>NC_134647.1:351666-690833 GCF_030463565.1 Pelecanus crispus
CAGTTAAGATGCTAGCAGTGTTCTTGGCTGCTTCCTCAAATTCCCTTCCTATTCTGGTTGGCAATATTTTTTTCTAAGCTTTGTTTTGTATTATGAAAATTCAATACACACTGAGTTTTTCTACTGTTAGTTCTACTTACAATATCAGCATCTCCATAAAAAGCTGCCAGGTCTAGAGGTGTCCGGCCATTTTTGTCTGTCTGATCAGTTGTTGCACCTTTCTCAACTAAATATTGAACCACTTCCCTGTGGCCTTTTAGGCATGCCCAGCTCAAAGCCGTCAGTCCTTCTTTGTCCAGAGATGAAATAGTTGCCCCTGTAAAATGAGAATTAACTTTGTTATGAAGATGTCCTGTTTAATAAGCCAGATTACCTAACTCACACAGATGCAGTCTCTGGTACAGCTGTGCAGCCTTGAGCCACTAATTATTTTCTACCTTCAGAAAGCAGAAATTCCACAGTGCTCAAATGTCCTTCACAAGAAGCCACCATAAGCGGAGTTCGGCCTTGCTTGTCGCTTAAATTCACATCAGACCCATGCTCCACTAGAAGTTTAGCAATCTGAAATAGAAAATAGCGATTTAAAAATAAATTGGCAGATTTAAATTTTAGCCATAATAGCATGAACTCTTAAAGAAGAGGACTAAGCTGTTTTTTTACAGCAGTCATTGAGAAATCCTGCGCAACTCCAGCCTTAACTGTTTGCAGTTCAGGGCCTTCTCCTGACGGGAGTGGCCAGCACGAGGAAGGCTCCTGACTCTCAGGTTCTCTCTCCGTTAATACAGAGGCAGTATAGAGGATCTGAAATTGCCTCTGTTCTTGGTCTAGGAAATAAAAATATTTTAACTCCCATGTATTATTTTTCAGGTATACTATAACTAAGGTTGCCATGCAGCCGATGTACTTTTGAATCCTTTGTATCACTTTAAATAACTTAAACAGTGACCCTCTGAACATATCCCTTTGAAGTCGATGCAAATGCGTGTTAGAAAATTTACACTAATTTATTGCAGGACTAGAGATCGAAGGAATCAAGGACTGCTTCCCAAATGAATTAATTTAATGCGCGAAGATGTGTCAGACCTGCCAGTGCCCCTGCCGTACTGCACAGAAAAGTGGAGGAATTCCCCTCCTATTAGCTCTCGTCACAACTGCTCCGTGTTCAAGAAGTAATTCGCAGACTTCCAGTTTTCCTCTTCCTGCAGCAGCTGTCAGGGCTAAAGAAAGCATTTTCATCAACATCATCTCTGAGCTGTTTTACCCCATCTTTTGACACATGCCAATTATGTGAGTGTTACTGAATCCCCCATTTTTTCAACTCAGCTGCTCCATAAGATTTTCGTAACACAAATGAATTAGTCAGAATCAGGTTAAGTCAATAAGCCACAGACATTCTCTGGTAAATAAAAAAATTATTCTCAAAGATAACAACTGTGTCACGTGCATAGCTTTTAGGTTAAAAGGAATCTTTATGAAAATGTTGGATAAACCCATCAGCCTGAGGCAGTTCTCGTTCCTTTTTCATTAATCATTTTTTTCATGACAAGAAAGCTTCTTCTCTTTCCATCAGGCCCTTGACAAAGATGAAGATGACAACGGTTCTGGGAGTCAACAGAGGGACTGTAACTCAAGTTTCAGGAACAACTGTTTACTCCATCCCTAGCAGTGATGTATTACCAAGCATCAGATATTTAGATCTCTGCAGAAAGCCTGCATCTTGGACAATTTACCTTCATTCTGCACTATTTAAAAATGTTTTCCCTGGTTTTCATGGTGAAAAACACAGTAGGTTATCAATCCATAGTTCTAATACCTGTGCGTTAACTCTTGCTCTAGACTTCAAGGGATTACTGTACATTTTCCAGTACACAAGAGACATCAACATTCTAATTCACCTTAAAATCTTTTTTGAACTGAACAGTATATGTTGTCAAGAGTGAGTGCTCTTGACCTCTACCTAAAACGCAGTAACCTTGCAACTTTTAAACAGATAGATACTACTATCAGAAGACACCTTTCCAGCCCTGGCTGAAAACACCCGAGTATCGCAATTGCACGCACACCTGCACACGCTGGCGATGGAGCAGCCCAAGACAACATAGCAGCAAATGTGTCCAGGTAGCGCAATAATAAAACCACCGATAGGATCTTTATTTCATACGTTCATAAGACACAAATTACTGCACATCTATGTTCACAATATATGGCTTTATGAGAAAGCAGGTAATTTCCACATGTTCAGCCCTAGCATTTTGTGAGTCTACTCAGTACCACAGCGCTGAAGCGTTGCTGTAAGTCTATACGTTTAAACAACTTGTCACCTTCTCCTATAGCTTATTATACTCCTTGCTTTTCACTGTGACACTCATTGAAGCTTGAAAATAAAATATTTTCCCAATCATGATTCTTTCTGCTCTTCCATTTGGCTTGCATCAACTTCTTGTGTGTTTTAAATGGAGCTTGAAATTAAAATAGGGTTGTTTGTTGTTTGTGTTAAAGCATCATCAGTAATGTCAACACTGTTTAGAAAATGAGTTCATATGCTAACTTCTGCAAGAATCAGCAAAGGCCTTGCCCCTCCATTTTCTAAATCCTAATACCGTATATTTTCCAGTAAGAAGAGGGTCAAATTGTGAATTTCTTGTTACTCAGGTTTAGGATTTTCAAACATGATAAAGTAGAGTTTTTAAAAATTCCAATGGATGCTGAAAGTAAATGAAATTACAAACACCACAGGAAGCAGTAAATTCATTGTTTCTTTTAACAGCAATATCTAACCCATTCACTCTTCACTCACTGATACTTCACTTTGTTACAGTTAAGTCAACTGTTTAGATCTGAACAACTGGAAAAGTAACTGTTACAGATAATCAACATTAAACGCAAACCAAACTATCTTATTCTAAAAGGTCATGTTTCTTATTCTGTCAGTACCACCATTTTTAGTTCCTGGTGTAACTAACACTACAGCAACAACACACCTCCCTATACCTTATCCAGGTATAAGAAGACTAAACAAGTCCTCCAGTCAGCTTAAACAACATCAGGACTAAACCCTGCTCAGGAATTCCAACATTCTACTCAGAAAGATCACCTCTGATACGCCTAATGGTACTCTGCAAAAGTCGAGTGCAGCCAAAATGATGCTATTTTCTACCATTTTTACTAGACAGTAAGTAATGCTCCAAAGTAGCTAATCTGTATAGAACATATGCGGCTGGAAAAACATCTGAGAGCTGTCTTTAACCTAAGATCATCTGTTCCAACTAAGACATAGTAAAGTAGATTTTGACAAGGTTAAACTAAGGAAATTTAGAAAACAGGCTTAAAAGTCTCCCACCCCTACATCCTCTCATTTCATGTGTTACATGACTTTTTTCATCTGCTCCCCTTTAATTTACTATTTAACTTGCCCTGAACCTGTACTTCATACAGACATGGCCTTCAGCTACATTAATATGATAAAATATTGGGAATGACAATGATGATTTCCAGCCATCTTTCCCTCTAAACGATTCACAACATAAAATGCTATTGAAACAGCCTCCACAATGAGCAGAACCACCTTAGGATTCATGTAGATAGCAGCAGTACAAGTATACGAACAGAATCAAGCTCTTCCTGAATTACGTTGCTATATGAAAAGGAAAGATCTTTAACGTTGTTCTGTGCTGTTTCAAGGTGCAATGGATTTTCCCGTTTTAAAATGGGCACTCACAAAACACCGCTCCTCACTCCATCTGCCTCACACTTGTACGTTTTATCAGTACCCAGTTCCATGTCACGTCCCAGTTACCAAACAGACAGCAGAGACCCACGCAGCACCGTGCCAATGGAAGCTCACCCGCACACGCAAAACTCTGAAGGTTCCAGCAGCATGGAAGTCAGCATCCTTTCCACATAAAGTTTTTTACCTTCAATAACTGAAGAGTGATATTTCATGTAACGCCAGTCCTGTGGCTATTTTGCCTCACTCTATGTGTTTTTCTTGTCCCGCACTTTAACTACTCTACCTCAGAGCGCCCAAAAGCGCCACAGGAACTGCTGGCAGTTCTCTCGACTCGAACCTTCACCTCCATCGCAAGTATGGACTGCATAAGGAAGCACGCACTTAATGAGTAAATGTTCCCAGTACCTTAAGCAAGAATTTCAATACAAAATGCTGACAAGAAAATATTAAAGGAACATTAATTTAGAAACAGATGTATGTTTTTTGGAATTCACTGGACTTGCAACAAGAGTTTTGTATGTGCATAGGAATAAAGAACATTTGCTCCTCCAGTATGCGAAGAGGATACTGGCAATCATTAAAAAAGACTGCTTTCCCACCTGCTTGTGCAATCTCAGCTGTTTAAATGGAATCGAGATGCTACTCATATGGTAAAACAGGAAAACTTTCAGCTGCAGGCTGCAGTTTACAGTCTGTCTTTAAAAAAAAAAAAATTGGCATTTCCCATACATACAAAAGCATGTCTTTTCATCCATTGCCTAATTAGAACACAAGGCAATTGCCTAGCATTTCCTGCAAACAAATGACATTTTAAAAAAAAAGTTCTCAGATAATCCTATGACATTCTACACTGAAGCTTGAAGCACTGTATTTCCACAGACAATGTTCAATTTAATTAGAAAGTCAGTAATTTACAGTAATTTTAATATAAAAACCTCTTCTTTTCCATACATGAGATGAGTACATTTAGTGAGTTAAAAACTCTATACTTATGCTTATAAATTGCATTTTATTATTTAAACTGGTATTTTCCCATGACTTTTATCACAGAAAATTAAATTTTAAAAAAGCAAAATTAAAAACTTTTACTTCTTAAATGAGCAACTCTAATTAGGGAAAATATGAGAAAGGAAAATACCTGTTTCTCCCCACAAGGCATCAGTCTCATTGACGTCTACTTCGTGCTCCTTTTCAATTGTCAAGATGTAACAAACCACCTGTCAAAACCAGTTAGCAGAGATGCAGTGAGTCGCAAAAACCATCAGCTGCCACTTGCAAGATACAGCACCAGATAGAAGACTTAAAGCAAGTGAGAGTGCTTCTCTCTTAATGCATATGAATGAAAGAAAATTAATATTGCTCAAAATACATCAAAGCAAGTTCAGTATGATTTTTACTATGACTTGAAGAAGACTGAATGCTATTGAAAGCAGTTTAAAAAAAAAGTCCAGTGCCCTTCTGTGAATTGGTTCAGGGAGTTTCACATGATTATGATTTAATGAGCTCCTGTGTGATGTACATATACCAGAATAATCAAGACAAACAATGCCAAAAATAATAAAAAAAAAGCATCCTAGTTCAGTGAGGAAATTCCATATTGTCTAAATTGAAGGGGGGAGGGGGGAAGAGAGTATTTGCATACATATTGTAGAACAGGGATTCCTATGTTTTTCCTTTTACATTGTTCATATCTTAGCTGTTTTTCAGAATTTCTTCACAGTATGGTTTAAGCATACATTGTTAAATGCTAATTTTTAAACTTGAGACAAGGTATAAATTAAGTTTTATTGTGTTTTTATATTACTAAGGAAATCTATGTTTTGTAGCCACCTGCTAGTAAAAGATTATTAAATTTAAACCTCTGCTACTGGCTATTTTAAGCAAATTTTCTAATGGGAGACACGGTCACTGAGACTGCAGCAAGCAGGTAAGGGAGTAGAATCACATTAACAAAAAGTTTGGATGCTACGGGAAAACACAAAGGTAGGAAAGGAAAAAGTATATGGGTATTTTCGGGCTGTGTGAAAAGTGTTGTATACAGTATATGGAAAAATCCTAAAATTCAACATGCTAGAATATAATTTATTTAAAATTCATGAAACACACAAGCTTTTTTTCTAGCTAAGAAGAATTAAGCTTCTTATTGTCCTAAAAATAGAGAAAGATGGACATTTTCAGGTAAGAGTAAGTATGTATGATTAATGTGATCCATTTTGTTGATATTCAGGAGTTGACTGCTTTCATTTAATCAGTGAATAGCAAACAAGAACTTTTATGAGTGAAGGAATTATCCATTAATTCAAATTAATCATACTTCAGAATCCTCAAATTTATATTGTGAGACAATCATGGCTTCTATATCATATAATAAATTAATTGCACATAGACATTTCTACATTTGAATCATGTAAACAACTTTAAAGATCAGATTCCCCATCTTATAGCAAAGAGAAAAACAGATTTAAAAGTAGTAAACATTGAAATGGTTTTATTGAAGAGATTTTAAGTTTCCACTTTTGGCACATCACTTACAATACATACACAGGAAATTCCATCAGCCTAGTGTAATCGTTATTCAAGTATCTTTACTTACTGATCACTTTTATATCAAGGTTAAGATTTATTTTCCCAATGAACATAAAACATACTTGTATTATCTAAATGTCTAAAGCATTTTGAGTATCTCTTATGTATCTCTTTAGTTTTAGTGTTCCTTTTTACTGAATGCTACTGTAATGCTGACAAACACTTCTTTTATCACATACACGCACAACCCCAAATTTCTGTCTGAAGTGACATTAAGCCAAAGTAAGCCAAAGTCTGTAACTCGACACGTGCATCAGGTTAAAAAGTTAAGCGTGTGCAAGTATGTGCAATGTACAATTTGGTACACTATGAAAAAAAAATTTCAACCTGAAGTAGAAACATACTAGGGTGGGTCACTGATACCGAATACCGTCGTTGCCACTAGAGATTTAGGACAACTTCCAAGAACAGTGAGGAAAAAGTAGACAGAAAATTACATATAAACAAATCCCAAAGCAAATGTTATTGGCTAATTAACTACATCATTTAAAACAGCTGCTAAGAATGCATACTACTTTAAATATCAGAAGTTTCAATAGTTCTGCTTTCCAAACCTCTCTTAAAAATAGCTGCAAGCACTGTTGTACAATTCTGACACTTCAGACATTTCAAAATCTGTTTGAATTTATCAACCTACCTGACAGTGTCCCATACTGGAAGCTGCTGTTAATGCCTGTTGTAGTGCGTGGCTTTTTCTTAGTGAATTTTGTTCTTGGGAAGGAGTTACCCAAACAACATTGAGCAAGTACTCAAGGATATCACAATGCCCTCTCAATGCACTGTGTACCAAAGCACACTGGCCTTTCTTGTCTACATAGTCAGCCTGCATTGGGGAAAGAAAAAAAAAAAAAATGTTCAAAGTTAAAAAGTCTAGTGGATGGCCATGGAGAGGAGAAGCTCCTCAGCACTGCAAGAGAGCAAATGTCACTCCTATCTTCAAGAAGAGCAAGAGGGAAGATCTGAGGAATTAAAGGCCAAATAGCCCCACCTTAGCTGCTGGGATGGTGATGGAGAAACTAATCCTGGAAACCATTTCCAAACACATGAAAGACAAGAAGGTGACTGGCAGTAGTCAGCACGGGTTTACAAAGGGGAAATCATGCTTAACCAACCTGACAGCTTTCTAAAATGAGGCGACTGGCTCGGAGGATGTGCGGAAAGCTTTGGATGTTGTCCACCTCGACTTTAGTAAGGCTTCTGACACTGCTCCCATAACATTATCATGGACAAGCTGATGAGGTACAGGCTATGTTAACCACACAGTGAGGTGGACCCAAAACTGGCTGAGCAGATGGGCCCAGAGGACTGTGATCAGTGGCACACGGAAAACGCTTCATGGAAGTCTGTGTAGATGAGCTAGACTCCCCGTCTTCAAGTCTATGTGTGTTAATTATGTAATTATGTAATCAACAACAGTTTTCTTAGGCCTTTGCATGACACTTTTGCTTGCAAACATTGCAATCTTCGTGCACCAGCTTACCTTTGCACCTTTTTTGCACAGCAGTGAAACTATGTTCATGTGACCTGCAGCGGCTGCATAACTAAGTGCTGTCATCCCATTTTCTGAAGTTCCATCAACAGCAGCTCCAAATTCTAGTAAAAGAGTGACCACTTCTTCATGTCCAAGGTGCGACTGAACACACAGCACTGGAGCATTATTTAATACTTCAGTCCTGTAATTCACATTTGCTCCTGCCAAGATCAGCAGCCGACTCACCTGAAATTTAATTTAAACAAAACATTTTTTTCCTCAGATTTGTCTGAATTTATTAAGAGACTTTAACATCTTGATTCAGGAACTCATATGTTACTCCCTAATTTTGATGCAGATTTTATTGGCAGACATCAACTCTATCACATATATAGCAATATGAAAGTTTAAGATCATCTGTTAGCAAATAAATGATTGTATTACTGAGCTATGTATTCCTAATACAAGACTCACCTCTCCCCTGAAATTCGCTACTCTCTCACCACAATTTCATCTGTTGTAACAGTAGGATTTTTGAAGGTGTGACTCAGTAGTATTCTGCAGATTTATGTAACTGACTCCATTAATAGAGAACCAGATTGCATAAAAAGCAATCCCAAAGAAATTGTAAGAGCATGCGTGTGTGCGCACGTGCACACAAATTTCCAATCAAAAGGCTTAGCAGTTGGCTAAAATTGCAGCTTGTCAACTTGGATTTCCCTATCCATAATCCAAGGATTCAAATAATAGTGCAAAGTTCTGGCATTTTACATCCTTTCACTCTCACAGTATTTCCCCTTTTACAACTCCCTTGATACTTCCCCATACAAGAAAATACGGCTGAACTCCACCCCGCAAGTCAGGGGGTACATTTGACCCCCTGAAAATGCATCCACACACTTATCTATGCTACAGAGCACGGTTACCTCAGAATCACGGTGAAACCCTTCTTTCCATCAAAACTATCAAGGAAAACTTATTTGGACTTTAACAGCTTAAAAAAGTACATGAAGACTTGTTATAAAGGAGTTCAGTTACAGATGCATAGTGGTGGCTTTTTTTTCTTCACATTAATTTCAACATTCGTCAATGGAGTCACAGCAACAGTGGCAGATGAAGCACTGATTGCACATGAATGCTTATTTCTTACCTTCACATTGGGTGTATAGATGTTTCTCAGAGAAGCAAGGGCTGCAGAGAGTCCATCAGTACTATAACCAATCCACAAGGCTTGAAGATGACTGGAAGAAATTCCAGTCCTTTTACTGAGACCCTAACAGAAATGAATGACAGGAAATCACTCCATAGGATTAGAAATACTATTTATATCTACATCTCATCAGTACAGAGAGAAGTAACAATTTTGTTTGTTAGCACTACCAAGTATTTTGCATAAGCTTCTAAAATATTATTAAAGCAACTCAGAGGAGAATCTCTAAGACGCATCCATATGAATAGATCATAAACCTATTAAAGCTGTAAGCTTTACCTTAAAAATGTGAGCTTTAAGTATATGATGACCAAGTTCCATAGTTTGTTGGCGGTTTAACTTTCCCTCTTGTCGAGAAAACATGAAAGCCAGTAGAGCATGTCCATTCCTAGTAAAAGGAATTGAGAGAACTGCTTTTACAACTATACTTTCAGTAAATACCCTAACACATCTGTATGTCTGTCATAATAGTGCAACTTTCTTTGTCAAGACTACTGAAACATATCATTACACCTCAACAAAATTTTTTCCATAACAAAATAATACAAAGAGAAAAGAGGCAATTTCAAAGCTGAAACACACGCCTAGTATTTCTCTACTGTCACCTCACAAGAGGCCCATGTCAGAACCAATGCAGCTTTGGACAACAATGTGCATATCGCTCCCCTTTTGTCTTGTTTCACCTCACGGTCAGAAACTTCAGGTATCTCAGATAAAACCCAATCCTTTCAGAAGTAGAAGATCTGAATCCTTTTGAAATTTGACATAAAAGGTGTATGTAGTAATTCTACACCTACATTAGTTGGTTGTCAGTGTTCTACGAAACAGTGGAAACAGCATAACCTTGAGAAAACAAGGTTATCACATACTATACATTCATCAGACTATATACTGGAACTGGACAATAACCATATCCTAGTTAGACTATTCATCTGGGGGATGAATTTGTGTGGGGCTTCTCACCCCATCTTCCGAAATTTCTGAACAGCGCTTTTCAGAAATGGAAGCTTTAAGCAAGACTAGGCAACATGCTGCCTTCGGTTAGGGCACGCACTGTGCATCAGGTGCTCAGTGGGCCCAGGGTGCCGCTAGCAATGGTGCAAAACGGTAGGGACCAAACAGTCTGCAACCCTGATAACTCCACCTACTGAACTGGTTTTGTGAAATCTGCTCGAAAGCACAGAGAAGTCTTGGGTTGGTGATAATTTTAAATGTCAGCATTATTTTTTTGTAAAAACAAAAAACCTAAACCCATGGGGAATATGAAAAAAGTGGAAGATGCAGACTGTGAGAACGTGCACGTACAGTAACAGCTTACTCTCTCCAATTTAACTAATTCATGCTCTCTAAGTCAAAGAAGGTGAGATGGAACAAACTGAAACAATGCCATGAAGATACAGTTATAGAATTAAATGTCTTAATATTTTTATGTTTAAAAAAGCCCAAATGATCTGTTCTTTCTATTCCTGCACTCTAAAGAGACAAGGTGCTGCACATAATTCTCAACAATTTTGCTATATTAATAACAACACAATACTCTCATTTCCCCATGAAGATAGCAAAGTCAAATGCAAATTTGCAAATTCTACAGTGTCAATTATGCATTGTAACCTCTGATACTACTGGTCAAATCTACATATATAGAAGTTTTCATTTTGGAAAAAATTAGGCATGCTTGTGTTTTAACATTACTCTTCTCTCACTGATTGTTGCAACCAATTATATAAAACATGATAGCAGTTATTTGAACATAATATACTGCAGGTTTCATTTACCTTGGCTCACATAGGAAGTCAGTATTTTCACCGTCTGCTCTCCAAACAAGCCATTCCCTGAAGGAAGGATGGCAGAACATACGTGTTTTGTCACGTCTTTTTATCAGAAAACATGAAAGGGCTTCCATCCTTTGGCTGAAGTCTTCCCATTGTTGTTCACCATTTATCTGGCCTGCATTAATAGCTTGGAAAATCTGGTCATCTGTCATGGGATGCAGGGATGCCAGTGCCACATTTAATATTGGCAGAGCTCGCTCAAAAGCGGAGTTTGTCATAAACTTCATATTGCACTGAAGTAAGTACAGTTCCGATAGAGACACTGGAACAACTTTGTAGCTTGCACTTTTGATTACTAAGTGACCTTTTTGGAAAAGATCCAGAGTGAGTTTCAAATAGAGATAAGATCCCAGGCTTCTCATGATCAGGTGGTTACTCACTTTCCCAATAATAGCTGCATCAGCTTTTCCATTTAAAGATATGTTGTTTATAATTTCCTGGCTGTTATTAATTCTGTACTGAATGTAAGCATTCAAGTCCTCATGAATGTCTTTGTTGTCTGGAAAATTGTCCAGGGATATTGCAAGAAAGGGCAGTGAACTTACCACTTCCTATGGGGGAAAAGGGGGGAAGGGGAAGAGAGAAAAAACCACACAGGCATTACAGTATTCCAGCACTGAAAACTCAGCGATGCATCTTTGCTATATTTCTCTTCTGTAATGAGCACCAGACAGATTAAAAAGAAATTCAGCATCTCTGTGATGGCTTTGCAAATATTGTCCCCTGATAACAGGTAGAACAGTATTTCTACATTTCATCATTTTTCATAGTAAGGTCTCAAATATTTTACTGTATTTTACTGACCAAGCTCAGCAAGGCAATTGAAGGGGATGAGCTATAGAAATGATCACTTCAAAATTAAGGGAACAGAAAACAGTTACGGGAATTGCACCCTAAGACAGGCCAGGGGAAGGAGGGAGGTAAAAGGAATGATCTGGTAAGGAGGAGCGATTTAAGAAATATCTCAAATGACAAGAGAGAAAAGAATCTCCTCATCATTACATCTTCCAGTAGCAAGGTACCAGAAAGGTACCATCCACACAGCCCCATTTCGTTTGAAGCAAGTACCAAGTATGGCACAGTCAGACACTTCAGCAGGTTTACCTGAACGCATTTTTATGTTATGTCACACACAACACGTTCATGTTTATGTAAATGAAGATCCAGAAGAACTAAAACTACGTAGAGGCACATATCAGAAGGTTTTAACAAACTTCTCAACACTTTCACAAAACAAAAAGGAACCCCCTATTCCACTTAAGTAGTCACATGGATTTCAAAAAGCTGGACTTTCAGGGCTAGTGAGATGTTTTGGTCACAGATGCACACTTCTCCAGACAGGAGTAGTCCCTACTACAGAAATCCCTTGTAAAAAAAAAAATTTAGTTGAGAACTGAGCTCTTCAGCCAGTTAAACGCTTGGAGTCCTAGTGGCCAGAAGGCAGATACGAACTAAACTCTCAGACGGCTGTGCTGAAGCACAGCTGCACCTCAACATTGCCGAACCAGACTTCACATCAGCGCTGTCTTGCACCTTGTCGGCTTGGTTGCACAGAGCAACTCTGGAGCCACCTGCCTACTTCTGTCCAGGTACACTCGCAACTGCGTTTAGGAAACAGCTACTGCAGAGCTGGACTTCAGCCCTCCTTCAAGCCGTCTTTGAGAACGACGGATGCCTAGTCAAGAGGCAGTGCAGGACCGGTAGAGTTGTATCTCAAGCACTGTCAAAATATATAAAGGGTGCTATCTCAGAGACACGGTGAAAGACTAAAACAGACACACCGTCTTTTTTAAACTGAAATGAGCTGAAGGCGACTATCTTAAAATAGCCTGACTAGGGCTGGAAACAAAACCAGAACTTTGTTCAGAACGTTGCTGTCCAGCACAGAAAACCAGGAATTCTGTATGGCCTCGCTTAAACAGTCTCAGGATTTCTGCAAATGCCTCTTAGCTGCTTAATTCTGACAAAATGCTTTAACCAGAAGTTTTGTGGCTGGGTTTTTTCAGGGGCAGCAAACAGATGAAGAGATGCAGAGAGATCAGTGGTAATAAGGACAGAAATCGATCTCATCAACATAGATACTGGAACTGTGGCTTATCCCTTCCTAAAAAGTGAAAATGCAGAGCCTAATACTAGCAGAAATACACTCCAACATGTAAACATTGAAGCCAGAATCACTATGGGCTTCTAATTACTGGGGTTTTTTTTAAGCTTTCAATCATTCATTTGCCCATTTCACCCTTGAAGGCCAAGGAAACATATGCTGATTTCACCGCTTCTTGTGTTATTAATTCTTGCATACTCAAGAAAGTGATTAAAAAAAAAAAAAAAAAAAAAAGGCCTCCAATATCATACTTGTGCACTGTAAAGAAACATGCAACAACAAAGAAAGGAAGGAAAAAACCCCAAGAAACTTTACTTTGAATTCCCCTAAAACTAGTATTTTTCATAATAATGCAGCTGCGCCAATATAAAATATCACTTACTCTTTGACAGAAAGAAAAAAGTTAAAAGGTGTTTTTACCTGGAAGTTAGTTCTCACAGTCACAATGAGCTTCAACCAGGGAGGAAACTTACAGATTATGCTTGTGATAAATGAAGAAAGTGTGTCACCATAATCAGGTTTATGAAATTCAGCATCATTTAAACCATCTATCAAAATGATGTAGTCTTCCTCAGGAATTTTCCGCTCTGAAACATGAAAATAAAGAAGGAAAGGATGAATACAGGTTCTTCTATTAAGTGACATATTTTTATCCCCAAATTTTGAACATCAAGAAATAAAAACATACCTTTATGCACAGCAATACATCTTATATCATTTAAGCATTATTTAGGACGTTAAAAACAACATTAGAGATATAAAACGACATTGCCATAAAAAGATAAAAAGTGGAAGCAATCACAATAGTGTTTTTTACTGCACTATTACACAGACCTGTTTCACAACTGATTTAAAGAGAGTTAAATGATTAAACAAGGCTGTTAACATGTAAGAGATAAGAGATGCATGGATATGGGAAGAAGGCATATGTAGGTTAAGCTATCAGTTAACACTGCTTTTGATTATTAGCCATTACTTATCCCTTACTGGACTTACCAAACAAAAAAAAAAAAGTTTACAATTTGCAAAAATCTTAAAGGCACTGGTTTACACTTTCAGTTCTGAGGAGAAAAGGTTATTTTGCAACAGCTTGACAAACTAGCAATATTCATTTTGAGCACTTGTTAAGGATGAAAATCCCAGGGGTAAACCTATGACTTGCCAATGGATTTCACAGATATTTGTTGACAGTCAACAAAATTTGAGAACTGCAAAGCAGTTTTCATAGGAAAGACACATGCTCTGTTCACACACAGGCAAATCTCGTCCCCCATCTTGCCACGTATCAAGTACCTGCTCAAGCTGTCACATACTGTGAAGCTAGCTGTTTTCAAGGAGGATTTTGCTACAGTTTTTTTAAGTACGAAAATCATGTTGTTACACACTTTCTTGGAAAATTGCCATACCACATTTTAAAAGCAAGCAAAAAACACATCCACTTGCAGGTATTTAGGCACAGAAAATTAAAGAACAAAAAAGTGTGGCAAAACTCAAAAGCATCTGAAAACAAAATCCTTTAATGCAAATGTGCCAGCCTTGACTTCAAGCTACAAAGTTATCCTTGAGTTTTCTGGCAAAAAAATAAATGCCAAGTTCCCCGATCTTTAGTAAGTTTATAGAATTTTACTTTAAAACATGAAACAACTATTCAAAACCTATTACTGTTACAAACAACTACCACAATTAAGGAATCCCTTTCTCTACGAACGTTCCGATTTATTTATTTCTCTTAGAGCATTGAAATACATATTCTTCGGGGTTTTTTTTTTTTCACTTTTTATGCAGTTGAGATTCAGTTTCCAAGTCACTTCCTTTTTAACCTACCTTTCCTGAGGTTTGAAAGTGGTTCCAATACTCCCCTTTTAAAAGCTGCCGCTGGATCTTGGACACAGGATCTCAGGCTAAGCATGCTTTGTAAATGAGGTTCTTTTATCAGAAGATCTCTGTATGCTGCTAATTGATTTGAACGACACAGTAAAGCTGCAATACTGTGCACGAATTCTGGGACAAGACACGTGTATGTGTTGTCAGCTTGACAGTAGTGATAAGCAACGACCTGGAGAATTAAAAAAGAAAGAAAAAAAGTGTTACCCCTTCAATATTTAAGTTAGTAGTTAGTCCAATTATGATAAAGCGTCACTAAATTTCTCTTTCAACTACAAAATATTTTTCAGTGTTAGAATAATTATCCAACTCCGCAACTGGTCTCAGATGGCCTGTGCCAGAGACACAGAAAGGAAGACAATGAAATAAATTTTGACCTTGTAGGGCATACAAAGAGGAAAAGAAAGAAAAATGTCAGATTCTGGCAGGAAAACATAGTAATCTGAGTTCATGCCATTTGGATACAGTGGGTAAACAGCTAAGTAACTTAGTACAAGAAAAATAACTTGAGGCTCCAACTAAGCAACCTATTAGTTATAATTTAACAACACTGTGTCACACACTAATGACCCAAGGACTAATTTGATCATCCTCGGGCAAAAGTAAATGACTGACAGCTATTAAAGGCATCCTCATATAGCAAACAGAGAAAGAGGACAACTGGCTTTATTCTGATTATTGCAAAGGTGTGTATTACTTTAAAACATAACATAGGCCATACTTCTTTGGGAAACAAAGAAAGAAACAAACCAACCACAAGGAAAACATGGTGTTCACAGTAAATAAAAGGTTTTCAGCGCTTCAGCGGCTTTCATAACACTGTTTCCAAATAATACACATCACCTTAAAGACTGCAACAATAACCCCACGTTCTCCTCACAACTATTTGCATAAAGTATGCAATTCAGACACTAATTATTTTTACTACTTAGGCAAAAAAGAAAACACTTATCATAATAATCTAATGCAAAAAACAATTTCTTACTTCAGACTCTCAGAGTATGGACAACAGGCTAACCTGTATCAGAATATAGATGGATTATACACAGACCAAATGTCTTTTTTCCCCAGAATTTTGCTTTTGGAAGGCACACTGAGCATCTACCTGCAGAGAACATATGGCCCCTTTGGCAAGTAAAGGATCCCAACCTCCCATACACACGTAAAACAGATGGGAAATTTTTAACGTAACTTTTTCTAAGAATGAGCAGAATTCAAGTAGTAACTTGGAAGGTAGAGAAGGTAGGTAGGTGCTTTCAGCAGTCATGAAACATACACGTCTTTCAGAAGTGTCCAAGGTTACTGCCTGTTCTCCCACCACTGGGCGTGCCCAGGAGGCTTGGCAAAGCAGACGGTCTCCCCCCAGCTTAGAGGTTTTCTAGCATACTGAAAATCTATTAATAAGCGAAAACTCACCTTTGAAGCAAGGCGTCTCACAGAATCTCCTGTTTCGTTTTGGTATTCAGGAGTACCAGGACAACTCAGAGTCTTCACTGTATTGGTACCACTTGTTGGAGGAGCAGACAGGGATAACTGACTTAAGGGAATCTCCTGACAGGAGTCACCACCTATTTTTAAAAGACAACAAATATGAAAGAGACCAAACTTGCTGATAGCAGATTGCTTTATAGGAAAACATCACAGAGTATCTTTACTGCTAGACTAAAAATTAAAACTGAACAATAGCATTAAAAGAAGCCTGCAACTAGTCTGATAACTACAGGCACATAGTTGCAACTTTTCAATTTTAAAACAATTCAAATGACTTTTAGATCAAAACTATAGAATTATTGAAAGCAAAACCATGCCAACATGAAGAGTTTCCTTATGAAAATTATATGTGCGATGACTCAGTTAAACTAACAGTTATTATGTGACTGAACTCTTGGGAAAGATAAATGATTTATTATTACTAGTAATAATAATGTTATTATTATTAGCAGGGGAAGTAGCAGTTGCAACAGCCACACCATCCTTCCAGTTAACATAGGCACTGGATTGGTCAGGTGACAGAATCCTATGGATCCCAGTAGAAGATAGAATGGGTTTCTCCAGAGCTTTACTCTTGCCTCTACTGAAATTCTATGGAAAACGCGTGGTACTGAAAAGCATGCGGTACACAGCGGGGAAGAAACATGTCACTTCTCTCTTTCCAAACTAATGGGAGAACAACCTACTACAGTCACGCTACCAACAGAGTTTAGGGTACACACTGCCCAGCAGAAGGAAATGATTCTACATATTGCCTCCATTTTACCATCTCTTTGGATGGGCTGAGCCCACGCTATATTATGTGGAAGGTATTTGTCAAAGCATACAGTTTTAACAGTTGCTGTTCCTCACTGGAGAAAACAAGTATCTGCTGAGGAGTTGATGAGACCCAACCACCTTAAGCCGAAAAAGCACCCAACATTCAACTCTTGTTACCAGTACAATAACACAAACAATTACTCAGAAAAGGAACATACTTCTGGGGGATGAATTAGGGCTGTTTGAAGCTATTTGCCTCATGCGACTTCCATGGCAGCTAAGTGCCACCAGCCGTGAAATAACTGCAGTCTTCCCAAATCCCACATTTCCAGTAATGACCGCTCCCCTGTTCTCTGCTGGATCAGTATTCTTCAATTTTTCTTCAATCGCTTGGAACAGCCATTCTCTTCCAACAAACACGGAGTCTGTTGTTATGCTTGGCACTTCAAACAATAGCGGCTTCAGCAAAATGTCTTGAGGCTTATAGGGGATAAAACGAGCTGAGAAGAGGTAGTAGGGAGAAAAGTTTATTAGAAGAAACTCGACATGTAATAAACCAGAGTTGTTGCAGAAGATCATTTCATTCACCTTGTTAATAGCATAATAAGACTTCTTAGAGCTTTCATCATGAAAACAATAAAGACTGATCTGCTCAGTTCAGGTCACCTCCATAATTCCTATGTGAATTAAATTCTAGAGGACAGAAGCTACAAATATAATTTGAGGATTTTTTTTTACAATTGAACTTGAGTTAGTAAGTGCAGAATCCAAAAGTTTTCTTAAAAATTCATCAATAATTCTATAAATGGGAAAGTGCCAAACATTTTTCAGTTTAGAGTGAATTACAGTGCTGAGCATTATCAGTGTCAGGTCTTCAGATCTGTAAGGACATTTACAGAGAAAGAGAAAAAGGTACAGAGAATAAATAAATGTTTCTGTTTTCAAAAATCCCATATTTTTAAAGTAATGTAAAAAAAAAAAAAACATTACTGGCCTGTTTTTCCTGTACTTTTGCAGCCACAAGAACAGAAATTACACAGCACAACTGAAAGCATAGTCATGTTTGATTACTGAAATCTATACATTTGGCAAATACCTGACAAGACTTACAGAGAGAATAATTTGCATTTGGTTCCATAAAATACATTAAAATTTACAGAAATAACAATGTTCACTAATATAATGCTCTGAGGATTCATGAACCAAATCTAATGATACACAAATGCTGTTTCAGTGTTAATGTACGACTACGAAAAAACAAAAATGAAACAGGAGAGCATAGCACCTATGTATGATCTCAATATCCATTTTACTAGGAATTTGCTTTAATTTTTCTGCTTTTAATTGTTATTGGTTGTGACGCATTCGACTCCTTAACCAAGCTAGTGGTAGTTTGGTTCAAGCTCCAAAGAAGGTATAGGCCTAAGCTGTAACCAGGCCAAGAACTTCTCTAGTTCCAGTCTGTTCTCTGGAAACCCATAAAGGAGCAGAGTGACACAGTGAGCATCGATGCCTATGAGCTTGGGACACTGATCATGTGATTAACACATGAACAGCAGGTAGCTTTTTGAAGACTCATTCATCAAGGAACAAAGAAAGTTGTGGGTCTGAAGAGTCTCATGCATACCTTTTCTATTGCATGTACTTTGACTATAAGCCAACCACTATAAGCCTTTGACTATAAGCCTCCCTGCTAAGCAGCTGGCTGCATGGTGGTGATCACCCCTTGAGCTGGGATGCCCACATTGGATATTAGGAAAAACTTCTTAGAATCATAGAATCGTTTAGGTTGGAAAAGACCTTTAAGATCATCCAGTCCAACCATTAACCTACACTACCAAGTCTACTCTAAGCCAATCAAGGGCAGACCAGACTAAACCGTGTCCCCAAGTGCCACATCTACCTGGTTGGGTGGTCTATAGCAGACTCCCAGCAGGACACCTGCCTTGCTGGCCTTCCCCCTCATCCTTAACCATAAGCACTCGACCTTATCATCACCACTGTCGAGCTCTATACAGTCACAACACTCCCGAACATACAGAGCCACCCCACTGCCTCTCCTTCCCTGCCTATCCCTTCTGAAGAGCTGATAGCCATCCAGTGCAGCACTCCAGTCAGGAGAGTCGTCCCACCACGTTTCTGTGATGGCGACTATGTCATAGCCATCCTGCTGCACAAGGGCTTCCAGCTCCTCCTGTTTGTTGCCCGTGCTACGTGCATTGGTGTAGATGCACTTGAGCTGGGCTATCCATTTCGCCCCCAATGCTGCCATGCCGCCCCTGGGCTCCTCACTAGCGGGCACCTTTATATCCCCTTCCCCCTTCAAGCCTAGTTTAACGCCCTCTCAATGAGTCCCGCCAACTCATGGGCGAGGATCCTTTTCCCCTTTGGAGACAGCTGATCTCCATCAGCCGCCAGCAGGCCCGCTGCCGTGTAAACTTCCCCATGATCAAGAAACCCAAAATTCCAGCGATGGCACCAGCCTCTGAGCCACCTGTTGATCAGCTGGGCTTTCCTGTTCCTTTCAGCACTCTTCCCTGCCACTTGACAGGATTGAGGAAAACACTACCTCTGCTCCTGATCCTTCAACCAATCATCTTGGTAACTTTGAATCATTGTGACATCCTTTGTGCAGTAAGTGACAGAGTGAACCTCACCATCAAACTTTGTTAAGTCGCACTTTTACATCATCCTACTTCAGTAAAACCACTTTCGCTGATACCTTTGACTGGTTCTTTAAGCGGTCTAAATCATCCATTTGCGACATTGGTAAATTAACAGAGCCTGCAGATAACTAAGTTAGTTAAGAGGAGAAAACAACGGATTGCATACATCACTTGCATTTAACATAAACCTGCTATTTTCAGACTCAAAGACCAGAGATATCAAAGTATATATTAAACATAAATAAGTCTAATGGTATCAGATCAGTTTTCTTCCTAAAACAGAATTCTAGTGACAGCCTCTTGAAGATTTTAAATTCAGCATAGTATTTCTTAAGTTGCAGAACACTTCTATCTGAATGTCACATGATAAAATCTGGCAGTCAAGAAAATATTCAGTACAGTTCCTGAACACTGGTATTATACAACTTCAGTTTGGAGATTCACATGATCTGCACTGCACTGCCCATGCACACTTAGATAAACAATATACTGATTTCTTATCAAAAGCCATACGTTCAATTTCTAAACCACAGCTTCATGCAGGAAAAAAAGTGTAAGCAAGCATCTTATTTTCGGACATGTTGAGTGATCTGTCAGGAGCACTCTAAAATAACACTTTGTGGGATGGGGGGCGTTTACAAATATCACAGAACATCCATGTTACAAAACTAGTGAAGAACTGTATGACTGTGCCAAGACAAATGCAGATGTAAATATGTATACCTTTACTTTCCTGCTGCACTCTTCCACCAGCCGTGTTGTGCCAAGGTAAGCGAATTGAAGTGCGTAAAGGAGTATTTCTTTGTCCGTCCAAATAACTCAGGTCTTCCAGTTTGGTTGAACTTGTCGCTAGAGTATTAAAGGATTGAAGCTTATTTTTCTCGCAACATAAGTTACAAAGAACATAATTATTTATTACAGTTCCTTCCTCAACATAGTGCTTGCAGAAGGCAGCAGTTTACTGTCATTCTTTACCTAACAGGAGGCCACAATCAGACTCTTCTTGGAGCGGCACAGTAACAGGATGAGAGACAATGAACACAGCTTGGAACATGGCAAATACACAGTAGATATAGAGGAAAGAAATTCAGTGAGGATACCCGAACAAGCTGCCCAAAGACGTGGGGGAATATTCATCCTTGCAGTTACTCTACACTCAACCGAACAAGGCCCTGAACAAACTGTTCCCATTGTGCTTCCAGTGAGATGGTGGACCAGAAACCTCCAGGGGCCCCTTACAACCTGAAGTAGTCTACGGTTTTTTGACACTCGGAACACTCAGGTACTCGTAAGTCTACGAGAAGCCAAAGTTAAAATCTGGGGATCTGTATTTCAGACAGCTCTAACAAAAGGGCAGTTACTGCAGTCCTCTTTGGCAAGAGAGCCATTTAGTTCAGAGTGAAATTCCCCCAAATTCATGCAGTAGTGCTATAATACCCATGAAAAGAAGGTGGTTGCTACTTCTTCCCCCGTCACGTCCTAGCGTCAGCAAAACTAGTGTCCATCTCAGAAGGCACTACTTTAAAGAGACATGCAGATCAAGTACGTGGAAAAAACATGGGCCACGCACAAGCAGTACAAATGCTCCAGATGGTAATCGGAGCAGAACACATGAGCTTGACACATGACGCAGAGTTGGAGTATCATCTTTGTCATGCTTGTGAACTAGGAAGTTTTCTTCAGGAAGAGAACAACATAAGATAAAAGGAAAAGCAGGAGCATGGCATGGTTAGGGTCCATCTCAGAACTGCAAACCAGGAAGTGAGACATAATGAAAGCGGAAGCAGCAACAGCAGGACACAATTCAGTGATTCCTAAAACAACACTCCTGTTTCTCTAGCAGGGACTGGAGGAGTGACAACTGCCAATCCCACATGCAACTAGGAAAAATTTCTTCAGTCTTCCTTATGTACAAGGATATTGCAGATTAACTATTTAATTTCTTGCACGTGTCGCACAAGTATCCAGTTCTCAAAGAGAGATATTTAGCACTGGCACTCAAAAGCCAGAAAACAGTCATTTACAGCTTACAAGCACACTAGATTTCACAAAAACCTGTAGCCAAAAAGCCGCACCGTCAAATACTAGAACATCTAAGATCAGGATACTACATTGCCTTTGACATGGGACAATTCGCACAGAGCATTAACTTTTCGGCACTATAAAATTATATAACTCAGCCCATTCAATAGGCAAATTGCAGATAAATCAAACTATTTTCAAAGCAGACCCAAAAATTGTTTCTAACGTTTGTAATTTTGTAACTATGTAAAATAGCTAGACACATGCAAATTCATTACAATTCCTTGCTGCTGTTCACTGTAAGACATTCAGTTTTGTCAGCAGGATGATTCTAATGAACAAGGATAGCAGAAAGCCAAAAAGCTTTGTTCTGCGGTAACAGCAGTTTTATGGAGAACTGCGGTACTCTCTCTCCCCTGTGAACCTGGGCATTATTTTATTCATATCATAATATGTTCCTGCAAAATTACCTTTCAACCATAGAATTTTGAAACAATGTGCTAATAACTTTCACGATATTTTAAAACCTCAAATTACCTTTATTAAGACTGCAGTGCGTGTTTCAGTATTTTTCATAACACTTCATTAAGCATTCTAAATGTAGGACTTTTTTTTTTTTTAAAGCATTGGATTTTGGATATTAGTGACAAGTTCTTGATAACATTTACTGAGCTACATATTAGCATCTTTTTCTGTTGCAATTCCAATTTGTTGGACTTTTCTGGAATAAACACATTATAACTTCCTTTGAAAATGAGATGGAGAAATGTTTTTTTCTTTTTTCCCAGCTGAACCAACATGTTTGTGCCTTCACAATGGAAATGCAGAACTAGTGCTCATACTGCAATCTATAACCTTCCAAAATTTGAAGTGGTATTGTCAGAACTTAGAAGGTTCTCAGCAAAATTGCCAGCATGTTCTTTGCCAAAATTTTGCTGTTGACAATTTCAAAAGTTGGTTTACTAGCAGTATTTCCCCTGTACCTCTTATCATACTACAAAAATGCCATGCACCAATTTTTGTTTCATCTTTTATACTAAAAATATTCACTTTTACTGACAGTATTTTCTAGCTGGAATATAATATCCTCCCCTCTTCCCTCTAGCAATCACCAGCTCCCAAGCCCTAACCTCACTACTGAAGTTTTCTTCACTCTGCATTTACCAGGTTTTTTAACTTTTAACTTTTCAATTCGCTAAACCTACCACCACATATATGGCACCCATGCTTCTGAACACTATCAGGACATTTTTCTTGCAGGGTTATATTTATGTAAGTGAATTGCCCATTACTGTTAGAATTTGATGGGCTCTACTAATAGATTTCAAGTCAGAAGTGCTTTTTCAGAGATTTGTCTATTTCACAACACTTACAAAAAGTAATTGTAAGGTCTCGTATGTATCTATCACAACTGAACAGACTCACATTTTCTGAATGAATGGTAGGCAGAATTTCACATAGTTCTTTAAAAAAAAAAATATATATACATCACTTGTTCAACAGAGATCAAAGTATGACTTTGGTCTTAGTGTTAGTCAGATTTACAGATCTAGCAAATGCAAGGATACACGAAAGCAACAACCTCAAGGATTCGTTGACACCAGATACAGTCCTAGAATGACTGATGGACTTCTAAAGTGTTCCAGAAGTCCTGACCTAACCAATACCTACTGAAAAACACGATAAAAGCCCTCTGTATGACAATTTTGAACAATTTAGGTAATGCTCATCTATTCAGTTTAGAACCTATGCTTTTTTCTTTTTGTCCCGTAAAAATACTACCATACCAACAATGTAACTTCAACAGAAATGTCCTATCATTAAGAACATCTTTTTTTCCACCTCAGGACTTTACCTGCAACGGAGTTTGGACGAGGCATTATTAAAGAGCCAGAACTTTGAGCATAAGGAACTGGACCCTCTCCTGTTGGTACTACTTTTGGCAAGTTCTCAGCCGATCCAACAGCCTCCTCTTCCGCAACTGGTGAACAATTATCTGTTCTTCGATCATGACTAATCCCTTGATGTTTTCCAGCTCTGAGACTCCCATCCTTGCTCCATTCCAAACTGGATCCACTACGATCATCATTTTCTGATGAACTTGTTATAGTTGCTGAAGAAGAGAGAAAAAAACCAACTAAAGTACACATCAGAGGAAAATGGCACACTTGTGTTAATATGCGTTATAATTTTCATACTCAAAAGGCATTTTGGGCCAGCATATATTCAAGTATTTCTTCACTGGATATTTTGTTAAATTTAAGGAATATTGTTTATCTAAAAGAGCTGACTAACACAGCTTCTTAGATTGGGAAAAACACCTGAGAAAGGAGGCAAGAAAATGTTCTGAAGAATCCAAGTGTATCTTTAGATCTATGGGAGGGACGACGACGGGGGATGACCCACTACCACCAAAACATTTATGACTTCATACGAACAATCTACTACTTCACCAAAACATGTCTTCTTTTAAAAATTAAAATGCTATAATATATCTTGCAAATTTTCAAACCATTCTGTAAACATGGAGACAACAAAAGGTCATTAAGAAGTAAAAACAGCATCTAGAACAAGAAAAAAAGATAA
The DNA here is from genome assembly GCF_030463565.1 of Pelecanus crispus. Taxonomy (NCBI): domain Eukaryota; kingdom Metazoa; phylum Chordata; class Aves; order Pelecaniformes; family Pelecanidae; genus Pelecanus; species Pelecanus crispus. The sequence continues at coordinate 376,008 of NC_134647.1, forward strand.
ATGATGTATCTTTTTGATATTTCACATTTTAAAAGACTAATATTTTACAAAAAGAATTCATAATGCAATTCTTTGAAAAGACTTGCACAATTCTTCCAAAGTTGGGAGGCTTTCCACAAGCCTACTCGTGACCAAACATCCTGTATATTGTGAAGCTTAAATGATAAAAATTCAATGTTGTTCAGAGATCTAGCTCACCTAAAATATAGTTTAGCTGCATTAGGATGACAATCAGCCTGCACTCACATACCTGGCAAACTAACCTTGATAGAAAGCTTCCAGCAACTAAGCTATACACCGCTCCTTTCTTAAGTACCTACTCCATTTCACTGTCAGAAAGGACAGACAAGGCTAGACGCATGTTTGAGCAGACCCAGCAGAGTATATGAACATTTCAGATGATATTAAACATACCGATCTAGGTTTTTAACGTATTTCAGTGCACTGCAGTATGAAGCAAAGCAGAGGCTCAAATAAAGGCTTTTTGTTTGTTTGTTTCTGATGTCATTATAAACCAATCAGAAAACATTTACAAATAGTTTCTCAATACTACAGGAAACTTTTTGGCAGCAAGATGTGGGTTTTTTTGCTATGAAAATTTCAGATGCCACAAAATAAGGAACACAGAGCTAGAGAGATCCTCAGCTAAAATTCAGCTAAAGACCACACAGATGTTTATGGATGCTGCATTACAGAACAGTAGTTTTCCACTGCTGTAGTGATTCACTCGAAAGCTGAAGCAACACGAACTGCATTATGTAAAGTGCTCCAAATATTCCAGTTTGGTGGCTGAGCGTTATCGGAGTGCATCTTTAGTTCCTCAAGACTGTAGTTAATCCAGGCTTCCTGCAGTAACTGAAAGTGTGAAGAATTTATACTCCTGAAAAACTACTTGAGTAACGTTCGATTAAACTATGCAGGTGTGCTCGCATAAGAACACTTTGCAAATATATACTGGGTTTTGTATGTTTCATAGTGAAATTACTGTTTCATTTAAAACATTTTCAATACTTACATTGAACTCTCACAAAATAACTGAAAAACAAATATTTACTAAAGGTTAAGCCACCACTCAATGCATTTTGAACACTTGAACACAACAGAGGAAAATACAAAATAGGATGAAAGGGCATCAGGATTTAAAAAAAAAAAAAAAAAAAAAAAAAAATCAATGCCACTTCCAATAATAATATCTATATGAACTGTGGGTCCTCCCCAGGCTAAAATTTTAAATGTTAAAGATATTTTTGTGGTGATTCTACACTCAACTGACCAAACTATTAAGTAAAACATTCTGGCATATTAGACTGCTAACGAAATGCAAATGCACAGACTGCTCCTTAGAACTCTGAGGCTTCTCCGGTCAGAAGAAGCACCAACTATTCTTCTTTTAACATCAACTGCACTGCAGCTTCGGCCTTGCAGGATGATGAGGTACTTGTACAACTTTGCATTCATCCAGCTTAGCCTCACATTCACAAGAAATTTAAGATCTGATGGTTAAATTCCAGACCTTGTATTCTAAGAAATACCAATAATACAACATACATTTTAGAGGCAATAGATGAAAAAGCTTTTCAGGCATTCCATTAACCTTTGCACACAGCTTAGACTGTCATGTCAAAAAAATCTGGCTCCTCCTGAAGTATGAAATATTTAAAACTATGATTCCTCCTGTAGTGAAATGTAGCATCAGGAAACCTTGCTGCTCAAGATTTCCACATTGAAACAGTGGCAAGTATCCAGAAAAGCTTACATTTTGGCCAGTAGCCCAGTCTTTTCTCCTGCTTAGCTCATTGCTGAACATTAAAACCTGCCTCCACTACTATTGTGTCAAACTCAATAGAAGCAAAGAAGAATTCAACTACAGCAGTAAAATGTTAGAAAACGAAAAGAAACCTGAACCATAAGTAAAAAAGAGGGAAAGGGAGAATAGATAGATTTCCCATCAGTCTCCTGGCCCAGAAAACATAGTGGGAGTAGAAATACAATGGAAGCCCACATATGTAGCATGAAAGAGCAAGCTATTTACATGGTTGGATGAACTCTGTCAAAGACATTAGAAAACATATACTTGCTAAACATAATTTAAAATGCACATTTATTACTAATAACAAATTTGAATGCACACATTTGTATTTAAAAAACAAAAACACGGGTCATTTATCAGAGAGGTGCCTCTGATTTCCCTTCTTGGTTTCATGCCTTTATAGATCTAAGGGGTGCTGCCATGGGTTGCCAAGGGACAAGCGGTGTTCAAATTCTCCCTGGATTTGAGACACAAATGACAGCTCCGCAGAAAACTGCAGCAGATGATTTTCATATGGTCCCATGATCATAAGCCATATATACTTGACCGAAGGAGCTATACAGGAATTCCCCCCAACCCTCCTATTTCTCTAGAATTTCCTCCCCCTGCTCTCACACTCATATGCTTCACAACTCCACCATCCTCTCCCTGTATAATAAAGGACTGATTTTCATGTTTCTCTATTTTTGAAACTCCTTCCTTTTCATTAGTTCAATAAGCAACTTTTACCACTGGGTTCAAAAACCTTTTCTTAAGAACATTAGTACTTAACGAGGTTATACAATGGATGATGTAGTTGTCATGCCAATATACTATTTCAAACAAACACAAGGCTAGTTCTGACCTCATTTAGAACACGGACATACTCACAGACTATTTCAAGCTTGCAAAGCATGGGTAGTAGGTTCCTATCAGTATCCACATTTGTCCAATTGAGAGAAGGGAAGCTATCGCTCAAGAACAGGTGTTAAAGAACAGAGCTCCAGCCTACTATCCTACCTTTCTTGAAGGAAAGTAGGAACCCACTCCACTCCAAAACCAGCAGCTGCTTCTATAGTCTTGGATGAACTACATGTTACTGATACTGTAAACATATTTATTCCAAGACTTCATAAAGTATCTGCATAAGAAATGCATCTCCTGTGACATTAAACAGCGTATACAAAACATGCAAGCATCCCTCCCCTGGGCTGCAGTACCTTACAGGAGAGCTCAGGAAGGCAGAAAGTATGTAATTAACAGAGAAACAGGATCCCTTTTTCCCCCTTCTATGTCATGTACCACAGAAGCAATTTAGTGTGTTAGTAATGCCATTTTTTATATTCCCATTGATGCAACTCTCACTGATATGAACAAAAGTTGCATGCAAAATGGTGTGAAGTCCTTAAACTTTTTTGCAAAGTCAACTAAGCTTTTCACTGCGGTACCACTTTAAACAAATTAACAATGCATTGGTTTAGATCTCCAAACAACTAAATGTTTCAAACCAACATGACTCCTCTTTTTATAAAAAGGCAAACACTCACCCCTTAGAGAAGCCTTAACAAAGGTCCCAAATTTTTAAGAAACACGCCTAAGCAGAAGTGCCTAATAGTCAGTCTACACATCACTTACAGAGCTAGTAAAAGCATAGATGCATTTATGAAGGTAGAAGTATCTTTGTAACTATGTCCTATCTGGGAAGCCTGTTTTCTTTTAATGGCACAACTCTCACAGATCCCTGTGTCAGAGAACTGATTTAAACTACTCTCTTAAAAAACCAAAACCCCTATAAAACATTTTAAACAAGGAAATGACTTAAGGTTTTGCAACAAGAGGCATTACTGTTTCTTCTAGTCATACATTGCTGTATTTTTACACCAATATACTCACTGTACAATCATTTCAGTTTGTTTTATACTTGGAATCAGTGTAATCAAAACAGGAAACTCTAAATTCTGACAAAACCTACAGCTAATGTACTCTATTCTCTAGTCAGGCAATGACTGAAATCTGTGAAGCCAAGAGCAGCAATTCTGATACAACCTTTCCTTTACAGCAAAATGTTAATGCTATCTCAAAACTAGATCTTACACAAAATTGACCATGAACAATGGCTTTTATTCATCTACCATGGAACAAGTTCACAAAAATCATTTTCTAAAACCGAAGTACTTAGGTGTCATATAAATGAGTCTTTTGACCCATGATGAACATCTCTTTTAGGGTAACTGATTGGTAAAAATAATATTGTGTTGTAACTTATGACTATTAATTACTCCACTTTATAATAAAATGAAAGAACATCTATAAAGTCAGAGTAGAGTGTTATCAACTGTGTAATGAAAACATATTATCACTACTTCTTGGCAAGTACTACACCAATGATCACGGTAGTATTCTTAATGGCAGGCAGAGACAACTTTCACTTGGAATTCCTTCTATAAACAAAAGTTGTAAATAAAAAAGTACTAAGTTCACAAAGACAATGACACGTCTTAAGTTTACTTTGTCAAATCCAGGCATCTAAGATTTAGAATTGCTTCCCTTTTTCAGCCTTCCTAAATTTAGTCTATCAGCTAGACTTAAATCAAACTGAAAGCTTACTTTTGCATACTGAGAAAGCACCAGGTTAGGGGTCATTTTGTGCTTTGTTTTTGTTGGCAAGCTTAACAGCTGTTAAAAAAATCAGTTTCAAAAGGGATCAATTGGTTAAGGACTCAGCATTTAAAAAAGAAAAATTGACTAAACCAATGAAGAAGAATAAACCTTCCTACAACAGTTTATAAAAATCATGAAAAAATATGGTTTTTACATCTTAGCCTGACCTTCCAGAAAATAATATTAAAGCAGCCACAGGGGTACCCAAAGGTATAGGTAGGTTGCAGTACAGAGACCCATTAGGGCAGGGAGCAATAGGGAAGATGGCACAAATGAGGCAGCAAAGAATTTAGATCTTTTCTTTAGTACTGAACAGACTTACTGAAATATTCAGCTAGCTGGTAAAAGGAGCTATGTAACAGGTGGTCTGCGATGGTAGCTGCCTCTAAAGATAGCTGACTCCCCATAGGAGATGCATATATAGCCTCAGTTCAGTCATCTATTCAGTAGAGGATCACACAATTTCACCTCTTCCGTGATGCCCCATTTTAGCTTCATTTTCATGCCAATTACTCAAAAGTTTGCACTGTTTTTAAACAGTTTGATTTAGGTTATTCTCATCAGAAGTAGCATAAATTATTTTTTACTCAGCTGGATATTAAACCAGCTTCAAGCTATGCTATGCTTCACCATTATAAAATGCATTGTAGCGACATACATAATGGAAAAGGAAAAAAGGTAGAGGAAAATAAGAAATGAGGCGAAACAGAGAAAATTAATGATTTTAAAAGGAAAGCATGGAGAAATTAGAACTGCACCAGGAAAACAGAAGAAGAGAAACACACACCTAACAACAGCAACTGTTATAGCCAAAGAATATGATTTCAATCTTTCAAGTACAGAGGATTTGAAACAGGATCCATGGACAGCGTAAAATTGAACACAATGACATGAAGCAGCTATTCAGACCTGTACTATTAAGAGAAGATTAATTTCTATTAATTGCATTACTAATTAAGATGCTTACCTATAATTCCACTGTCCTTGCTCTCCAGGGTGGAGCTAGGGCTGCTAATGGTCCCACAGGGGCTGCCTTTGTTAGCTGCTGTTTTGCCCACACAGCTGTTGAGAGTTGAGCAGGGACTATCAGTGCTAGGTGATGTAGTGCTGCTCGTGAGGGTGGAACATGGGCTCACTCCTTGACTGGTTACTGTACACTGCAATGTGAAGAAAAACGAACAGTTATTGCGCAGGAGGCAGTACACTACTGTGCTGAAAATTAGAAACATCAAGGTGAAGTAGAATAAGAATGAAGCAAAAAGCCCATTTTTCAAGCAAAAACTTCAAGAAGCGGAAGCTTTATCTTGATTGGGAACCTGAATGACATGTTTTCAGATTACTCCTTTAAGAGTGACTTCTGAAGAAAAAAAAAGGAATGTCACAGTTCAGTGGAAGAGCTGCAGTGAGGCAAATTTCTTCTCTATTACACATTTTACTGCCCCCAGTACTTATTCTTCGGGTTAAAAACACTAGAATTGCAGTCTTATTCACATTTCACTATCATAGAATCATAGAATGGTTTGGGTTGGAAGGGACCTTAAAGACCATCTAGTCCAACCCCCCTGCCATGCGCAGGGACGTCTTTCACTAGGTCAGGTTGCTCCAAGCCCCACCCAACCTGGCCTTGAACACTGCCAGGGATGGGGCATCCACGGCTTCCCTGGGCAACCTGTGCCAGTGCCTCGCCACCCTCAGAGTGAAGAATTTCTTCCTAATATCTAATCTAAATCTACCCTCTTTCGGTTTAAAGCCATTGCCCCTTGTCCTATCACTACATGTCCTTGTAAAAATCCCCTCTCCAGCTGTCTTGCAGCCCCCCTTTGGGTACTGGGAGGCTGCTGTAAGCTCTCCCCGGAGCCTTCTCTTCTCCAGGCTGCACAACCCCAACTCTCAGCCTGTCTTCACAGCAGAGGTGCTCCAGCCCTCCGATCATCTTCGTGGCCCTCCTCTGGACTCGTCCAACAGGTCAATCAATGAAACCCAAACTTATGCACTAAGATTTATGAGGCCTGGGATTAAAAGCGGAGAGAGGAAGGGGAAGAAACAGAGACTGGTAGTTACTGTGCAGTTCTGGTTAGCAGATGAGTTTCATATGGATAGTAGCTGCTTGCTTCTTCCCAGTTCCTCCACCCCCAAATGACAGAGAAAGACTGTCAAATGGAAGTGAACTTCTCAGGAAAAAACAAACACACACGCCCCAAAAAACATGCTCCTATTTTAGCAAACCACTGACATTTTCCATTCTCATAAACCACAGAGAATAGAAGGGAAAAAAAGTTCCTCCTAAATAGTAAAAGAAGGCAGAGAGAACCTTAGAAGCTATTCACATTCATAGTAGATTAAACTTCCAGAAATTGAGTCTATTTTTTCTTTTTTTTTTTTTTTAAGAATGCAAGATCAACTCACAACTTCAAAGTAAACCACACTTGTTATAATTAATTTACAATTCTATTACTGCATGTCTATTAAAATGGATTGTATTTTGGTAAGTATCAAGTAACTGCAACTAGGAAATACAGGAAATAACATTAGTCCTCTCAGAAATAGGATGAACATTAAATATATTATTTTCCATTATCCTACCATGACGTCATTTTTCTCTTCTACATGAGCAGAAGTTGGGATCCCTTCTCCCAGTAAAAACCCCAATCTTGTCATCAATTCTTGTGCTGCAGGAGAACAGCTCGAGTCTTTATCAGGCTTTGCTTTGGAGTGGGAGGAAAAAAGTTGCTAAAGATTAGAGTCTGTTATTTGGAAACTGTTACAAGAGGTAGAAAAAGTATAATCAAATGTAAACACCACTTCTGTCAGCAATATATATATCTAACAGAGAAGCTAATGCCATTAAACTTTTTGTCCATTAGACTTTAAATTGTTGGTGGGTCTTGGATCCTCTGCGTGTCTGCACAAATCTAGGGGAGAAAAGCCCCACCCTGCCAATCAAACCAGAAATGGTTAAGTGCAACCAGTTCATCGCTGGACGGATGATCGACATGGTTATTCTCCTAACAGCAGCATTAAACTCAACACTATCAAAGCTCAGCGGCAGACTGAAATTCTGTTCCATTATTTTTTTATAAAGTTTTCTGTAATGTTAAAAACGTGAAAAGTAGAGGTTAATAATACAGACGTTTTGTAATCTCACAGTTAACACTACAACTAATACCATACATTTTTGTTGTGCTTCATATGCAAAGGATGTGACGCCAGTTCTAAATGTTCCAGCTTTTCGGGCTGTAAAAATATTTAATTTTATCAGTACGGTGCTTTAAAACGTCTTCTTGTGTCCAACAGATACAATGAGACAAAGTTCAAAATGAGGCAGCCTCCAACAAAACCAGCCAAACACAGATCTGTTCAGGGAAACACCTATTGCTAGTATAATCTCACAAACTACCATCTTCTGCCGTTTTCTTCCTGATGCCAACAGCCTGGCATCACCTACCAACCTGTAATGCTCTTCCCTAGCAGAAACATTTATACAGCATTTATTTCTACTGTCCATTAAAAAACCAATAATATGTAGGCCTGTCCCATCCTCAGGTATAAATAGTCAAATTAACTAAAGAGCATCATCTAACCACTCCGAGAAATAGCTCACAGCAGGAATTCTCAGCTACAGAGCTACCATCCGACTCCGCAAGGAGGGAAAAAAGCAGGAGCTCCCACACTGCTGCTTCCCAGCCAGCACCGTCTCAGCCAGGCACTGAGCCTCTGGATGCCATTCCCACGCAGCTGGAAGACAGCAGGGACATCCGAACAGTTTCATCGGTTTAAAATTTGGAGACTTCACACAACAGTAAGTTTCTAATTGGTAAGGAGTGCCTCAGAGGCAGAGTAGAGAAAGGGAGAGAGACGTAGGGTATGGGCTTACCGCTCGAGTTTAAAGGGCGCAGGCGAGCCCCTCAGCTGCGCTGCCTTCTACTCTAGCAACACGCAGAGCGGGGGGACCTGAGCTGCCCCTTCTGCTCCGGTCTCTCCTTTGGGGCTTCACTAAGCCAAAAGAGTGCCAGGACAGTATTTACTCTTCAATGAAGAGCATGTGGTATGTAACCACATCAGACACAGCTGACAGTCAGTCGTATTTGCAATAAATAGCACATTTTTCCCCAAGCTGCAGTTTGTATGAAAAACATAGAAAACAATGATTTTAAACCGAACAGCTTGACCAGTAAGCATTACTTCAACGTTTCAGTTTTATGAGTGACATAAAACCCATGGTTTGCAAACATGAGTTACTAGTCAGCCATCCTTCTTCATTTCACTCCAGCTCAATGCCTACTTGAACGCACGTATTTCTTAATTTTGTGGCCAGCTTCAGGTTTTACTCTGGAAGATCGAATTATCTGATTCTCACTTAATCCCAAAAGAAGGAAGTCTACGAAATGGTGTCTTTTTTGATGTTTTTGTATCTCAGAATATTTTGTGAATTGACAGGTCTTAGAAATATTTGACTGGAAAATATATTTTCTCTGTAAAATTGTCATTTTAAGGATTACAATTAATCTTCAAAATTACAATCCTGGAAATTACAGAGTTCATGAAATCAACATCTTCATTCTTCTATCAAAGTTACAAACCCCTATTATTATATTTAAATTTTGATCTTTGACAAGCCTGAGTAAATGTTAGGCATAGTACTAAATTCAGTTCAGGAACAGAGACAAAAGCCAAGAGTCTAACCTTAGACTTAGACCTGTTCAACCCAGCAACCACTGTTTAATCCTTAAACACTAGAGTTTAATTTTGACCTTCAGCAGTCTCACTGTCTGGGAGTACAACTCTGTGAAGAGGAGGACCACCATGAGAGGGTCACCTTTAGATTAGGGAGATGAAGACCACATGCTCTCCCAGCTGGACATAAAAGCCAGCACTAAGATCGCTGTGAAGATGGAGGCACAAGAGGGACCAGGGTAACTATAACATATCAAATAGGGCATACAAAAGAAGATGGTGAGAACAATTACAATGAGTTCTATTTTCACTAGTATCAAAAATAAAGGGCTTTTATATAAAGAAAACATTGGCTTTTAAAACTGCAGTTTCCTTTAAAATTGAAGCAAAAGGAAAACAAAAAATTGTTCAGCTGGAACCTCATCAGTTCCATGCAATGACTTTAATGAGGCCAGTTAAACTAAAAGTTTAATCTAAACATACAAGGCATATGAAAACCATGTCACAGTGCATATAGTCACATACCAACACATGGGTCACTTTGCTGTGACTGTGACATTCACTGTCGTAGCCACACTCTGTTATGTAGTAGTCAAATTTAATGAACATGAAACTTTCCAAGAATACCCACTAACTCTAGGGAGGTAGCTTTTCCCAGCTTTGCCAACACAGGAGTCTACTGTTACTGCCTTCTTATTTAGCAAGCTTTTACAAAATTTCTAAAACGAGGCATTGTACCCCGTGCAGAGCTACACACTTGGAATCAATTTACATTAAAAACAACTTCAGAAAAATTCTAGTAGGTCTTTGGCATATGTAGCAATTAACAACACTCGGACATCATTTTGCCTGCAGTACATGCACAGCTCCAAGAATTGAGACAGTTATAAAGATCTCATACGTATAATGGCAAGCATCTCCTTACCACAAGCATGTTAAATCTGCAAAACATTCTTACAAATAAAGAATCAGATTTCCTTACTCCTTTGTATCGCTCTGTCTGAAATGAGCAGATGTTATACCAAATAAAGTATCACTGGACAGACTCTCACCATTTTGACTGGGTTCTCCTTGTTCTGATCCTTTCCTCAGTGGTAGAGCTGCCTCACCTGGCACTCTAGGACTTTCCACATACTTGGGCTTCCTGATCGAACCTGCAATGGGAACAAGCTGAGTGTATCTAATTTTTTCCAGACGGACCGCAAGTTTCATATGTAGAGTGTCTATCCTCCGTGATGCAAGAAAAGTAGAGGAATTATTTCTTTCATACACAGCTGCTACCGTAAAGACTAGCGAGCTGCTGCACTTCCACTCTTGTGAGAAACAAACACTCTCTTTGGGCTTTTTGGAATGCAAAGCCTGCTAAAAAACAAAACCAAACTGCTTGCTGTGACAAACCTGAAAAAGTTTCCCGTATATGTAAAGTGAGTGACTTTTTCATGTTCAAACTCAGACAACTTGCAATGGGCCTTCTTGGTTCAGAGCTTTATTTTCCATTATAACAGGAAGATAATTTTGTTATCAGCATCTTTGAAACTAGGAGAAAAAGACTACAGGCAGACAGCTTGCAACATCAACACATTAAATAACTCAAAGCCAAGATGCTTTATATTACAGCGTACTTTCTACAAATACTGATATATGCCCTGATCATAACTAATGGTGAAGATGAGTTCAAAACACAAAAGAAAACATTAGTGGCTACTAATGGTTTCTGATTTCATTAAACAGCAGCATTCCCAGTTCACATACATACAAAGTTCAAACATACCACCTTCAGTATTAAGAATAATTGTGTATTCACACACACACTTTCCAGAAATTAAATTGATTCACTCTTTACTCTCACTTTTAGCTTCATGCTTTGGTTTCAGGCTGTTTATGAGCCTATTCTTTGCTAAATACAGTATAGTAGCAACCCCAGGAAATGTTAACTACACAATTTATCTAACACAAGGGGAACGATGCTGCCCTCTAAAGGTTTACCAGAAAAAGTATACTGGTACTATTGAATCAACATCCGCTTGCACTACAAACACAGGGTGAAATTCTGATCTTAATTCAACAACTGATAGTAGTGGCAGGTAGACTGCTACGCTGATGCACAATATATGGTAGAACTGAAACTCCACCGTATATTTATCCACATCCTGAAAAATACGTCAACAGAATTTTATACCAATAAAGGCATTTGCAACACTAAGAGTTTTGGAAAAGCATTAACCAGGAAACTTGTAATATGACACGCTGGAAAGCTAAGACATTTAAACCGCATAGGGAATGGAAACATCAACATGGAATGGAAACATACTGAAAACTCAAGCCCAAATTTTTGTCCTAAATTTTCATTAAGACAACCCCAATTTCTTTCAATTTGTGTAACAAAGCCACTTGAAACTTTCAAAGTTTTAGTGAGCTTGAGGTGTGGTAGGCGGTTCCAATGTTTCATCCAGAAGAACCTAAATATTAGCTGGAAGTCCCTAGAAATACAGTCAGTTGCTGGGCTTAACAAAATACTAAAACAGAGGTACTTCTCCGGATTTCCCCAGCTTTGCCAATAGACAGGGATTTTCCCTTCTTATTCAAATACAACCTGTTGTTATACTACAGAGCTACAATGTCAGGTTCTATAATGTAAATTCATCCTAAGAGTAGGAAAGAAAGTTTCCTTACCTGAAAATATGTCTGACTTGCTGCAGCCAAAAGATTTTTAAATACATACATTAGGCCACAGTGACAAAGAACAAGAGAAAACCATTCTACTGGCAGCACTCCACTTCTGCATCTTGCATGTTCGGATATTACTCTTATTATTTTATTCATAATAATAATAAAATTAGTCTCAAAAGCAAGCATGCAGAACTTGGCACATTTCATGAAGAACATTTCTTGTGATACTCCACAGAACCCTGAACTTACACTTACATGGTCATAGATTTTTTCTTTTTTCTTTTTGTTTTTGTGGGGTTTTTTTTTTGTTTCTTTTAAATCAAAGAACCTCAAGCTGAATTCTATCAAATTCAAATGGTAGAAGCTGAAACGCTGGAACTCATTAAGTCCTAGATTGCATTCTATATTCTGGGAAAGAAGAAAATACAACCACAAAATGGCAGCAAAATTTTATTTTGGGAACTCCAAGAAGTGAATGTTTTTCACCTGTGATTAATTCAGTAAAGAAGGTGTAACACCAAACATGCACTCCAAAGGTTTATTGAAAAGGCTGTGATGAATGCAGATGTAGTACCAAATATCAGAGAATCAGGCCAGAAAGAAGTTAATAACTTTGTCTTTAAGCTACTCAAATTCTTTAACCCAGAACTGCTTGAAAGGTTGGGTCACTGGAACAGGCTCCCCAGGGAAGCGGTCACGGCACCAAGCCTGTCAGAGCTCAAGGAGCGTCTGGACGACGCTCTCAGCCATCTGGGTCAGTTGTAGGCAGTCCTGCGAGGAGCAGGGACTTGGGCTCCATGATCCTTACGGGTCCCTTCCAACTCGAGGTGTTCTGTGATTCTAACACGGCAGAGAAGGTACTGGAGCCTCATACCGAACAATAAAAAGGAGAAACGCCCTGAATATAGGTGCTTACTAAGCGAGCCCCATTCGTCCCCATCTAACTAAAAGAAGCCATAGTAGTACAAAAATATTCCCGTAAGTGTAATTAAACAGCACCTAAGCACTACAAAAGGAATCTTCAACAGTCTGAAATACTGGCCGTCAGCAGCGGAAGGACTGACTGTTAGGACTGCCACACTCTCTGGTGAAGCTCTTCCAGATCCTGGAATGAGAGGTTTCCCCACAAACTCTGCTTCCACCCCACCCATTCAAAACTGTCCCTGCAGGAAGCCAGGGCCAGCCCACGGCTCTGTCACAGCCGTACCTCCTCACATAACGTCAGTGCAACTCCATTCCCCAGCCAGGCTGCTTCTCTTACTTCCCTGCTCCTCTCCTCTGACGAAGCTCTTCTGCCCCTGCTTTCCTACTGTATCCCTCTCTTGCTTTCCCAGTACCTTCCACTCTGCAGTTTATGTTCCGAGGAAAAGACACCAGACCTTCTCACAGCAGGGTCTTGGTCTTCATCAAGGGCATCTGAATAGTACTAAAATTCTTAAGCACTAACAGTTATCAACACTATGCTGTACATGCCTTGTTTCCCAGATCGTTCACCTGCTCAAATGCGCTATAGTTTCCAAATTGCCTATTTTGTTTATAACCCAGTGTCGTGGCTCAGCCCTGGGCAGCAGCTCAGCACCACGCAGCCGTCGCTCGCTGCCCCTACCCCGATGGGATGGGGAGAGAATCGGAGGAGTGAGAGTGAGAAACACTCCGGGGGTGAGATAAGAACAGTTTAATAATTGAAATAAAGTAAAATAGTAATGATAATAATAACAATATAATAATGATGATAATAATAATAACAATATCCAAAGCAAGTGATGCCCAATGCAATCGCTCACCACCCGCCGACCGATGCCCAGCCAGTTCCCAGCAGCGATCGCTGCTCCCCGGCCAACCCCCCCAGTTTCTATACTGCCCATGACGCTGTATGGTATGGAATGGCCCTTGGGGCAGTTGGGGTCAACTCTTCTGGCTGTGCCCCCTCCCAGCTTCTTGTGCCCCTGGCAGAGCATGGGAAGCGGCAAAGTCCTTGACTGGCATAAGCAGCACTGAGCAACAACTAAACATCAGCGTGTTATCAGCATTCTTCTCCTCCTAAATCCAAACCACAGCACTGTGCCTGCTACTGGGAAGAAAACTAACTCTATCCCAGCCGAAACCAGGACACCCAGCATTAAAACTACTTTCTGAAGTCTTTTTTAAAAGCACTTACCAAATAGAAAGTCTAAGGCTACAGTGACTTCATCTTCAAGTCATGCCAATCTTTGGCTTTCAAAAAATATTCCTTTTAGATCCTTTATTTAATCAAATTTATGATAGACTTGAAATCAAAACAAAATCCCAAGATCTCAGCCAAGTGTATTCCCTGGTTAGACTGGTTAAGTTTGCACTGACATGCTTTTAAGCAACTGAAGCTCTAGAATCAAGATGTGTTTCCAAGCTCCACGTTTCATCAGGAATAAACCCATACTGAAAGCAGGTGATGAATTCAAGTATTAATATCTTTCTTATCTCTCTCAGTAATAAACTACTGAAAAGGCTACCTGATTTCTTTTTGCTTGTTCTTTTTTTTTTTTCTTTAACAAACAGGAAACAATCAATAAAACAATACACAGTATGCAAAACTAGGAGGCCTTTTAAGAAGCAGACCTTCAACACTGCTGCAGAACATGGGTTTTATCGTTACGAAACTTTGCAATTTTCAAGTCGTTTCACTTCCTGACTCTGCCTGTTGCAGAACTAGGGACTAGGTGATGGAAGGCCTTTTGCAAACAGTTTAACTTACGGTTAATGAGAAGCGAAACGGCAGCAGGCCAGGAAATGCTGCCATCCTGGACGTGAGTCCCGCTGTCCACACTGTAACTGCAGTGCCAGAGCTCTGGATCCGAGCACTGACCAGTGCCTCCAAAGAAGGCCAGAACTGAAGCCGGGAAGCGCCAAGAAAGCTAGCGGCATTTGCATGTGAACCAAGGGCAGCTGACAATACATCTCTGGAGCAACAGCTAGTTATGTCACTGGGTAAACACGTCCTCCATGTCCCATCCCCTCCTCTAAACTGAACTGCCTGTTCACCAGCTGAATGAATTCAGTCCTTCCTTCCCTCAGGACGTCTTGGATCAGCAAGCGCTTCCACAAAGCCAGCAGCTGTGCTCCGTCACCCACTGCTGACAGCGCCTGTTCTTCTCTGCCCTGGGGAGCCCGTTCACTGAAGGAAGACAGGACATTTTACAGGCTCCTAGGAAGGAACAGTACAGTGACATTCACGTAGCGCATCTGTAAAATAAGGAAAATACCCCACAGGTCCAAGTTTTATCACACTGTTTTGTGCACTCCCAAGTGCCATTGGTAAAGATGACAAAATTGTGGGCATAGTTTTTAAAGTTCTCTGACTTAATCATTATAATCACAGTAGTCTACTGATATCTGGTTAGAAAATCACTGACCCAGCACAAAACAAATGTTAATGAATCCTATGTCCTAACGGTTCATAAGCCCACCCAGTGATTCTACGGGCCTATGATACACCCATTTTTAACCAATGTATCTTCATGAGTTTTGCCTGCTACAACGTTAAAGAGCAATGTTTTTGATGGAACCGCTTAATATTCATAATGCAGCTTACGCAGATTTCACATAAAACTCAAACTGGTATTAAAATGGTTTTTAAATTAGAGCTTGTAGTCTTTCAATCCCTTAAGCTTACAGAATAACACATCAGATACTGTTTGACTGAGAAATCATGCATTTCTAAAAAGAAAGGAGTGAAAAAAGATTTCAGGTAAGTATTCTTTTATGTAGGAACTGTAATATCATTAATGAAGTGCCAGATTGAAAAGCTGATTTTACAAATATAACCTCATCAGTTAAAAGATTTATATGACAAGCTCAGTTCTCTCATTTCCTAAGGAAACCAGGCTACAAAAACAGAGAAAGAGGCTTAGTTATCAAGCTACTCAGCAAGATCTTTCCTGCCCACAAAAGTTCACAAACTTATCAAGTAGAAGCATAAGTCTCATGACATGAAAGAGTTCCAGTCGATAAAAGTAAAAGGCTACTGGTAAATTCCCAAATAATTGTAAAAGTAATTTTTCACTATTTCTGAAGCCCATATTTGTCAATCATGACCATGCCTCAGTGTCTACAGCTACTTACTCTTTCACATGGACAGCTGCAACTGCATCCACAGATGCTACTGCAGCATTTGACAAGTGATGACTTCAAATTAGTTTTACAATGAGATTTCAAGAAAGGAATGAAGTATACAGCTAGCACCTTTCCTTAATATACAAAATATAACCAAAGGTACAGTTTTCAAAACAAAGGAGGTGAATGTCCCATTAAACAACAACAAAAATACATCCTCAATAACAATAAAAAAAGTTTTAAAATAAAATAGCCTATAATGCACTGAAATCAGAGAAAAAAAAAAAAAAAAGACCAAAACCCCCTAAAACAACAAACTAGGCACAAACTGTTTCAGCACTAGTGGCTAACCACCACCTCACTGTGCCATGCCTTGCTAAAAGCTGCTTTGCACTGCAGCCCTTCAGGCCTCATCTTCCTCCTCTCACACCAGTAACAAATGAAGGACTACTTACCTACCTCACTTGAAAGCACCTGCAGTATTTGGATAAAACAGAATTGCCTTGCCAGTTATTCTTAGTATGCGGTGTTCAAGTCGCACCCTGCAAACAACTCCAGTAGGCTGGCTTCCCTCCTCGCTTCCTCCTTACTCCTAGTATACAACTTAGGGCTGCACTCCAGGCTTTCAACTTCTCCTCCTTTTTCTGGTCTGCAAACTCCCTCGCTAACAAAGTAAACCCCATTCAGAAAGCACAGGAGAAAGACTGCAGGACTGCTGCTAACTACACCACATTGCCCTTGATAAGGTGGTTTTCTTGTCTTCAATTTGGGTCTTCAAATAGCATCCTTCTACTTGGCTCAAAATTCAAGGGCACACCAAAGTTCTGAGACATCCCACACTTTGCTTATTAAAAAACCACGGTCTATTTAGGCTGTGACACTTGCAGTCATACGAAGAGTCCCATCCTTCCCTTTGGCAGCAGTCTGAGATGCTACATTACGTCTTTGAAAACTGCACTGATTTCTTGCTCATACCCATGAGCACTTTAAGGCTGATGACTGCTTTTAAAGACAAGCTGCAAGTCTCCGTTTTGGCCTTCGGCTCCCTGGGGTAACACGCTGCCCCGTCACACTGCAACTGACCCGAGCAAGCAGGGCCTGCTGCACCGCAGGCGTACGCACGCTCCGTCCCGGGTACGCTCTGGGTCTACAAGAGCGCCGCGGCGTTGCACTACTGCACCTATCCGTTCCTTCAGATTTCCACCTAAAAGTGGGGAATGTGGGAATACGGTGACAACCCCATTCCTTAGCTAAGAAATGCTGGGCAGGGAATGTAAGTCATATATGAACACGTGTTTATATCTCTACCTAGAGACTACAAGATGATTATATTTTTTAAACGAAAAGATAGCTTAGTAACCAACTATCACCAGAGGGTGCTCTTTCAATGCTATTTCGTAACAAAAATAAGGGGCATTGGCCCTGGTGAAAGCAGCTAAAAATACATTCCTTTGAAACAAAATCACATTCTTTAGGGAGACAATAGTCCAAATCTGTCATTTGTAAGCAGAAGTATAATTAGATGTGTCAAAGTTGAACAACAAAAAGCAACCATTCTAAAAGAAGCAGAACAACATGGAGCAGCCATGTAAAATAGATCAGAATGGAAATATCTTCAGCATGTATTTTTAACGCTCACACTTTAAGCTGTGGAGGAGACCCTTTATCAAATTTTCTTCCTCACAAACTAATGTGGAAGTGACTTACAGTACTTGCAGATTTGAAATACAACATTGCAATAACTAGGAAAATTCATGGTAAGTTTATTTTCATGCACTAATCTAGAATAGGACACATGAATTAATCCATGGATGAAAAAGGACCCATTTAAACATGAACTATATCTGCAGAGTGGAAGCTCTTTCTTGAAAGCGTAAGATGGTTGAATCAGGTTTGATACAAGGTTCATCTGGGACAGTATTTTATCAGCAGCAAACAGCAGAGAAGGATCCAAGTCAGAGAAAACAAACTTCCCTGGTACACTTTTCCTGACTTGTGTTAAGTGGCTTATCGTTTCCTGAGTCAGAAGTGGTCACTTTCTATTTAAGAGTTCTAGACGGATTTTCGTTCCAAGAATTTATCCCGGCCTTTCTTTAACAACATGCACCATCCACAAGTTAACCCAACATTGCACCGAACAGCAATCATACTGCTTCCTTTTCCCACCAACCGTCTTCCTTCCAGGCAGAAAAATACCAGCCAAATCTATTTCAAGAACTTTCTCCTTCAGAGCCATTCCACACCTTTACACATTCCTGCAGCCCTTCTCTAGCTCTTTCCCAGCTCTGCTGTAGATTTTTAAAGTTGGTATCACCAGAGCTACACCAGTATCTTCCTGAGGTAGATGAACCACAGATTTCTGCAATTCCACAACGATACTTTTTGTTTGATCTACTGCTTTCCTATTAATTTTTTATGCTTTTTTGACTGCAGAAGAGCTAATTTTCCACAAGATTATTCTAACTTGTGCATCTCCTTTCCAATCATCTGAACTGGCTTTCCCTCCCAGCAGCATTAAATGAATCTGTAATCGTACCGATACTGGGGATTGCCCCCACCCAGGTGCAGGACCTTGCACTTGCACAGCTTATTGCATGCCAGAGGAACTGCTTCCCAATGGCCTCAAAATCAGTGCACGAAACTGAAGCCTGAGGTGAAACCAGTTCTCTTACCTAGTCTAGTCTCAAGTATCAGGTATGCTGATTAATGTGTTTATTAATTTAAAGTTTTAATTAAAGCTTAATTTAAAAACTAATCAAAAGTTCTACCGCACATTTATGGAAGACTCTTCCTGCAGTCATCTTTGCAATTCACCGATACCTTTAAAAGGAAAGCTGCTTCCTTTCTCTGCCTAAGCATGATGTTATTGATAATTTACGTCAGCAAACATTTACTTCAAGGGCAGCAGCAGTACCTTTCATTCACACCTTAAACTCCCACAACCAATTTTTTGGAACCTCCTTTATAAATCAGTATTTTCATTCTTTTATAGTTGAGTCTTCTAAATCAGATTACAATCAACTATCACCCCTTTAAGAACACGAATATTGGTTTGGTTTAGTTGCACACCTGTAAGATTACCAATCCAAGCAATGTTCATTCTAGCTTTGTAGTAAAAGGAACTCAACTTACTGAGAGAGTTTTTCATTCACTGCTCCCCTCCCAGAGCTGTCCTGCTAACAACCTTTTCCTTGTTCTGTTTGTTTCTGCTCTTTTACCCACCTCCTCCTCAATGAACTATTTCATTAAGGAAACTTTTGACTCCCAATGAATTGGTCACTTTAGTTTTGCCAATAATTTCAGGCTCCTTAGTGATTGAAGATATAGTTTCTCTCTTCCCTCCTTTTACAGTCAGAGTTGAGGACTGAACGGGGCCAGAAACACTGGTATTCTTCCAAGCTCTTCTCACAAAGAAAAAGCTCCCCCACCTTCTATGCAAATAATTAGAACACAGTGTCACTCACAGTCGATCGTACAACTTCCCGTGTTCCCCTGACAAAGTTCAGCTTGCTCTCCCGCAGTTTTGCCTGCCCGTGCGCTATGAGGTTCTAGCGGCTGACCTGCTGCAGACAGACGGGCAAAACCGCAGCTATGACCACGCGCGCTGCAGCCGACGCCTCTCAGTTGCGAACATTTGTCATCGCGCCCATCCGCTGTGACAGCAGCAACAAAACAGCCAACAGTGCCAGCACTGGTCTCCTAGCATACGAGGACTGATCAGCTCAGTCTCAAGCCCGAACCCCTCCTCGAGGGGTAGCGGCCGGGAGAAAGGAAACGAAAAGCAGGATGCCAGAGATCAGGAGAGCAGTTTCAAAGAGACACCAAACCCAAAAGTCCCGTGTGGGTCCCAGGGGTCCCCAGACCAGCAATTTCTAAACTTAATCTGAACAGAGACCTCTAACTTGCTAAATATTAAGGTATCTAAGTGCTTTTCTCAGTGAGATGAGTCCAAGCCTGAGAAGTGATAATGACATTATTCATGGAACAGATATGCCTACGAGGGAGCAAAATCCTCTTAGTCTAAAGGCACAGAATGAAGCCACCACACTCCCCACAGTACCTCTGTGGCTAATCCACACCGGCAAAAGCATTCTATTCTCGGAGTCATCCGGAGTAGAAAACTACAAAGAGGTATACAACATTCACAGGGAAAATAATTTCAAGCATAACATCCTTTTCCTACCATTGCATTTTTAGTATGAAAAAAAAAAAAAAAAAAAAAATCAGATAAACTCAAAAAAACCCCGGAAGCAACCCAGAAGGTAAAATAACTTTCAAAATTAGGAATATGCCTGACAGGAAGGGGGGGAAGTACTTCTCCATTATTATAAATTAGAAATTAAACAGTTTCTGTTTGGATTTATACATTGCTTGAATGTAAATTTCAAAATGGTCTCATATTTTGGTTGTTGTTGCTGTTTTTCATATGGTACTACTCCTAAATGATATTGTAAATTTTGGTAATTTAGTAAGATGTTCAAAATGTTTGCAATACCTTTTGCTTAACAAGTCAAAAAATTTGCTTTCTTTCAAGCACTATCTATCTGTGAGCATGCAACTTTCTAAAAAGATAGGAAATTAAGTGCAAAACATACTTCCATCATTAACTAAATCACTTTTGGTGGAACTAAAATGATGTTTTTTCAAGTTTTATGCGACGGATAACCAGATTGTGAGTAGATAAAGCAATTAAGAAGGAAAAAGTTTCCTCAAGTCCTACTCAAAATGCTGACACATTTTAAAGATGTGACAATGGATAGGAATACTTGTTGCTCAGGCAGTAGTGAAGCCAAGCAAAGAGATGAAATGAGAACAAAAAACAAAACCAAAAATACCCCTCTGAAGCCACAGATTAACACCCACTTGGAAATATGCAGAAAGGGCAATGAAAGGAAAAGCAGTAAGAGCAACTTGTCACTTAATTAATTTACATTGAAGATTTTTCTGTTCTAGACATCACCAACTAGAGTGTAATTCTGTGAAAGAGTTTGAATGTCAGTATCGGTTACACAAAAACGTAAAACATTTTACAGTGCATCTCCTACTGCAGAATGTTCTTCCATGCTTCGTTTTAAAATTATTTAACTAGGAAAAACTATTATTATTCACTGATCATATAAGAATAATTAAGTACGTATTTTTAAATCAGCAAAAATAGATGCAGGACTAGATAAATGTAAGATAAGTGTATAGACAAATTTGCTAGAAAAGTGGGAACGTACTGAGTATGAAGCCCTCAAACGTAGGTGTTTTCATGAACATTAGTGCAAATAACTATTGGTTAACGATGACTTTTAATTTTTAACTCTGAAACACACTGTCAGGAAAATCTGACTGGTTTTAATTTACTAACCAATATTTTTAACTAAAACTACTCAGACCCAATAAGAAGTTATGAAAAACTCTTCATTAAAACCCGGGTGGCATTTAGTGAATATATTCTTTAATCATTACCACTGAGTACACATACAGTATATTGCTTCAGCCTAGTAGACACTAGATAGAATTTTATTTCAAGGAAATAAGTCATGCAAGGGTATCACCTTATATAGATGACCATCAACATGCCTGGGTTATATGAACAGAACTACAGAACAGAAACAAAGGTAGAACAAATGATTACATGTCAAGGGACAATCTTTTCTTCTGCTCTATTACACAGTTTCAAAAACTTTAAAAAATATTAATGCTACGATTTACATTGAAAAATACATCTCTAAGTAGTTGTTTTGTCTTCCTCTGTAAACTGAGAGGACTGAAATTAGAATATTCTTCTACCACTGGTTAGATAACTTCATCACTGCATCTTAACTTCAGAATACTACTTTAACTTTCCGTGCAATCCTTTCTTCTTTCATCCACCGTATCCCGAAAAATCTTTAACTTGCTATTTGTAAGCTACTACGACAGAGTGCTTTGAAATCAGTACATTAGTATACTCTCTTTTTTTATTACTCCTGCCCCAGATGCCAGACAGATATTTTATATTAAATCATCTTCCATCAGCTACAGTTTGTTGAAAGTCAAAGGAATAGCACAGAATGTTTCCATCAGCATCCTATCACCTGGTTAGGTATTTGTACAAAATACTGATACATAAATGCCAAGATTACGAAGTGCTGTGAATGCATTAAGAAATCTTTTCTTTGGCTACATATCACAGTGGAATGACTTTGAAGTCATCATGAATATAGCTTTTCATTCAGGATTTATCAACTGTTATACATTTTCTGCAAGAGAAACAGTTAGCATACTACACTCTGCTTACAAAAATGCGTGTCACTAAACTAAAGCATGGAGTGTGGAGGTTGGTAAGATATTATCTCAAAGGTACCGAGAACGCAGTTAGGATTTCCCAACAGTAACAAAACTAAGAGTTAGATCCTGACCTTCACTTAAGTCTTTGGCAAAAATCCCATTTCCTTTGCCATTACAAGGACTTCGCCCTACCTTGTACAGTTGTTGAGCGTGCAAAATCACTTGTAGTAAGAGACAAAACAACAAAATACCATTCTGTGGCTCAAAATTTTTGTGAACTGTCAAAAACAACCCAAAATTATTTAAACATGAAGTGAGATTATTATTTTTAAATTTTGAAAGGAAAAATAAATATTGATAGGCAACTTAAACCAAGAATACTTTTTGCAAATTGTATTTACTATCCTGTGGCAATTCTTTGAGCAACATTTTTTCTTTAATTTTATGTAAAATGGGTCATTAACCAAGACGTTTCTCAGTGCTGACAAAAAACAACTTTTGACACTGTTCCTAGATCTTATAAACTTTACAACAAAGAACCTCAAAACTGTTGAGTGTCTCCACAAGTAATTGGAATATGGACAATTTCACTTGACACTTACGCTTTGACCTGAACGAACCCGAGTGATGCTAGCGTGTTGGAATGATTTATATGTACAGAATGCTGATAAAAAGGGAACCAGACGGAGCACCTTATTTAGCAAGGCTCACACATAAGTATGCGGTCATTACTAAGGACACAGCCGCTGAAAATTAACAAGTTTCTTGTCACAACTTCAGCAGCAGTTTATCTAGTAATACATTTATGTATGTAGATGAGAGTAAAATAAACGAACTGCAAAAGCCATGAACAACATTCACTCTTACACAGCCACTAACATAGCATAAACAAAGGTTTTTGCATCTGTCTTCTACCTAACTGCTACACTAATCATAAATAACCAGTTTTAAACATATTCAGACATTTCAATATAGGAATTTGCAATACCAATTAGAATAATTCTTTGCCATATGAAATAATATATCCTATTTAATCACCAATTACCTTTTTCCCCTGGGAACATGCAAAAAGCATTCACCACTCTTGTTCTCACTGCGAAAGATTAACATGATTTTACTGTGTTACTTTTATATAAAGTGTATCAAAAACTGAATTAAAGTGCTCTGAAGATTTTAGTTGCTCATCAGTTTCATTTTACCTGGAGACTTTTTGTTTGCTCTTGACTGCATCAAATAGGACTGGCGTGGCAGCAGAGGTGAAGATGGCAGCGACATTGAGACTCCTTTAGCCAAGTTCATTCTGTAAGTGTCCTCAGAGACTGGCTGATTGCCAACGGGAAAATCTGCATTGTGGCCAGATGTTGCTATAACCTGCAAGGCATTCTCTGGGCAGCAGTCACCTGCTAAAAATAAAATTTTGTCATCTGTTATGCGAAATACCAAAATAAAAAGCATAGAGTTGCATTGAAGTACAAGTATTTAACACAGGAAAACATATTTGCCAGCAACAATTCAGCATGACTCATCTTTCTGTGCACCCTCCATTGCAGAATCCAGATAACCACTGGAAAAATTTAAATACACAAGTGAGATTTTATTTTACTGTAATAGAGACAGCAAGCGGGAAGAAAAACCTCACTTTCAACAAAGGAAGTACTTTTCAGATTTCATCCGTAGAGGTAGAACCAAGTTTCCTATGAAGATAAAAGTATTTTTACAGCTGAAAAGGAATTTTAGGATCACTGTGATATCCTGAAAGTCAAGACCGTCTGAAAATATTGTTTACTGAACTAGTTAAAGGAGGAATTTAGTTGCGTTACCCCTTACACTCAGTTAAAAGGTCACTAAAAGCTACACTCACAGATGGCCAGTCTAAGCTTTTTTTTTCTGTTTTAAAACTGAGAGGTCCAGTTATGTTCAATTTGACAGCAACTGATTTTTTTTATCTAAGGAAAAAAACAAGCTATTGGCTCACAACATACTAAGTGGCATATCAAAACAGGGACATACAGTCAAACCAGAGAAATTTCTTGCTGGTGCAGGAAATGCAATTTCAGCTAAATCAAGAATATATTTTCAAAAAACCAGAAAAATATATTGCTCAGTAATGACTCAAAGACAGCAGAAATACATGTTGAAAGTGCTAGGTTTTTCCTAGTCAGATGACAGAAACAGAGCTGAAAAACAAAGGTTAGCAACTAACTACAGCTTTTTTTAGTATACAAATTAGGGTATTGCTCAATAATTTACATGAACTACTGTTGAAATCGAATTGGTATGACCAAAGATAAAAAACAGCAAAACAAAACTGAGGCAAAGAGGAAAGAGAACGCCAGCACGTTTTTCAGGCAAGTCCATGCGTAACAAGCAGCATGCTTGCAGTACTGGAACCCAAAGCACAACCAGAAGACAAGACAAAGGAGAAGCAGTATCTTTTCAAATGCGAATCCCTCATACCAGGTTTATTTTCTTACAGTAAGGAAACACGTTAGACAAATGTGGCTCTACAAGATCCGCATTGCTTGTTCATTCTGTCGTCATTCAGTTGTTGCTTTCAGTTTTTAACAGCTGTTCTCCTACCACATTCCACTACAGGCAGCATCAACTGCATACAACGAACTTCTGCACTGTGTCAGAAGGAAAACACCAAACCTAACCCTTTGAGAAAAGTAAAGATAATTTTGTCAATTTAACTACCGCTCTCTTGTTTTAAGAAGTATGCATGGAAGGCAAGAAAACCAAACATGCCTGAATGTTAAAGTCTAATTCCCTATTTCCAAAGGTGCACGTATTTAAGATTATTTGGTTTTTTTTTTTTCTAGCCATACTTTTTTCCTCACAAGAACCACACACGAGGGCTATGTATAATAAATGACCTTGAAGAATGCTATGCTGGATTCAAAATTTTCTTAATATTTTGTAACTGTAAAATTTACTCTCTTATTCCTCTGAAACCAACTAAGCTATCACTTTCCAAAAGTTGTCCTCTCTGTTCAAACAAAATTCATAGTAGGAGGTAAGGATTTTAAGGAAACAACTCTAGTTTCATCAAGTGAAGATGGAAATTAAAAACTAAGTAACTTTATATTCTTTTTTGAAGTGCAACTATTATAGGAGTATAACTATTGGTTTACAATCCTTGGAACTAGAAAAGCAGCTTTAATGTTCTAGCAAGCTAGCTGTAATATACCGTTCTTAAAAAAAAAAAAGTACAGACTAAGTATATATTTAAAATAAAAAGCCTAAATATTTTAGACACTATAATCACATATACAAGATTTTTTTGAAACACCAAGGTATCTAAATTACTGAGTTCCCATTCACTTTCAGTGGAAATCAAGAGGCTAAGGATTTTCTTTCTCTGTTCTTTTAGAAATTAAATTTTTGCAATAACTGTTTTTAAACACAGATTTAACATTAGGTATATTATTATTTATTATTCAATACAGTACATGTGAGTTTGCTTCATAAATTGTTGAAGAACGCACAGAGAAATGTGTGATATTCCATTTTTTCCTTTGAACATAAGCAAAAAGCAAGAAGTAGCATGGTAACACAGCTAACTACAATTAGAAAATGCTGGCATTCTTGTTAGAATTTTTTACTAGATACGTTGTCAAGGTTGTAATTTGGAATTTGTGTAAGTATTCTGGCTGGAATGCTAGTGAGGGGGTGCAAGAGACAAGAGAACAACAAACAACAATTACCTCCTCCCCCTTCAGGGTTCATAAGCCCCCCTACAATTCCCTAATTTCTATTTTCCCTTTTACTATGACACAAACAATCAGTGTTTAATTAACTGTCGTCTTAGTAGACGTGCAAATTTTGAAGTAATTTAAATTTATCCTTCTCTATTTTATGTGAAATGTGACACCATGGAAGAGAGCTAGATGGGGCTAAATACACTGCTGGCATAATTCTAATCAATGAGTTTAGCTTATTTGATCATGACAGTAACTTGAAAGATATTTTACAGTCTATATATATACACCACCGTATCTTAGCAATTTTTGTTACAGCAGTACTCTGATTTTTCTTACTATTGTATTTTCCTGACAGCACCACAGATACGGCAGGGAGAGGTACAAAGACCGGGCTTTCACAACTTGGCATCTAAGAGCAGTATGACTGAAAAAACATCTATTCAAAATGCGTACCACAGAAATTCCCCTTTTCAATCACTTATTTTCCTAATTTTACAAGAAGCTTTTGCTTCTTGTCACTCACGTACCCATGCTGTTAAGATACAATAGCTCTTTAGAGAAAAAAAAGAAAAAGAAAAAAAAAAACCCCAAACCCACACCTCCAGAAAACCCAACCATACTGGTTTCATACTGTGAGGACATCACATCCTCAGTGATGCTGGAACATGTTTAAACAGTAACGTATTCCACTGAAGCAGAAAAAAGCATGTTATAAATGAAAAATGGTGAGGATGTTGTGGAACAGCAGGCAGCCATTAGACACACCATCCCAAGGAAGCAGAAACTGCACAGTTGCTCCTCCAGGACCTTTCTGAAAAACCGGTAACTAAACCGGCGACGCTAGCTGACAGGCCAATCCCACATCTGTGACCTCGGAAAAGATCAACAGGAGTGGAAGGGAACCAAGAGAAGGGGTCCACCACCCCCCGAGTGCTGCCCCTCCGCTGGCACAAAGCGCACCTCCCGCCGGAGAACAGCTGCCCGCAGAGCCCCGACCCAGGGACCCAACGGGAATAAGCAGTGAACGGGCACCTGCGGCGCTCGAACGCCAGCGCCTCAGAGGGACTCAAGGGGCTGCCCACAGAGCAGCGATCTGCTGATGGCAACTAAAAGCCACCGCAGCTGAGGACGTGCCCAAGGCCATCAACAGCGAGCGGCTCGTAACAGGGCAAGCGGGACAGCCGCCCGCTTGTCTGCTCTCTTCCCCACGCGCCTCCTCGGGGCTACTCTTCCCACTGGCCTTCTCCCTCGCAGAAGCAAATGTACCCTCACCCCCGAAAGGCAGCACGAGGTACAGAAAGGGGGCGCGGGGACACGAAGAAGCGCGTAGGGGGGCGAACCCGGGCAGAGGTTTGGAAACGCGCCCTGTCTGCGCTGATGCTAGGGCGAGGCTCACCTTCCCTCACCACACACGACGCAGTCACCGCAGCAGGAACGGCAGCTTCCTGCCACGCGAAGGCTGGGACAGCCAGCTCCCACGGAGACAGCCCAGCTCAGCTGCGTATTGAAGCATTGCCTCGCACGCACCTTTGGCAGGAGGCTCACGGGTCTGCGTCACACTGAGTTACAGGACAAAGTCAGAGGCGGGTGACCTCTACTTCTTGCTCCTACAGACCCTCTAAACGGACCCACAAAATTTATTATCCTTGCAGTACAGCACGAAGGGAGAGGTTCTGTATCCACACAAGTAATGTTCTACCTGGCTGGCTATAGTTAAATTATAGCTGTGATAACGTGGGACGGCAAGCTCCATTTTATACGCTTATGTCATCCTTTCCTAAGTCTCTGAATCTCTCCTGTATATTCGATTTATCCTAATCCTGCATTGTCTATTTTGTATACATTGGGCAGATGACCAAATCTACGCATTTCATCCAACTTACACCAAGATTCCCATAAGATACTTGCATCTACAGAGATGACAAGACAGACCCAAAATTAACAAGCTTGTGGGATCCACAAGGTAATGCATTATGCTTTCCACACAACAACTTGATATTAGGGAAACAATACTAGAAAAATGCATGAGTAATATAGCTCTCAAAATACAATTTGTTACAATACCTGAATAGAAGCAGATGCCACACACTGATGCACACAGAAAAATAAAATTATTTGTTACTAACTTAAAGGTTAGTAATTTCACATATCTTAGCCACCAGAACAATACTTTAAATTTACATTACATTTCTTGGTCTCTACCCCGACGTGAAACAGACAAACATCAGTTCTAGAATAGGAGGAAGATGACCTCTTACAAGTTTTTTAATAATGTCAAACTAAAACATAAGGAAAGGTCCTGTGAAATCCCACTTTCTTATTTTTAAAACCTCTGAGTTGTACATTTTCCACTGCCAAGTAGCCTCTGGACAAAAAAGTTTCATAAGTGTCAATCAACACCAGAGTTCTTATTCAGTGGTCAAAGTAACCATGGAAACAACTTAATAGCTTTAAAAACCACACACAAAAAGCTTTGAGAATGGAAATCAAATCCCAGTTTAGTTGCACCTAGGGACGCAACTGAAAGGCATAATCTGATTAACAAACTACTTTTTTTTTTTTTTCCCTTAAGATACAAAAAGATACAAGGATGGCTGACTAAAGTAATGATTTTGTAGAGCCTAATATCCTAAAAGAGAACTTGAACTTTAAACTAATCCTTCCATTGAATAGAGAGGATAACTAAAATGAAAACCTTTACAGTGTATATGTCAGTATTAAACATAATAAAATGCAGCTAACTCTTCATTCAATGTAAGCTGCTTAGAAACCAGAAGAATGCTAACTACCAAAACACATGTAAACTGGAGTTTGGTGCAAATGTTGGAATTCAGATTGTTTGAACATGAAGGAATAGGACCGCAACCTTCAAAACAGTGAAAGCTAAACCAATGAAAATGCAGACTCCTTCAGTGTGAATACTGACAGCGACTGCAGGACAGTGTTCCACAGACTTCTTGCAATATGCACTTCCGAGGCGGCTGATTTTGTCTTTTTCTCCCTCAACCTGTCTACTAAAGTGAAACAAAAGACTCCCAACCCACTTAAAAAATATATCTGACATAAAATTGTGCCATAGCAGAAGAAATCTTAAATTCTGCAGTTCTGCTTAAGATGTTTTTAAAAAATAAAGAAGAAGTGTTAATACTACAGGACCCCATTGCTAAAAAGGTTCCTCACAAGCACCATGGGGTGAAGTGCACGACACCTCCCGAAGCACTGAGCACCTGGCTGTGACAGCCCAGCTCTGACCAGGTTACTCTGGCATGAGCCGGGAAGCAAAGCAGCAGCAACCAACTTTGCCATGTAACAGCTGCAAACTTCGCACTTTTATAAGCTATTTGGGGCAGGGGGCCAAGAGAAAATGTTAACAGGACTGCTCTATGGCTACGTGTCTACCAAGGCCACTGCTGGCTTATGCGGACAGTCCTCAGAGATCAACACGGAGTGAAGACAAGACAGAAATCAGCATTAAACCTGGTGGCTGGCTTGCTCTCAACCTGCACGCAACTGCTCTGTCTGCAAACTGCCCTGACATTCCTATTGGAATAGAGGAATCACCAAATTTGTCAGCCGCTGGTGTTTGTTGTTAAAAACCACGAGGGCGGTAGAGCAGTGGAAAAGGTTGCCCAGGGAGGCTGCGGAGTCTCCATCTCTGGAGATCTCGAAAGCCGACTGGACACAGTCCTGGGCAGCTGTGGTGCTGCAATCCTATGACAACTTCTGCCTATACAGCCATCACTGAAACCCTTGTAAAGCGCTTTGGAGAATCTTTACCATGAAAAGCTGAAAAGGTGAGCTTAACAGGTATAATTCCTTTGCTATTTTAGAGCAAGCGTAATGGTCTGAGTTGAGATGGAATTAAATCACAGTGACACGGAGAGCATGCAAAAGGTTGTAACAACAATAACTACTGCTGGGTTATTTTGTTAGCTGCTCTCCATGAGGCTTCTGTTCTCTTCACACCAAGCGCCCCGTGATACCTCTCTGAAAACTGCTGAATTTCGAAGAACGGCACAAGTAGCAAACTGTACCAATCTACGTGCACAGGCAGCACTATGAAATGA
The DNA here is from genome assembly GCF_030463565.1 of Pelecanus crispus. Classification (NCBI taxonomy): domain Eukaryota; kingdom Metazoa; phylum Chordata; class Aves; order Pelecaniformes; family Pelecanidae; genus Pelecanus; species Pelecanus crispus. The sequence continues at coordinate 405,920 of NC_134647.1, forward strand.
AAGACTGTCTCTGCAAACAGGAATATCCAACATTCAGATGTGCTTACATGCTGCTACTGACAGTCTTATTAAACTTTATTCTGCTTCGCAGGATGTGTTTCATCCTAACAAATGTTAAGAAAAGATGAGACTTTACAGACAAGTTCAGAAGGAAATTATGCGTGGGTAAAAGAAATCAGTTGTACGGCACAAGGAAAGCCATACAGCTGGAAAGCACTTTCCGGAACGAGGCATCACTATGTCTAAGTAATAAGAAACTGTTTAAGGATTACCAAAAACAGTGGGTTTGATATTTTAAAAAACAGTTTTCTTCTATGTTCCGTTCCCATCCTATTTTTCAACAGGACTGACAGGCAACTGTAGACAGAACTCTGTAGCACGGTTCAGCGACTGTGTATAAGGTACTTTATTTTAACTGCAAAACACTGACAACTGCCCTTGAAAGGACCTGTGTCTTTCAAAATTGAAATGCTTACATGTATGCATATACTTGTACGTACACAGCCAGTCCAACTTAGTAAGAAGGCAATCTAGGAAGGCAAAGGAGCCGAGTGACCCAGTCTTTCCATTTAGGACAAGGTAACCACTCAGGAGCTGAAGAAAAATTCATGGTAAGTAGTTCATCAGCTAGCCTTCTGGGATAAGAAAATAGGCTTCTGTCATGTAAAATACACGCATTAGGAAAGATTGACATTTAATTCTTTTGCTCTTGAGACTCTGGAGACCAGAAAAAGGGAGAAACTAGCCTGGAATGGGAAGAAAAGTTATTACAGCCTGAGTAACAGAAGCAGCGAAGTGCACTGAGTGAGAAACAAACCAAGTAAAGATTAGAATAAAAGGTCCAAATGGACAATCTTTGCAAACTATGATCACACTTGACATTATTTGCTCACTTTCTGGCATTTATTTCTGAACTCTGGATCACTTTTTCAGTACACAAAATACTAATGTTCTCTTGTAGTGCTTACTTAAAAAAAAACAACCAATTTTTAAAGAAAACAGTGATAAATTGCGGTTATTAGGACCGCTGAAGTAATTTCCATTCACGTGTTTCAAGGGCAGGATCTTTTTTTTGTTTATATGTACATGGGATATATCACTGGAATTAGCTTCTGGGAAAAGACATTCACCACATTAAATACTCACTGCTCAGCAAAAAAAGGAGTTTAAACTCTTAAATAACTGTCAACAGCCACAGAAAGTGGGCAAAGCAACACAGAATAATCAAAAACAGCTCCATATTTTAAGCATGAAACAATGCTTCTTCTGTTGCAAGATATTTTTAGAGTAACAACAAAAAGTCAAACTGAAGCTTGAAAGTATTCCAGTACAAGTTCAATGTTCCAGCTAGTGGATTTGTACTTTATGCACCACAAAGTACCTTTGCACTTAAAATTCAAAGCCTAATACCATACAGTTTGGACAGAAAAAGCCAATTGAATTTGTGTATTTAGTTTTAAAATGCAAACTTGTTTTATTTCATGAATTCAAGCCTTTCAATTTGCCAGAAGGGTATCTGAAACTCTTGATGCTCTCAGCTTGGTTACAAGTATATTACTCAGATAGAAATGTTTAATAAGACATAATGCAAGAAAGGTGAGGTTCAAATGTGCACTTAACTAAACAAGTTCAGCTGAGAGTCAAACCTTTACTGCGACAGGGAAATAACTCTGAAAACACCTGATTTTAAAATAATGATTAAGTAGTGGGTCTGCATGAAAGATTAGGCCTTCTTGCATAGCAACTTCACTTTCATTTTAAAGTAGCAATTTGGTTGCCATTAGCAAAAAAAAAAAGCCATCAGTGAATTTAAGCACATTTATGTTTATCATTCAAAGTGCTGTGCTACTGCTGTGTGTCATCCTTCTAACAGTGGCCTATGCTAACAGGAAAAGGAGAAGGAAAAAGACGAATGGCAGAACACCATACGAGCGACCATGGCTCATGCTTGTAAAAGCCATTTTGTTTTTCAAAAAGAATACTAAGTATAATCTCAATTTCTTAATTGTATCTGATCATATAAGACATTTCAAACTCACAGATTTCATCCAACTTGTTTGGTATAAAATGTTTGTAAAGAGCAAGGCATACAAACAAAATAACTAAGAGTATGCCAATCTACAACAGAACATAATGCAGAAATAAAAGCATCCATTCTATCCTAATATTAAAAAACTTTGTACACGCATATTTAGGTCAAAGACACTTATATAAAGATACTGGAATACAAGAAGAAGGAAAAACAAAGGAAACTTGTAAAAAATTAAGTCTGATCTACAGGAGAATCAAACAAGATCCAAGAAAGATTTATTAATATGGAACTTTTTTGTAACCCAAATTAAAAAAATCTGAATACGAAGACAATCACTGAAAGTACAATGCATACCAATACCTAAGCTCTTCAATACCTTTTATTTCATCATCCAGGAATCAAAAACACTGATCTCATTTTTTCCAGATTCTCTACCTTCAATGCACTATAGTATTACATTGTAGACATCATCTTTTTGTTGCCATAATTTGTCCTTTGTTATCTGAGCACTACATGAACATCTAACAAGCCTTTAAGCTGAAAAACCTTAAAGTCCCAACTACTTACCACATCAATCTCTACTGAAATCAACGAAGTTTTCATGCATACTGTGTACTACATTTGCTGTTAAACTTCTGATGGGATTTAGTGCAGGAAAAACACTGCAAACTAAGGACAATACTTCCATTATTCATGTTCCTTCAGGCCTGATATTGGGTCAACATAATGACAACACTCATGCTACTAAAGAGCTATCTAAAATAATTGAGCATGTTCTGTAGAAATTTCATATACGGGATTTTCTTTTCTTTTTAAGTTCAAATACATTACAAGTATTTTTTATTGAATGGTCTTTTGCTTAGTAAGTAAAAAAAAAAATGCAGATTCCCAGAACACAGGCAAGTTGCTGGCTTTAGGATACTTAAAGAAAACAAACATAATTATATACTGCAAAGCAGCTGGCAGCATATAAAACCAACAGGAAATACTAATACAAATCTGTCTCTGAAGCATTTTTAAGCATTTAAGAATGAGCAGCTGAGTGGAACTTCTACTAAAACAATCATAATTAAAAAGTATTTTTGGTTTATATTCTGAAGCTTATTACGTATATTCTTTATACTATCACCTCATCATGGACACAGACAAGACTTGCAGGTAACCCTGCAGAACTTGAGTTCGAACAACAGTCTTCTGGCTCCAATTTCTTGAATTCTGACTCTAAGACACAAAGTTTCTGTGCTACGCTAAAATAAAAAAGGTCAGCTCCTTCCAAGAGAGGCCAGAGGCAGAGAATCTCCCACTGGCTACAGAGGTGAATTTGAAAACCTCAAGGAAAGAAACTGGAAAACATACAACCCACAATCAACTATGAAGACAACACAGAGAGAGAGCAGAAAGAAATTTCCAAGGTAGTCAGAAAGAAACACAGGGTAGAAATACAGACAAACAAATGAGATTATCTTAAATCTAGAAAATAAAGTCCATTAACCAAACAAAGGCAAAAGGCAAAGAATAAGGAAAGAAAACGTGTGCCCTAGGCAGAAGTCGTAAGGACTAGTTAAGAGCTACACTAACAGACTCCCAGTCAAAAAGACCGGGTCTGCCACTTCTTACTAGGAAGACACCTTCTAAGGAATCTCTAAAGGGCTTGGAAAGTTTTTCAGAGTTTAAAGAAATATTTATTTGATTATAATAACCTGACAAAGAGTAGAAAATACCAAATTTTTACTTTGTTTCTAAGACTGAATGACCTTGAGAAACAAAGGGAAACAGAGAAAGTAATTGCTCTATGCTTCCAGCTCAGTGTATGTGAGACAGTATAAAACCACAGATTACTTTCTGGGACACAAAAATTAATGTTCCCGTTTGCCCTCTTCCTGCTTGGTTCCAAACATTCACAAAATCGTCTTTTGTTACTTCAGTGTGACTGGTGCAGACTGTGGTTTTTTTCCCCTTGAGTTCTGTCCTTTACCAAGTATGTTCATCATTTCAATGGAAGGAAGGGGGACAAGACAAAACAAAAAACAACTTACAGATACTTATTTCCATGCAACAGAAATCACTATGTCTGAAGGGGTGTAAAGACAGGTTGCCTCATACTGCAGAAAACCTGTAAAAAAGCTGGATGCAGAGAAAGTTGGATGTCTCGGTCAAAAAAATTGGTTTGTTTGAAATTCTGTTCCTTTGGCACATCAGTTTAACTAAATACGATATCAACTACCTTGTCTTCAAGTCCATGTTTAGAAGTTTAGTAAGTTTTGTTTTGAAAAGCTGTTCTATGCATAAACAACATGCTGTCAACACTGCCCTCTTTTCATCTATGTTCAGGTTTAAACATACTGATAGACAATCATGTACATGATTATGTATATGCATGTTTAACCACACAAATTTTGCTTCATTTAGATTTCACCTAATCCTACAACAGCCACTTACCTATCAGTGCCTCCCAGCCACATCTAAATAAACCCATTTTAATAAAACAGCTGTAGAGGAAGGACTCACTACTGAAGCAACTGCAGGATCTGAGCCCAACTACGTATCACTAGCATACTGCTACTAGTGTAGCCCAAGGTGCCATTTTTCCATCCCAAAGTGAGATTTCCACATGACAGTCTTCCACCTTGTTAGAGCAGAAGTTGTTTATATAAAGACCCTCTACCAGCCTTTAGCATAGTACTTCAGTCTCTCTCCCAAAGCACCAACACTAATTCTTGCAACCCTCTCCTTCAGGATAACCCTGAATTTAAAAAGTTATTAAAAATTGTAATTAACATACTCAGCAGCTAGATTTCAAAAATGTTATGCACAACTTCAGCTCTTAAGCCCTTATGTCAGGGCAAATGAAAAAATTCTAACATTGAAATCCATACAAGCTATTTTTAAAAAAAAACAGTCCTAATTTCTTTTTGTTCTTTAACCCTTCTACAGACTTTTCAATACTACAGCTGTGCCTTCAACCCGGGGGGGCGGGAATCCTATCTGCACTGGTTGCTCAAGGCTACCAGATGTAAAACCAATAAGATATAGTTAATGCACAAACAGGAAGTTCTATTCAGTAAAACAGGAATCATCCCACTCAGATCTGAATTACGCAGACTTCCAGGCGTTCCTTTTATGCACAAGCAAACCCAAGGGACAACAGGGGTTACTTCAGTTTAAGACAAAGCTATTGCAGTTTAGCCTAAACCTCTTCTGGTCTGACTTCGGTTAGAGCGAAACAATCCCAAGTGGTCAAGACAGAGCTTTCAGGAGCTGCTGCTCCTCAGCCACAACTCACCACCTCAGTGCCTCTCCTCTGTCCACTGGGATGCAAAGTACGATAGATTTACCCACGCACCTTGGCAGAAGTCTGCAAGCACGTTCATACGGTCAATTCTGAAATGGCCAGAGCAGCTTAAGATTCTGCTGCCTTCTAGCTGTTCAGCATTATTCCAAAAATGGGTATATATTGAAAAAAGATCACAGAAATCTTCCTAATCGGATTCAGTTTGGCACTACTGAGAGCTGCGCTCTCTCGTCTGCTTCCTGCTATGCTCTGAAGCTCTGAGAAACCTGAAAACTTTTTCAAAACTTCATCAGCAAAAAAATCAAATCTATGTGCCCCCGAAGCTGAGAGAAGCATCTAAATTTACTATTGCATTACTCTCTTAAATGGTGGCTAGAAGGATGGATGTTTCCACATTAACAGTCTCTCAAGTCAGCTTTGATCATCAGCATGCATTTTCACTCTCTTCATAGCTCTTTAGAGAGTAGTAAATTTTAACAGCGGTTGTTGTTACTAAGGACGAGAAGGGCCATGAAATGGGACAACTCTACAAAAAATTTCCATTTCTCATTGTCTGGAGTTTAAGGACCAGGGAGAGGAATGAGCAAACAAATAAGCTCTATAAAGACCAATGTTCTTTGCCTTGATTCACATCTTCTCTAAAAGCTGAGAAATGTCTTAACAGCTGAAAGAATTGGAAGGTCCTTTGGAATAAAAGGGAAAACTATTAAACCGAACACAACTTTATGGGAAGTCCTGGATGTAACACAGAACAGAACGCACACATTTCTTTTCAAACTTTTCACAACATCTTCAAATACAAAATAAGCCAAAATCTCTGGAATCCACTGTATAAATTAATTGCTTCCTTTTTTTTAAAGGAAGCGGCTCCTGCACTCCTCCTTACTCTAGCTTTCACCAGCCAGGCATTATTCACCCATTTTTCCCAATACTTGGTTTCCGTAACTTTCAATTCATACACGGAACTCTAGAGCTTTGCTTAAAAAAACAAAACAAAATGAAAAACCCAAACCAAAAATGAAACCAACAAAACTCCCACACTCTAACACTCCCCTTGGTGTTCAGAAATACAGCAGCATTATATTTGTAAAAACAAAGGGAGAAAATCCTTTCTTTTGCACACATTAATCCAGACAGATGTGATGAAATCCTAAACAAAAAAAAAAAAAAAAAAGTGTTTTCTGACCTAAAGGAAAAAGGCTTTTCAAGCTTCAGATTTTAATCAAAGCCTGGTCAAAGCTCCGTTCCAAACAGACTGATTTTCCTTTTGAGCTAAAACCAATTTCCATCTAGTATTTTAAGGAAAAATGTACCAATGAAAGCCTCACCACAGGAATCTTTAGCCCACTATGTTTAAACAACTCCAGCTGGTAACTTCAAGTCAGCAGTACACACAAAATTAACAGGATGCCTTTCGTCTCGTTCTGTGATCACTTCTATGCATCTTTGATCTGGTGTCAATGTTTTTTCTTTTCAGGATAGCTCTCATCATTCAGTCACTTAGAAAGAAACCATGGTAGAGTGTAAACTTCAGAAGACCACAAAAATTTCCTGAAGAACACATTACCTGCCAGATGAACACAGAACTGCTTTTTGCAAAACAACACTTAAAATACCCTCCCCTTGTAGGACTCAGTGTAACTCAGTATAGCTTTCAAAGCTGCAATGCAAGATACGTATAAAACTTCCTTGTCAAAGAAAATATGACTGCACTGTTTTAATGGTTCTGACTAATGTGAATGTGGTAGTCTGTATTACATTCTGTACTTAATACATTAAAGGAATATTTGGTTTTACATTTTTTTTTTATTCTGAGAGTAATAAATTTGTGTTGCCAAAGAGCATAAATTCACTGCTACAGATAATCTAGGATCTAACTCATCAGAAAAACAGATAATAGATAAATTTTTAACTTCAAACTATTAATGTAACTGTGAAGAAAAGGAAACTGTCACTCAGGTCCATTAGCTTTCTAGCCATTGCAGCAAAGACTTCAGCATGACCTGCACAGCGCAGGCCGGTTTAATACTCAGCCACCAACACCTGCACTTCTGTAACTATTACTGCTTCTCAAAGGGCATTGCTGGTCCTTCTCTGCCCTCGAAAATGGCAATTGGAACGTAGTTACCCTTTTTCCTGAAAGGCAATACAGATAAGTAGTGGCCTACTAAATTTATGGTTAATAGTAAAGTAAGCTTTATTTTTTTAAAAGTAAAATCTGTTGATGATTAGTTTTACCTTCAAAAACTCTCTGTCGTTAAAGCAAAAACTAGAGTGATAGAAGTTTGATAACCAACTTAAAAACTTTTCACTAAATTCATTTTCAATAATTTTTTAACCCATGAAGAATAAAAATTCTATCGCCCATAATGCGTAATTTTTTTTCTATAATATAATTAAGTAGTTTAAATTACATTTCTACACTGCAGGGTTCTGAACCTCTGGCCTCGGGCCACGTTTAAGCTGGCAGGACAGCACACGCAGCCTGCTCTCAGTATGTCTACGGTGAGAGCCAAGAGCAAGCTGCTCTCGTCTCCCCTCCCCAGCAGCGACGCAGGACCGAGTGCGCTGCGTCCACCTTGCAGGAAGCTTCACCTGCTGCTGACGCTCCGCACCCCAGCGGTCTGGCCAAACTGGAGCGGGGGGCCTGAGGCCTGCAGACCCCCGCAGCCGGCGTCAGCAGGAGCCACCCCCCGCCCTGCAGATGCAGCACCGCTGCTGCAACAGGATACATTGAATTGCTGGATTTATAACGCACAACTCATCTACATTATAAAATACTTTATTAATATTCATACCTGAGTCTTTCTTGTTCCCTTTTCCACCCTCTCGGCTCTTTTTTAAAACTGCCTTTAACATTTTAAATGTTGTTCCTAAAGGATAACAGAAAGAAACAAAAGTAAATGCAACATTAATAACGTCCATTCACACAAAACCAAACAAAATATAGGATCGATATAAATAAAACAGTGAGGTAATCAGAAGAAACTTTTTGATAGTTACATTTATTTTTTACAACGTAGCTTGGTTAAGCAAAGTCCTGATGCACAAGGAATGTTTTAATACTTGAACTAAGCAATTAGAGTTCACTGTCGTCTTATACAGAAGAGTAATACGGCATTCTCCACATTCCACATATAATTAAGGTTATAAGGCTAAACCTGTGTAAGTTACTGTAAGACACTCTAGTGAAAATAAACGGAATAAAGGTCTAACTCCTGACCGCGGTTCATCAGCATAGCTGGGGGAGCAGGCGACATGCTACAAACCTGCTATCAGCTGGAGACTCCAGCCTGCAGGAGCATAAAACAGATGGGCGACAACGGGGCGTGGTATCACCACACAACTGTTCTTCACCTATACGCAACGCATTGTTGACCAACACAGAAAAAGCTGAACAAATTCCCCAAATCACTGCACTGCTCTGTACATGCCTATGTGCCCGCATATCCATGCCTGTGAGCACACGCATTTCTGTCTTCCACACATTGAATTTAAAAATCAACTTCAAGTCAGCAGCAGTTGCAGATTTTAGAGGATTATGAATTATAAGAAAGATGTATCTGGGATGTAAACCTGGAAGACAGTTGTTTCAGATAACTATCTTCAGTTACAAAGCAAGGCAAATGGAATGAAAGGAATCATGAAAAGCACTTCTTTCTCAAAAAGAGAATCTATAAACTCTAATTTAATTTTTTTTTCTATTGAAAAATTCCAAAGATATCTCATTTTAGAAAACTTGCAGTACAGAATATGCAACAAGAATGGGGGGTGGGGAGTAATCTCCCTATGCTGTCTAACATAACAGATTGTCATAAAAGCCCACATGAAATCAACAGGAAAAGCAAAAATCTGCTATCCAAAAAATACGGATTCTTCAGAAAGTTCACTTCTTTTTATGAAATAAAGCAGAAAAAGAAAAATCAGTACCACAGAGTTCTTAAGCTATGAATAACCTGAAGCACATACAAGTAATACTAATTAGAAAACTGGAAGGTTTCCAGAGCCTGTATTATATTCGGTGCACAGATCCCTGGGTCAGGTCCACGTAGGTACAGCTGTACACACAAACGGCTGTTTTCCACGTGGCAGGGTAACATCTCAAGCGAGGCGTACTGATGAGGTACACTCCTTAGTATCACACACCATAGGGCAAGCAGGTAGCAAATGTGCTAGCTTCTGTGCTCTGCATGTCGGGTGAACTATCTGCTAGGGATTACACACAGAAAAAAAAGAAGCTCTGCTAATACTACCTCTCTGCAAATTACAGGAGTAAAACAAGTTCTGCAGTATTTTCAGGTGTTTCCCCAAGAACGTAAACTAAGCAGCCCTCTCCAGTTTCAGCATTAAAAAAAAAAATCTGAAAAAGCCCCCAAAACACACCCCCAAAATTGGACCATCTAACTGAACAAGTAAATAAACTAAAAGGAAGCAAATTATGATTATTTATGGAATACAAAGCATAAGCAAATTTCTGAAAATAAGCATCACTGTACTATACTAGAATGTGGAATGCCAACTGGGAAGAGTGAAGCGGTTTTTTAAACATATACTCTATGTGCTCATAATACCAGTGAGTTGGTATCAGTCATATTCTATAGGCAAAGGCTATGTGCCAGCTCTCAACACATCTGGCCAGCAATGTAGAAAAGGCTGGATTGAAAGAACATGATTAACGATGCTCCCCTGAACAACGCTCAGTTTTTTGAAAATAGGAAAGTATCTCATAAAATTCAACCACAAGATCACGAGAAGGGAAAACTAAATGCAACATGAGGCAACACTCTCCCTTCCTTGCTGTCTGGATGAGCTAGATACAGAGACAATCCTCAACAGCAAAGAATTTTCTGAGATTAACAAACAGCATTGACAACTACAAAAAGAAGTTTAAAGCGGAACAACTGGAACCAAAATTTAACTGCAGCCCTGGTTACCTCCTCTGAAATACCATACACTTCCTGTTCCCCAACAGCCAGCTATTAGGGGGACGAGGAAGATAGCTAAGTACTGTCTCTCCACGCTCACTCATCAAGTGCGTTCCCCAGCTGTTTCCCCTTTCCCAGTACTTATGCCTTCTAGCTTTGCAAAGGAAAAAAGAAAGAATTCTCCCTTACACAACAGTTTTCACAAAAAGCAGTAACAAGGAAAAACGACAGGTCGCGTCCTCAGGTACGCTGCTACAAAGAAGGAAGAATGACTTTTCCGAGAGGCTCAGACATGGCCACCCAGAAACAGCCCATCTGATGATATGAGAAAGTAGGCCACTTACTGCGTTGCATGAAGAGCAACGCTGCCTTTAAAACGAGAAGTCATCGTTCCGCTCTGTCTGGCACTGACGAGGCCGCTGGAGGAGCCTGGTCCCACTGCGGGCACCAGAGCTCACATCTGGACCAGGTGGAGGGAACAGAGAAAACAACGCCAGAGATCGCAGGTCGAGACGCTGCAACTCGAGACTGAAAAGGCTGTTTACTTTTCAGAGCAGAAGACTTGAGGAGAGACCTAACTACATTAGCCTGTTACATATTTTAAGATTGTTACACAGAAGGGAACAATCTATCCTACGCATCATCTCTTGACAGACCAAGTAATACCAGTCTGCTTTGCAACAGACAAAACTTAGCTTAAATACTAAGAAAAAACTTCCTAGCAGTATGGACAACAAGCTACAGGAAAACTGCCAGCCCCTAAGAAGAGAGTGGAATATTTATCTCAGAAACAGACATCTGCAAGGGGAAAAAAACCCCAAAACCAACACCACACCAAAACACACAACTGGTTGTGGCTGGAGTAAGAGGTGTTAGGCTGAGGAGCAAGATCCAGAGAAGTTAATGCATTTCATTTGCATGACAGTTGTCAGCGGACGGGACAAAAACCACAAGACAAGCCATAAACCTCACACGCTTCTGCTTCAGGCATGAAAAAAGATTGTAAACTTTAAATCTCTTTTTTCTTCCAATTCTATCAAAAGTTGTTTAATAATGGCAATCTTTCAGATGGATCAGCTCTGTAAGCTGGAGGATGTAGTGACCAAGCTCCCGAAGGCCCTTCCCACACTCGTCTTCTGCGGTGCCAGACTTCAGCCAAGAGGAACATCCCGGCTACAAAAAGGTTCATCAGAAAGCTGTAACTCATTATCAAATAGCTAGTTATGAAATTGTAAATAAGAAGGAAAAAAATACTAAAAAAAAAGGGTTCAAACTGAAGATTTAAGCAGCTTTCCTTTAACAACAATCTGTTATCTCTCACAGAAATTTAGTGCATGAGGAAGAATATAATTTTTTTGATTAAATAAGAGTCTGGGGTGTTTTTGAGAAAAAGTCATGTGAAAACTTTGTATTTTTGGAAATCAAATCCATGTTCAAACAGTATTAACAAATAAAAAACCTAAGAATATCTCCCATAGTTTGAAACGGGTATGAGGTCAGAATGACTTTACATTAAAAATTATGTATAAAAGCAGTATTTGAATTATTACAAATATTCTCACGTTACAGACAGCTGACTTTCCTCCATCCCTATAAAATATTGGTCTTTATTATTATTTTATTATGATTTTATTATTTATTATGGAAAAAGATATTTAAAAAAATATTACTTCTTATAACAGCACAGGATTAAAATTTGCAGATTAAACAAAAAAGGCTTATACATGCATAAATGAGGCCAAAACTGTGAGGGCAAGCATTAAAAAAGTTAGGAAATCAGAAACGTAAAGGCTGGACCGTGCAATCCAAATTTGTGCTTCTTTTGTGCCTAAATTGTGCTAGAAACTTTAATTATGCAAGCATGTCCTGCCCACTTTGCGGTGCAAAGGATGCCCACAAGCAAACTAAAACCTTGTTTGCCTGACAGGGCCCTGACTGGGGCCCAGGAAAGCCGTGTTCTGTTCCTGGCTCCACCACAAGGCCACTGTGATACACGGAGGCTAAAGGCAAAATTTTTCATAAAATCTGAATGATTCACTTCCCAAGTTTATGAAATATTCTTTCAGAATACCTTCCTCCTTGTGCATATCATGCAGGCCGCAACGGCTGTAAAAACACGCGCATCCAGTGTCGCTGCGTGTACTTTGGCTACACCAAACAGCAGTGCTGTAGCGAATGTTCTTTGCTCAAAGACGGGGCTGCTTTGACGTTTTCCGAGTCACACAACGGTACTGTTATAGGACAGCTGTGATGTTGTACTTCTCATACCTGTCAGCCAAACTCTTAGAAATCTTCATTGTTATTTCTTCTGGCAAACAGCAGACACCAGCTCCATTGTTTTCTTTCTCACGTTCTTGATCATCATTTTAAAAAGGATCTTTCTAATTTTAGTACAGAACTCTTAACAAAAAAATCGGAAAACAACTGCTCTAACTCATCTCAAATCCTTCCAGCCACTTTACACCATAAGACACTGGTCCATGCATGGGTTTGGAACTAACACAGACTCTGTGCTTCATATTCAGACACTGGTCACTTGCTCCAGAAACCTAGATACATAAATTTCACCTTAATATTACAATTTGAAGGTCTTATGTTCTCTGGAACCCATTTTTATACGTAATTGGACAGTTTCTTAAAATTAACATCTTCTCAGCTCATTTTAGTACGCTGCAATTGAGGTAATTGTACTCAAGGGTATCATAGCTTTTAACGTTACGAGCAGGCATTCACAGGTTCAGTTAGAGCATGTAGTGAAGAAAACAGTGTTCAACCATATAATTCAAGGCTGAAACATAATGCATATGTAGAAGAATGGGAAGTCTAATTAGAGCTGCAGAGACATTCTTAGTTTGGTATTCCCTAACTTCTGCCTGGTTTTGAAACGTTAATGTTTCCTCTAAAATTATTCAGTGTTGTATATTGTTGGTATGTTGTATGATAAAACTTTACTTACAAGCATTTTTAAATCTCTTAAGTCTTGCAGAACAACAGTGACTTTATTAAAATTCAACTGGTATCACCACATGAACAAGGAAGAAACAGTCTACCTAAAGTCTTACTGAAGTTCACAGAGCACGTCTCATCTAGGTCTCCCCTATAGAGACCACTGGGTGTATTTTTTTTTTTTTTCCCCACAAAAGTGATACAGCTAGTGGTGTAATGCAACCAGAACCAAAAATACAAGAGGATAATTATGAAAGAGTTTGATTTCAGAGAGCTGATCGTTGGGGGGGAGCCTACTGCAAGTGAAGACAATGACATTGTTGCAGGATAACTGGATCTTTCCTAAGAAAAATATGGTAATAATAAAACAGAACATTTACAGGATCTTGAACAGGTGCAGTGCTGAAGGAAACTCTCCATAGCAGCTCAAAAAAAGAAGAAATGTGAGCTTAAAAAAAGTCAGTGGAAAAAATAATGGGTGCAAAGAGGAATCCAATGGACAAAGCGGCAATAGGTACAAACCGAAACACGGGAGGTTCCCTCTGAACATCAGGAATACCTTCTCACTGTGAGGGCGACCAAGCACTGGCCCAGGTTGCCCAAGCAGGTTGCAGAGTCTCCCTACTGGAAGCATTCAAGAGCCATCTGGACATGGTCCTAGGCAACTGGCTCTAGATAACCCTTCTTGAGCAGGGGTGTTGGACAAGATGACTTCCCATGGTCCATTCCAACCTCAACCATTCTGCGATTCTGTGATTAATGAAGATGTTGAGCAGGACTAGACTCAGTATTGATCTCTGGGGTACACCACGAGTTACTGGCCTTCATCTAGACTTCGTGCCACTGACCACGCATGTTGCATGCATTTCACACTGTACCATTTACGATACACTATTCCCTTTAGGTCTATCCATCCTGTAGGCCAATATACTGCATATACTGCTTTTAAAGGATAACCCCCACTCACTCTCAAAAGAGAAATGCCTTGAAAAATATCTAACACACACAGGGAGGGTGATGGGAATAGCAGGAAACACAACTGTAAATCTCAGTTATGTTCCATTTCTCCAAGAAAACTCACCTTGGATCAAACTCCTAGCAGAGGCAGTAAATAACCAGCTCAAGGGGCTACAGAGAAGGCACCTTCTGCCTCTGAAGAAAACCTCACGGCACAGACCAGAACAAAAACATTACAGAAGCTAGCTGTCCTGTAGTAGAAAGTGCATTCTAACTCACGCAATCTTAGTTTAAATGGCATATGCCTCCCAGTACTGCAAGATCTAAAAATTCTAATTATCAGATTACAAAAGGAAAGAAAAACTACTCTAAGCATTTTTGCTAAATATGTAGTCAAACACCCTCTGCCAGTTAACCTCCTAAGCTAAGACATCAAAGAAAATAAAAGTCCCAATGTGTTTATTACGCTCTGTTTTTTAAATAAAAAAGATTTTTTTTTCTTTTCCATACAAAAAACATATGCCATGTTAGAAAGTCTGCATTACGCAATGGTAAGATCTGGAGCTGTTAACGAATCTCAGAATCTGAGAATGATACTCTACATACATAGCTAGAACAGAGCGGCAATCAAAAAAAAAAAAAAAAGAACATCTGAAAACCTGTGTATGATATTTAGCTTTCTTCTTATTTTGCAAACATGACAAGTATAAATTTTCGATTAAGCAGAACAGAGAGGTTTGATATGGAACTGAAATTTTACAGTGCATGTCATTCCTATTCTTAGGATATAGGTGAGGGGTAATAAGAAATCAAATAAAAGGAATCAAGGAAAATTCCATTCTAGATTTTCTCTTTTTGGAATTGAGGCCAACTTCCCTACTGTGTATACGGTTCTTCAAGGATCCGTTCCAATACAGAATAGAAATGGCACACGAGATGGTTGCTTATTGAGACACGTTCAGTGTAGATACAAAAGTTGCCTATTACGTGGAAGCAAAGTCCATTTCCTTTCTTCTCCCCTATAAAATGATATGCAAAAATGAAAGATAACCACTTCCAAAGAAATTCACCTTTTGATATGTCAATTAGACTCAAGGAGAGACCTAACCAATGAAGAAAGGCTCTGAACAGGAAAGTAAACACAGTGAAATTTACTGTTCATTTGCAAGCTGAAAGGTACAAAAAAATAAACTGCCTTCTTAAGTAATTCTAAAGCCAACACCTTGGTTACTTTACAACATCATTCAAATTCCACAAAGGTGTGCAGCTGAACCATTCAGGAGATGAACCAAATACTACAGCTTAGAAATACTGATTACAAATAAGCTATGTGATATTTAAAAAACAAAACAAAACAAAAAACGTATTCGTACATATTGTGAAGCGTTCTGACATATATCCAAAAGCATTTCAACTTCAGGTAAAAAATTTCTTCATACCCATCTTTCACACTTCAAGAAGACTAATCAAATTGAACAGCAATACTGTACATTTATATTTCCTCATCCCTTGAAACAGACATGGGATATTGGATCTTGTTTTGGTTTAAAGATATTTGTATTAATAGGATATTTTCCAGTAATGCTGGTATCTTGTCCTTTCTAAGCACTTTATATTTCCTCTTTCTCCATAAGTAAGCTTAAATAAAATCATTCACTGACTAAGATTTCAGAAACACTTTCAGCCATTGCGATTGTTCTGCTTTAGTGAACAATTCAGTTTGGGATTTTCTTGGTTCCAATTTTTAAATTCTACCCTGAAACCCCCCATTTGTTGTTTGTGGGTTTGTTGGGTTTTTTGGGGGGGGTGGTGGTGTATTTTTTTTTTTTTTTTAAAGATTTGAAGGTCTTTTATAAACTTTAACTATCATTTCCGTTTTTAAAACACATACCAGATGTGGACTTGTTATCCAAGGGTTGATATTAATAACGTCACATAAGAAGGAAAACACCTCAACACTCTTTTCCTTATGCAATCAAAGATCATGTTAGCTGCTTACAAAGCTGATCCCCCATGCCAGCTCATGTCGAATTCATTTTAAAATGGGTGCTGCCCTCCTACCAGTTCAACTGTTTGTCTTTAGATACACAAGACATTTCATACAATTGCCTCATACTCAGAGCATGAAGGGAAAGGGCGGAAAGTCCCTTGATTTAAGAATTTGTATGATCAGCATTTTTGTAAATGAGCGACTCCAAAACAAGATCAGGTTTATAACATACAAATGCTAGGTTATGTAAAGAGTTGGGAGCACAGACACACACACCAGTTTACTTCATTCCTTATCTTTTACAAATTAACTACTTCACTACCTAGGGAATCCCCTCTGAAAAGCAAAAAGACAGCAAAAATATCTCCACATTTTCAGTCTGCTTGTGAGTCTCCCTTAAAACTCAGCAACTTCCTTGCGTGAGAGTATTTTCCACGCATAGCTACTACTGACAGATACTAAGATCAATACCAAGGTGATTCAGAGCTTTTGTTCGCATTCATAACTTTTGTTCCACCTTCCATAAAGGTTGGCAGCATGCTCACTTTACATACCTTACCTATCAGAGTTGGTTATTTTCAAAGATCTATCCACAAGAGTTCATCGCTTCTGGAGAGGTCAAATAAACTAATCCTACATGCTATGTAACCACCTGAGCTAATGCTTGTGAACTCCACATTTACCTGCTTCTCAAAGTTGTGTTGTTCAGTCTCTCCATATTTAAATCCTGAAAAACAGTTAGCATATATTTGCAAAGAAATAAAGGGTGGAATGTCTTAGTCATTCTACCACTTGCACAGAAGTACTTCAGGACTTACCACCTTTCAGTGCAGGATTTATTAAACATATACTTCAAAAAAAGCTGTATTTTAAAAAGTGCATTTTGTATTTTGTAAATATCCCAAGATTCGGTCCTAAGCTTTGCAGAAAACTTCACTTAGTCACAATGCTTTCGCTGCCTTTAAACGCATTAAGAATTTCATTGTTTACACATAGAAAAGTTTCAGTATTTCCCTTTTCTGGCAAATTCAAATTCCTTTAGCTTAACTGTAATCTTCCAACAAGGAAAACAACAACAACAAAGCACTTAAAGCAGCAAGGTGTTACGGATGTAACAGAAATCAAGACACCACAGCAAGTAAAAATTCCTTCCTACATTTTTTATTATTATTTGAAAGCATGAATGAAAACGATAAAATAGATACACTGAAGAGGTCTGTCTCTGACTTCATACAATAAAAAAGTAAATGGCATATACGATGTTTCCAATGGGCTATATTTAGCCAAATCTAAACAAACTCACTGAAGTTAAACAGCTATTACTGAAATATTTTTCTACAATACCCTGAACAATGATGGTCTTTACCCTTTGCAGACATTTCTTATGCAGAAAGATCAATACAGATACAAACCTGACAAGCTATACTGTATTTGTTTCATTTGTTGCTCACTCAATAACCTAATTATTATTAATCTTACCTATGAGATACTCCACATCCCCCCTCTCTTATGTGACACCCCTGAAAGCTATGCACCAATTTAGTAGGAGACTGCAAAAAAACACTGAGGTTTCCAATTTGCTGCTCACTTTTAAGTAGTGGAATTATGCCCCGAAGCACTATTAAAATACAATGAAAGAGGTGAAAGATGAGGAAGCGTGAGAAAAACCTCATTATCATGTTAGCTATTAGAATGTGCTTTTGCAGTAGCTTTTTTCCCACCAGTCTGGTTCTAGATTTGACTTCCCAGGTGTCACATGTGTACCTATTCTACCCTGCAGTCACCCAGTTTTCTGCTATGCTACTCTAAGGACTGCTAACACAGGGGAAAAGATGGTCTCTTCACTTGACTGCTGTCCAAAAATTCTTGGTCCAGTGCCAGACACTGCAGAAATGACTGTTTATCAGTTTTAAAGATTACTGGTCCCCAGCTACTTGTTAATACCCTGAAAGCACTGAAGAAACCGGTCTTGCACTGAAGCAGATGAAGAGCTCTCACAAGTCAGAAATATCAACTTCAGAGGTCATAAGCACCTGTTTGAACTAACCTGAACGATTCAGCAATGATCCGGATGAAGGATCATCAGCTGAGTCATTTGCCTGTCTACACTGGGGAAAAAGAGCAGCAGTTATCAACAGAGGAGCCAAAAAATCTTAAAGATTCATGGCTGTTTCTTATATGAAAAATATCTGACCACAGATGAGGTGTAGACAAACTTATTTTTCCCTTTCTCTTCCCATTCTGCTGAGTCCCTCCAGACAAAATGTCAAGACTGTAGCTTTCTGCCATTTTCTACAGAATTTCCCCTTTCTTCAGTTATGACTTACAAAACACCCAAACCACCCAACCAAACAAAAACCACCCCAAAAAAATCCCAACAAAAAACCCCTGCTACTCATCCCTACTGAATTTATCAAATTCATCCTTGCTATGCAGGCTTCTTTCTGAACCTCACCCCACTAGCTCTTGTGATTTACAAGACACCGCCAAATTCTTCAAAGGATCAAAAGATCCGCTGTGCTCTCCAGGTCTCATTTCATTTAGCCTAACTCCACCCTCACCAGGGCTGTTTTCTCCCTTGAATTTTATCTTTAGGTATCACAGAAGTAAATTACCCTCTATCATTCCACTGCCTTTTATTTCTAAATTCAATGAATTATCTTTCCTCTCCTCCAGCTTTGCAAGACAGAGATCAGTGTACATAGATTATGACGCAAAATAAGTTTTTGCTTCAGGGGCAAGAAGAAGGTGGGTGGGTGTGGTGAGAGCAGAATAATGAAGGGTGGGTAAGAGGAAGACTGCTTGCTACTTGTCTTCAGCAATAATCCTCACCTCAATAAAAAGGTTTCAGAAAAAGAAGCTGGCCCTCCTCTAAGTGGAAGGTCACTACTTACAGAGGCGTTCTAGAATGAAATAAGGTCACAAGGTTTAAAAAATAAAAGTCCTGAGGAAACACCATTACGAGCATCCCAGCCAGCAATCCCCAGGAACCAGTGGATGTCACAGACATAGTTTGCACTGAGGCAGGAGTGAGCAAAGGAAAATTAAATATAACCATAGACATATCTTTTTCTTGCCCTTGTCATAATGGCCGCTTTCATCCCATCTCTCTCCATCCTCCCATGTTAAACACAAAAAAAGTAACAAACCCCCTACTTTAAAATCAATTATGAAAGGGTCAAAACGCTAGGCAAGAAAACTCGTCATCACTTTCCAGCTGGCAGAAGTGACACCCTGCACACACTATGTCAGCAGAAAATCAAGAGCCTAAAACTAGATGAAAACTAGGTCAGAAACTGCCATTTTAGCTTTACTAGCATACAGAAAATCAAAAGGAAGACAAAAGTCATGCTACACAAAATCGTGACCCAACTCACAGTAATAAGTCTTATTTTACCGAATAGTTGTATGCTTAGGTTGACAGCACCATCCTCTCCAGAAAGCACAGAAGATGAGGAGTACAGAAATAAAATGGGTCCCCCATTTCTCAACCTGTCCTAGATACAGTCCCAATTTCCAGATGAACATCAACAAGCTGCCTGTAAAACAACACAACCATTCACTCCAAAGAGCCAAAGGTAAATGCAATGTGAATGCATCCATCTTACATTATACAGGCTGCAGTCCAAACAACTCAGTGAGCAAAACCATTTTCCTTCGGCCCACCACTCTACATCAGTCTAAACCTGCTTCCTCCATACTGCTGCAATTCCAGACATTGTTTCATGACCCACAAAATTGAAGACAGGACTGGTCTAGGAAGGTAAAAATGGGGACAGATAGCACGTCAGTATCTACGTTAATTGACCCCAACATTTTAACAGACTGGATCTCTGGACTGGTCAGGCATCATGCAGTTTCCGGCATATCCATTAGAAGAGTTGTGGGTTCCCCATTTCTAAAAAAAAAAAAAAAACTCAACAGGCAGCCTGTATTGGTCAGTCTTTGCAATTTGTATTTAAGCAAGCTCGTTCTGCTCCTGTTAAAACTACATGTACTATTAAGGAATCACCATAGGCTAGAAGGTTAAGTGGGGCAAGACACAGAAGAAATCAATCCAGATGTAATAAATATTTTTAGTGTTAAAGACAAGCAATAACCAGAAGTAATACCTACTTTGCAAAAAAATCTTTGCAAAAAAAAATCTACGAACTTCATGTAACAGTACCAAACCGACTGGCCACACACCAAATCTGTAATAATTTGGGGCAGGATTTTCAACGGGCTACAACACCTACTTCTGGTCAGGGATCCTCTCTTCTTTGTGCTGCAGCAAAGGGAAAAATACAGTTTCTCCTACAGCACCAGAAGTGATGTCTTCACCACATGAAAATTCTAAGCCCAATGACAGTTCATTTCACATCTGCGTGGCACCATAATCCTACCAGCTGATTCGGAAACACTACCTGGCATATTGGATTCATTACGCTTTAACACTCAGATGGCTGTCTCCTCCAGCTGTGCATGCAATTTTATACTCTCCTCCATAGGAGAAAAAGACCAAATTTCATTTAGTAGGCAGCAAAAAGATGTCATGACAGTTGAATTATTATCAACTTTTGGTACAGGACATTCTTTCAAGATGGTCAGTGCTTCCTCATCAGATAGGATACACAAAATTTATCTACGATCATAATCCAGGACAGAACTGACTTAACCAGAACTCAATTTTGTTTACGTCATACCATTTCTACTCAGACTTCCCCCAAAGGATAGACAAGTTCTCCAGTCACACGATGGGTGAGTAGCCAAGGGCTACATTTCCTTCATATGTCACTACTGAGAAGATTATAATGCCCACCCAGTGAGGTTGAATACTAATGACTTAACCTTCCTAGACTTACTAAATATCACTAAAATCCATAAGCCTTAGCAAATGAACTACTGCAGCCGAGACAGGCGAACCACCATCTGCTTGTTTATTGTGGCTTTTAGGCTACAGCTCACACAGAGAAACAAATAAATTACTATTTATTTCAACCACCCTGAAAGTTCAAGGGAAGGAAATTATCCCATGTAAAGGGATTTAATATCATAAAATACTTTATTAGAAGGAAACATCAGGCTAAACCAATAGCAAGGGGGATGAAGTTATTAAGTTTCAACTTGCTTAACACCTTCAACTTGACAGATACTGCAGATGAGAAAACCTATGTATAAAAAAATCCTACATAAACCTATCCAGCTATGTGCCTGCACGGAGTCTTGTTTTCAGATTTCAGATGTATATTTGTAACTCAGATCTTGCAAAGCAGCTACTTTCATTCCTTTTCAGTCCAAAGAACACCAACCAAGCTGTTATCAGCCTCAATATTTAAAAAAAAAAGAAAAAGAAAAAGAATCACAGACTATCTTTTCCAAAATTAGACTTGACCAAAACGAGTAACGTCTTAAGAACTACTAATAGGTTACACTGGTAAGCTAAGGCAGCTCTCAGAACAGTACTCTAGGCAATATCCAAAAAAATGTGACTTCAAACTGATCTAACACCACAGGTCTCTTCTGGACATATTAAAATAGCATGTTGTCCAACAAACACCTTAATTTCCATATTTGTTTCTTTTGTCTACAAAGCTACACATAACAAACCAGCAAACCAAAACAAGAACAAAGGAAAGAAAGAAAATATTAGGCAGCTCCAGATTTGAAGAAACTTTGCTTACCTCAAAATGAGCTGATTGTACCACCGGACTACATATAAACACGCAGCATGACTCTCTTCGGTCACATTTTTCAAAAGGGGATGTTTCTGTATACCTAAAATGCCGCCTGCTGCATCAACTGCATCTAGTCTGACAGTGGTACCACTTCATACATGAAAAAACATCACTAAATTCCGAAGACTTTAACAGACTAACTAATGATCCTTTCAGAAAAGGAAAACAAATTCCTTCCAAAGGCTAAATGAAATCATTTGATACCAAGCCAAAGCAGGCACTAGCGAAACCTGGTAGTATTTGTTTAGTAGATGCATATAACTCAAGGGAAATATTGTAGGACATAATATGAAAATATATGCTTAGTGTCTAGAAGTGAAGGCTTCTTCCACCATTTCTTTTCCACTGAAAAGCAAACTCACAGTAAGCATGGACGATTTGCCTTACAGAATTACTCTATGCAACCATCGGAAAGGGGACCAGTCAAAAATACTGCTGAATTCACGGAGTGCTGATACGTACCTACACTGTACAGTGCCTGCCAAAAGTCATCACCCCACAGTTTTTTTCCTTTCAGAGCCTTCAGCCCTGTCTCTGGTTGCAGGTAGCTCAGCAGGGCAGACCACCACAGGTGCTAAGAAGATCTCTCAGAACAGAAAAAAAATTTTGATAGAGTTGACAGTCACTCTACTAAGGAATTTGAACTTGTTGTTTCCAACAACACTGAAATGAATCTACAAGCGGAGGAGGCAGCAATACAGCTCCCTTCGGTTTCTCCACGCTGGTACGTCACCTTTTCTCTTACATGCCAGCTGTTTGACTTGCACTCCTGTATTGGAACCAAACCTAGGTCTATTCCTGGATACTTTAAGGAAACTATACCAGCAAAGCCATCAATAGCATTAATTGAGCATCACCATCGCCATCCAAGCGAAGCAGTTCTGTTGGTGTAAGCGTACGCTGCAAGCCCTCGCGTGCGTAACTCTGACAGCCACAGTGCCTTCACCTCTCTGGCCCAGAGCTCCTTTCAGTACAGCTTTGCTGCCCAGGGATGTGAAGTGCCACCCCCCAGCTTAAGCGTCCCTGACCAACTACCACAAGAAAAGATCCCTTGGATAGATCTAGCAACAGACAAAGCAGAGCTATCGGAGTCAGTATTATGTCCGGAACACAGAAAAGGTGGCTTTTTCATTATCACAGCTACTTTCCAAGTTTCCAATGGATCTAGCATGCCTGAGATACCTTTTTTTTAAAAAAAAAAAAGTCAGACTAATATAGACAGCTGTATTTCCTTGAATGACGGTAAGATGGTGCTGATGAAAGTCAAAGCTTTTTTCTATTTTAGTTCCTTATCATATCTAGTTCCAGATCTCCTATATTCTTCATCCATCCTACCAGATTATTTTCAGGATTTTATTCTCTGCTTTTTCATGGAGTTTTCCTCCCTTTCAAAAAGCAAAAATGGTCCTTCTCCTCCTGTTTTACTACTAATCTTCTGCTAACACTACAGGTCTCTATTTTAGACATCAGCGTCCAATACAGGTGCATGTTCTGGTCTATTCCCCCCCCCCCCAATCAGGTATCCTTAGCAATTCTGGGACAGTATGTTTTCTATGATCCCTAATCATAAAATACCTGACCTTGAAATGGCTGGGAATCACAGCCACCCACTTTTGCCAGAAATCAAATGCAGAGCTCCATCCAAACACTGTATACAAAGGACACATTATATACTTCCTGCTTCACAGGCATAAAAATAGAGATGAACGTATCTATTATTAAGTAAGCACTTTTGAAGGCTTTAATGTGACTTTTAAAATAGGTTTAAAATTGATGTTGATATTTTCTTCATTAGGTTATCTATTTTCTAGCCTCAGTTACTACAGGTAGAGTGGTATATGTGCAACAACAGCTTGAAATATCCACCATGACCAAAAGTAACCACACTCATTAAGACTTCTTTGATTAGGGTAGAGTAACAGAGTGGCTGAGGGTGGAAGGGACCTCTGGAGGTCATCTGGTCCAGCCCCCCCCGCTCAAGTAGGGCAAGTCATACAAGAAAATCTTGGAAACCTGTATTAAAAATGCGATGCAGACAGAGTTATTTCCTTCAGAGGATGCAATTGCCTCAACGGATCTGTTAACAAACACATCCCCCACCCACCCCCCCCCAAAAAAAAAAAAAGGGAGCAAGATGCAACTCCTAAGTGACCCTAAAACGCGGAAATAAGCAGGAACAGAAGGCTCAAACATACCGGGACTGTTACCGTTGTCCAGGACACATTAGCGCAATTACACACACACATAAAAAAAAGGGTATAAAGCAGTAATCTAAGTGGGTAAAATAAATCAGCAAACTTGGGAATTTAACATTCTTGAGGCTGCCTAGAGACTAAACATTTAAGTTGCATAATCTAGAAGGTATGTGAAGCAGAATGTCTCTTAGGCTTCTATATATACTGCCTCTTCTTCCTCAGAGCATCTCAAAACATATTACAGCTCATAACAACCTGCAGTGAGGGTAGTAGTCTTATTTCCATTTTACTTAAGAGGAGCAAAACCCAGTTTGCTCAATGTCACAATGGGCGAGTCCTTACAAGCTGGCCACAGGGGTCAGCTGTATATTCCTGCTGCGTTGTGCCAGTGCGGATATAGTTTTCTATGTGTTTACTGAACTGCACTGTGGAGTCAGATGAGCAAGAGATGACACAGGAAAAAGAGCAGGATCTCATGGCAGGTACAGAAGGAAGAAAAACCACTCCTTGGAGTCACAACAAACTGTTGGATTGGCTCAACTATCTCCTGAAATCTCACCCACAGGCATGTGGCAAAGCAGAAATATTACCCTCCCTACTTCCCATCTCAAATCCTGGAATGCTACCTTTTTCTGTCTCTTGTGAAATGTAAACCTCCCATTTTTAATTACTTGATTATGCCATTTTATGGACAAGACTCAGGCATTCTTCTGTCGTGTAAACTACAAGGAAACACTAACATCCATATTCTTCCAACTCCTTTTCCCTTAAAGCACTTTTCATTTTAATGTACAACGCAGTAGCATCAAGAGACCTTGTTACAGCGTTAAAATAAGCTCTGTTTCAACATTTACAGCAGGCAGTATCTACCACAACAGGCTTACAAGCAAGCCCTCCAATCCTGCCACAACCCAGCGCATGTGTACTCTCGTTACACAAGTAGACCACTGAAATCAATGAGATTATCCGCAGGAACTAGATACATGCTTTAGGTATTATTCCTTGTCAGACATAAGTCCACTACAGAGATCAAACTAAGGACAAGAACATACATGGAACATCCCAGAGTTTGCTCTTGAAGAAAAATTAAAGGCTTGTCTATACAAGGGGAAAGTGCTTCACATTCACACCCTGCCTCATTCTGCAGTAACTCCCTGGTGTAGACAAGACCTTACATGCTCTTACCAAAAATATGAAATACCTGGCAAGCCCATATTTATTAAAATTTTACAGTTGTCCTGTTGCTTTCAGTAATTAAACAGCCAAGCACCACTAAAGCCTTGAATTCAGGTGCCAGAAAGCATTCCCTCCTCAGGCAAATGCCCTCCCCCCCCCCCCCCCCCCCAATAATTAAATCCTCACAACCAGAATTTAACTATTAGTGGAATACAAACCTGTATCCTAAAAAAAAAAAAAAAAAAAAATTATTCATTAAAATCTTAGGTCTCTGTAAATCTTATCTTTACAAGTTTTCCAAGACAGTAGATACTGCCTCACCTTAACCTGTTAACGGGATGCTTGCAAGTCCCATGTAAATCAAATGAGCTGAGTTGACTGATTTATGAAGAGAATAGATCTAACACCAACAAGAACTCACGTAGCTCAAAATCCTGTGAACAGAAGAAAAACTGCAAAGAAACAAAATTCAGTTTTTCTCCTGGAGAAAACTAAGAATTGAAGAAAGGAGGCTCAAGCAAGGCTCACTAAGGAGAAAAGCATTTGTTTTTCCTATTAGCAGGCATGATGCAAATAGGAAGAAAAGAATCTTGTTTCTACCAGATTGAGGGACAGCGTTAGATTTCTCAGATGCTAGTTAGTCAGATTCTTGGAATACTCTACTAATAAAATGAGCTCTCTCAAGACGCTCACTCCCCCAGCGTGATCCAAGACGCAGCTCTGGTGGCACACGCTGCTGCAGAGGATGCAAGAGCCTTGGAGGAATCCTCTGCGCAGGCATGGGTGGGGAGGTGGAGAAAAAGGAAAAGAAAAAAGCCCTCTCTAACAAGCCATTCAGTATATTCCTCTGGTGCAGACTTTTACAAAGCTTTGAACTCTAGCAGAACAAAATAACTTAATGTCACTTTTGCCCTCCTTTCCATATGGTCATTTAAAGACAAAGTGCAGCATTTTTGGTCAGTAAAAAACCCCCCCAACATTAATTAGATCTTTCTTCCCCAAACTTTCAAAATACACCTAGTACCTCTGAATGAGTGTAAAACTTCTTATAAAGTGCTCCCATCACTCATTCATTGACTTACTGTAAACTTACAGAAAATACATCTGGTAACGTACCACAGTGGCACAAAAAATAGCTTAGAGAATAAACAAAAACTCTATACACACCAGCTCTGTATTCCCAGAGTTTTAAATATATCAATGAATTCTGAAACTGTACATTGGTTTGGTACATCATGCTAGAAGGCACAATATTCCTAT
Organism: Pelecanus crispus; assembly: GCF_030463565.1. NCBI lineage: Eukaryota > Metazoa > Chordata > Aves > Pelecaniformes > Pelecanidae > Pelecanus > Pelecanus crispus. The sequence goes on from NC_134647.1 coordinate 432,410, forward strand.
ATTCCACTCTACCTTTGCCAAGTATAATTTATCTGAGGATAAAGCAAAGTTTTCCTCTGATGTCTTTTCATTGTCTCTTGAACTTTTCAAAGTAATTCTTGTGTGCACACAAGGGTTCTCTATCAGTAGTTGGGAAGTGCTGAAAATTTTACTTTGTCATAGCAAAACCATGTCCACACTTTGTGGCAGTAATATTCCTCCCTCTTCAAACTTTCAGTTTCTGGCAAATATTGTAGAAAAATCCAGGAACTCGGATCTTACTAACACCAAAAAAAAAATCCCTTTGTGAACTCAATGGGAATTTAGCCCAGTGTAAAACAGACCTCGAAACATATTAACTAAATAATCAACTCAACTCAAAGGCATTTCTGGTATAAAATACAAAAACAGTCTCCCTCCAAAATTCATATTAAGAATATTTTGTGTTTTGTCATTCTTGTTCAAAACCAACAACAAAAAAAGAAAACAACAAAAAAGAAACCAACAAAAACAACCCCAAACACAAAAAAAGAAAAAAAACAAGCCTGAACCAAAACCAACCCACATATTATACTCTCTAGCAACTTCCATCTCATTTAAGTTTCAAAAAGCAAAGGTCATATTTTGCTTCTATTTATTCTTACTTGTATATTGTTCAAATACCGACTTGTTAAAGTATGGTCAGAAATATAGATTCTAAGGGAAGGACATCTGTTAAGAAAGAAATGGATTAGTTTCATCGTAAATGACTGAAAGAAGACAAGCACAATCTTTAGACTACTCAAATTCTAATTTTTTTCCAGATAAAACAAAGCTGAAGCAGTTTAATCTGGACTCTGTCTTTTCAGCAATTAAACCCCTCAGCTATTTTAAGTGCACTAGCTTTGAATTTGACTTAAAACTACCAGCTTTTGGCAAGTCATAGATATTTAAGGTATTAAGTACACGGCAGCAAAGTTCCACCAGAACCTCATACAACTTTTAAAGATGCAAAGCTATTCTAAACTCAACAGAGCTCCCCGCAGCCTAACTCCAGCCATATAGCTGCAGAGTTCACATTTACACACAAACATACACGTCAAAAACCTTCTTTCAGGGCGTTTCCTGTGTTGCTAACAAGTTCCAGCTTCTCTCCTGCTGGATCTAAATTTAACCAAGACTAGGATCGAGTCTTAAAAAAAAAAAAAATCCAAAACAAAAAACCAACAAACCAAACAAAAAACCCCACCAACAAACCAAAAACAAAACAGAAAAAACTAACCCACACCATACATGCAACTTCAGTGCAATGCAGCAAACATTTTAGAGGCACCTTTGTTTTTAAAGCTGTTAATTATCAAATATATGAAATACGCAGCAAGCAACTAGCAGCCCCTCACCCTTTCACCCTGCACGTTTCTGAAATGGCACTTTATACGCTACTAGGTACAGATAACGCAAGCACTGACAACAGTTGCGAATTCAATAAACGCACATAAACGTGAGTGAGCTTTACAGAGCAAGTCAGAAGTTCAACCAGAAGCCGAGGCTCCCCAGTATGGCCAAGCGTGCTTTGCTATCTGAATTAGAGGGCTAACCACAGCAGTAGCTTGGATTAAGCCAAAAAGACTCCTGACAAAGCCTTGTAACAAACATGCTAATTCTTGAATACTCTAATTACAGATTCGCCTGAGCTAGATAGGGGGAACATGCATGTAGAAGAGAAAGGGTAGGAAACACCTCAAAGCGAAGGAGGTTCAACGTTCAAGCGACGGACTCCAGTCGTGAACTCGCACGTTGACACGCCACTACTGCCCCAGGACGCGTACGTCCGTGCGGCTCCTTCCTGAGACCACCCACACGCCACTCCTGCTCCATCAGCACAACCATTTCGCTTCCCATGCCATGCAGTACATATCACACATCCACCTTGCATGCTTTTTTTGATGGGTTAATTCTTACAATGCTGGAATATGATGCATCTTTTTTTTAAAAAGAAGGTGTTAAATTTGAGTAATACTTGGATCATTAATCAGAGGGGAAATTCTACTGTGGGCCAAAATGAGACTGCAAACAATTCTACTGTAGGCTATGGCGTTTTTGCTCTTTTAACACCACCCTGTATTTTAGAAATCTAAGCCATGGAAATCTGCATTTATTGATAATTCACAAGTACCAACTTCAAAGCAATACCACGAATTTAAGGCAGCTGATAAAAAAAAGCACAGACGGACTCAAAGTACGTATCTGCAGCTTTGTACCTTGCGTGGTTACAATACTTAAGACCACTAGAACTCTTAAGTTGCATCTCGTTTTCCAATTCATACATGTCTAGATATAGCTGAATTCACCAAGGCACATGAGGAAGAACTACATGACTTCAAGATCAGCCCTATTCCCCAAATTATTTTGGTCATCTGGATTGCAGAAGTGTCTGAGAAGTACCTCACAAAGCAGTGCTTCACCGAATAAGTCACCATGCAAACACTGAAAAACCATAACCCCTACACCTGTTGACACAGAGTATTTACAGAAGAGCGTCAAATGCGCGATAATTTATTCAGCCTTGCCTCCAACTTCAACAACAGCAAGATCCTAAAAGCAGCTCTTGATTTGACCTCAAAGACATTTAAATTTCTGCTAACAGCTATGCAAAGAACTCATGTACGGATATCACTGAACTGATCTCTGTTTAAGACCCAGCGAGATTTTCAAGCTGAAAGCATTACATAGTCCATGAAACCTAGCAAACTGTTCTCTGCGAACACTTAAGAACCGACATCCCACACGACCAGGCACCAACGAGGAGACACTTCAGATCTGGCAAGCTGGCTGATCTGCAAGGCATTTCATCCAACAAGCTCGCGGAACTTCTGTTTTCAAATTGGCACTCTCATTAGAAATTATTATTCCAGATCCAGAAGAGAAAAGAAAATAAGTGAAATACTAAATTGGAGGTGGCACTACCTCAGGAAATAAAGCACACATTCCAGCAACCGCTCCCAGTCACACAATGGAGAAATAACTCTACTAGACACTTCGTTACCTGGCGTTCTGCTTCCAGACTCTTATGAACATTATTTAGACACAGGAGCGTCTCCTCCACAGGAGGCCAACCGCTGACGTTAAGATATCGCAAAGTTTAATGTCCCAGTACCAAAGTGCCTTTACAGATTAAGCCTATAGCTTAATGAGCCTCCTCTCATGAGCAGAGGGGAGGAAACAAAAACAGAATTCCCAAAACATGGGAAGAGAAACAGGGCTTTAAAAAGTTAAAGTCATTACATCAACATGAACTACAACACATATATTTCCAGAAGCAGAAGCGACAAGGATGGATGAAAAAGTCTATACAGCGACGTATCACCTACAGAGCACAGAAACCTGAAATAACTACAAAGCAAACTCTGCAGGATTAGCCTCTTTAGGAAGCTGAAAGGCTGGGGCGGGGAGCAACAGGACATTTTAGCTATGATAAGGAGATCAAAGGCACGCTATTTTGCTGAAGCACAAAACCGGACGGCAGAAAACTCGTGTTCCGGTTCAGGCTCTCCCTCCTTGAAACTGTCTCCAACCTAAGCGAGCAGGAAAGGTTGCTGCTCCAGACTCTGCACGAGACTCTCTCGCTGCACGAGACTCTTGAAGGTGTACGGTCAGGCTAAATACGGAACAGAGAGAGTATCTCATGATCTCTAGTGTATCTTAGACAAATAATCTAGTCGGGTAAGCATGCTGAAATACCCTTACAGAATTTCCTAAATACAGTGAGTACTAAAGGATTTAATCAGTCATGCTAAACAATGAATTTTAAAAGGAGAAGGTAGTAAGAGATAGCATAGGAAGAAGACACATGAATATTGGGCCACACAATAGATATTTTGCATTACTGAGCAACTGATCCTTTTATTTACTTCCCTTCAGGACAAGATCAGAGAGTTTAAGGCTTCACCGAAACAAACTTTCTTTTTTTTTTTAAAGACGAAAAACAAAACCCAAGGCATTTTTCAAACTAAAGTTAAATACAAAATCAAATGCAGTGAGGATCACGGACTGTCTCAGTGCTCACATCTGGGTTTTTTTCAGCTTGGTGTTATACTATGCCTTATTTATTATTCAGAAGTCAGTTTTCCAACAGCAGTGCCTCCTATACACAAACATACTTTAAAAAAAAAAAAATGAAAAAGACCTTATACATTTGTTAGGCCATATGCTTTTTTCTTTATCCATTGCCACAGCTTTGCGATAAATAAATTCTCCAACCTCCATGTTAAGTCTTGGGAGCTGAAAGCAATCAAAAGACATGAACCAACCCAGTTTTCTCAAACCTTACCCACACACAAAACCCAAAGCTGACCTTTCTGTTTTTCTGGAAGACATGAAAATCTAGCTCCCGATAGAGCTTGATATAGCAATTTTTAGTCAAAACAGCATCTCTACAGGAAAATCTTGATTTTAAAATTATTAATATAAATTTTAATTTACAGATGTTTATGGGTGTCACTACAAATCACCAACAGATCAGGCTGATGTTCTTACACACACAAGAGTTTGAAGACTTGCTGACTGAATCTTTCATCTTCAAAGAAAGGTTTAATCTTGATGACAGTAAGAAGTTCAGCTAAAGAAAAACAGAACACCTCTACTAAGACTGCTTAGCTGTCTTCAAAAGCATATACTCAGGTCCCCAGTTGCTACGGCATCAACTTCAGGACTGTGGTTAGACACACAAAATGTCTTTTTCCTACAGACTCTTATGGGAAGCTAAGCAACTTTGGCCATGAACCAAATATGTTTTGGCTCTAAAGCAGACATAATTCATCACCATTTGGACATTCCAATGGTTAGCTAAACCGAGAAAGCAAGACAACCAGCACTTTAGAGCATCCATGTAAACGAAGCTCTAAATACACTGCCCTAGCAATAGCAAAAAAGAAATTGTATTTGTGCTTACCTTGTTTACTAGCATTATTTAATAACAGAATACTATTTTTCCAGCACTTATCTGTCAAGTCAGAACAAAGGGGAAAGGTTCATTTTTGGCAGCTGCATATCAAACTACAGTGGGAGGAAATTCTGTAGGATCCAAGGTATCACATTTATTTCCCTTATTCCCTGGTATTTTTCATTTTACAAGCATCAGGCTATTTTTAAGCAACAGCTATCAAAAATACGACCTAACACAGGGCTTTTGCATATACTGAATAACCCTGCAAAACTCTGAAGCAGCCTGGATGAGTAAAACATTTAACGTACTCTAAACTGGCACACCTCCTGGCGAATGGTTTTACACGCAGCAATCGCAGAAGCCCAAACCAAGCCTCCCACGTGCCCAGCTGCTAGCTTTCCAACTGGCAAAGCAGCGGTCGCTCCGTCAGCCAGCAAACGCCAGCTCTGAGGCGGACCGGACGAGTGCCACTTCCACAAAGGGGGAAAGGAGGGGGTGCAAAGCAGAGAACGCGGCTGAGGGGACCCGCTCCATATCACACCGAAGCAGATCTAAACCCCTTTTTTTCCCCACTTCAGGCTCACCCTCACACAAAGATGTCTCCAGTTACACCCTGGTTTTGAAAACAATCACTCGGGACCCAGTTTACTCTCTGTCCAGTAAATACGTATTATGAGGCCAGGGCAAACACCGAAATGACACTACTGGGAAATCAGAAAGCTCTACAACGTATATTATAAAATACACAGTTAGTGTATGTTATTAGTAACACACGTATTAAAAGACAAATCAAATTATAGTTTTATTCTTGGGATGGCAGCAGGCAACCCTGGTGACGGCAGGGGCAGGCCCTTGTGTTTCAGTGGTCGGAACACGGTCAGCGCCGAGGGATGCGCAGATGCCTCCCCCCCCCCCCCCCCCCAGAGGCAAACAGCCACGCCTCGCCCCTCGCCAGCCGGCCCCGAGCACCCCCGACAGCGCCCGCCCTCGCCGCATTCCTTAACTCAGCGGCCGGGCCACCAGCGAGGCAACCCCGGCGCGCGCCCTGTCCCTAGCAGGCTCTTCCTCGCGTCTGGCTGCCAAAGACGGGGAACCACAAAGAATTCAAGTTTTCCTGAAAGCAAATTCCCCCCCCCCGCCCCCCGAATCTCCGCGAATGAAGCAGCGAGAGCCGCGCTGGCCGCACAAACGCGCAAGTTCGTGCCGGGAGGCGGAAATGCCGGCAGCGCGGGGCGCTCCAGGCCTCGCCCGCGGGAGCGGCGCCGCCAGCGCCCGGCCCCGGCCCCGGCCCCGGCCCCGGCCCCCCGCCGCTCCTCCCCGCCCTGCCCCCACCTGCGCCGGACGCGGCCCAGGCGCCGCCTCGGCCCCGGCCCCGGCCCCGGCCCCGGCCCCCGCCCCGCACACGCAGCAGCCCGACGCGCCCGCACACGCTCCTCGGCCAGAAAGTTTCGCTCGCGCCTCCGCTCCCGCCGAGCCCCCGCGCAGCCCTCCGGGGAGGCCGGGCGAAGGGCGCGCAGCGGCGGGGAGGAGGAGGAGGAGGAGGAAGGGCAAGGGCTCACCTCCGCCCGCGGGGCCGGCCCCCTCGGCCCGGGGCTCCTGCGGCGCGGCCCAGGCAGGGCTCCTCCGCGGCCAGCCCGGCGCCTCGGCGGGATGAGCTCACTGGGAGCGGGCGGCACCAGTCCCCGCCCCGCGCACCCCCGCGGCCGCCCCTGCACAGGACCGGCTCGGCGGGGCGGGGAGCGCCCGGGGCGGAGCGCAGCCGAGCCGGGCGGCGGGGCAGGTCCCGCAGCTGCCCCAGCACGGCCCCGCAGGCCGGCAGCCCGCAGCCCCGCCGGCGGCGAGGGGAGGGCGGGAGGGCGGCGGGCACGCCGGGGCGGTGCCCGCACTCCGCGGCCTGCTGCGGGCGCCCGCGGCGGGAGCTCCGCCGCCAGAACAGCGTCCCCGAGCCGCGCCGGGACCGCCTCGGCCCCGCCGCTCGGCACATGGGGCCCGGGCCGGCAGCCCGCGGCGTGCGGCCCTGCGCCGCGCCGAGCGCCCGCTCGTGCCGTGGCCTGTCGCCTTTGTGGCGGCCGGGGTGGCCGGGGTGGCCGGGGTCTCAGCCGGCTCGAGGGCACCCAGAAGCGCAGCGCGGGCCCGCGGGGCTCGTGCTCAGCAGGGCCCGGCCGGGGGCAGCGCGCCCCCGGTCCGTCGGTCACCTGGAATCCCGTCGTTCCTGTAAGACCTGCAAAGGACGCAGGGATGGCTGGCGTGTCAGCTACGGTGACAGACGAGCTCTGCGAGGGCTCCCAGTGACTCGCCGCGCTGGGCCACGCCAGGCCTTTCCGCCAGGCCGGCGGGAAGCGACACGTTCCAGACGGGGACCGCGGCCCCGCCGGCGCTGCGGAACGGCGCGCGCTCCGTCCCGCTTCCCGAGGGATTTGGGGCTGTACGGTGAAGCCATGCTGAATGCTGCTGCGCCAAAACCAGCCAGCGCGTTCCTTGCCCCTATGAAGGAGGGATTAGCGAGCGCGCGCAGAGGGGGCACCACCTGCGAAGGTAGCCGCGGTGCCGCCAGCAGTGGGACGCCGCTTCTTCCAAGATACTGAAAAATTAGAGAGGGTGCAAAAGAAAACCGCAAAAATGATCTGAAGACTGATGAAAGTGTTAAAGTATTCAGTTCCTCAAAAAGATGGCTCACAAGGGGGCTTCTGAGAAAGAAAATGAGGTACTGCTGTTTTACTGTGATGCACCTGTGGTCCACAACCACCTGTGGTAACCCCAGTGAGCTCTTTCAAAGTGCCACTACAGAGCATTATATCCAGCTGGTTGGTTTTTACGTTTAGGTAGCAGTCTCACATTAATGGCTTTAGTGTTAAACTGTTGGGGTTTTTTAAGACATAGGCTTAGCAGTGATGGTTTGAATGCCATCACTATGAGCACAAGAGTTGATAATGTTAGCAGAAATACTCACCTGATGTGTTTTTCTCTCCCAACCTCAAACTGCTTACGTTTTCCACCCCAAATGTCCCATACTCCAGCTATTCCCCACATAGAGGCCAAAGTCCTTTGCTTCCCTACACGTAATTTCTACAATACAGTTTCACATAATTAAAAAATGAATCCTCTTCACCCCAAAAAAGGAGAACGTAGGGACAATCCAAAATACATTTATAAATAATAGTAAGGGTTTGCTGGGCAAACTATGATTTATTTTCATATGTAATTCATCATGAAAAACTAAATCTGAATTTACTGCAAAATAATTATTACAGTGCCAGAGTATTCTAGAACATTTTCTACGCTGTGCATGCATTTCACAGAGCCTCTTTCAATGTGTCTGTAAGGGGTACAAAAGAGAATCCATGTATGTGGTCAGAAGCAAGTTCCAGGCTTACATACAAGATGCGCATCCTCTCAAGAACATGACGTGATTGCCTTGTATGGTATTAGAGCAGCAGAGTAACATGGAGACAAAGCCTCTCAGGGTTACCACAGCAGAGCAATTAGTTATCTTGCGCTTCTTTCATTGTGACTTCAGCAGCTTAGTAGCTGAAGACTTGTCCCGAAACAAGGGTAGGATGCTGTGGGCGACTCAGCCAGCAGCTCTTCTTTCTTCTGGTGGAGAATCCTCTTAATCACATTCTCTTCCCTCTGTTTTGCCTATGTGATGAGGCGTATGTCTGGAAGAAAGGAATTTTCTCACTCCCAGAGGAAGTGTCTTAGTTCTGGCAGCCTTTTATGATTTTGTCTTTGTCTCTGAAATCTGAGACAAAAAACTGAGCTATGACTCCACTGTTCTGGGATCTATTCCTCATCAGGTCCAGCGCTCGCCCTCTCTTCCTGTCTATGAACCCAGAAGTTTTGAAATAGTATTTACAGTCAATTGGATTTAGCTCCTGCTGTTCCACAGGAAAGCTCAGAGTCAAAATATTTTTAACTAGGGCTAGATTTTAGTGCTTCTCTATTTGTCTCAGTAGAGCAATGCTTTTGATACCAGTGACATAAAGTTTTTTGCTCTCATCAGTAGCTTCCTTTTGGGAAGAATTCAGCCCACAGCTGTTTTTCTACTTTAACTGTTCTGCCCTCTGCTCCTTCCACTCAGTTGTTCAGATGATTTGTCCATTCCCAGCCACTGAAATTCTTCAGCTCTTCTTTTTTCTGCTCTCAGTCTCACACTTATGATGCACACTTCTGGTCATTTTAAAGACTTTTTTTTGTTTGTTTGTTTGGAAAACAGAAACCTTAGACCAAGATGGAATATAATGGCAGGAGTGTTCACTGTAATGCTGCAGACTAGGGAAATAAGAAATCAGACTTCTCACTTTTTCTGCTCAGCTTCAGTGTTGTTTATGTTAGCTTGGGCTTCTCATCTTAACCTATTTCAATTCTTGGTTTTGGAGGGCTCCTTCAAAGAGGAGACTTTTGTAAATTTTAGGGCCTTCCTTTCAATGTAGCTGCTTTTAGCCTGTCATTCTCATGCAAAATAATAATTTGGTAGTAAATTCTGGATTTACTGATTTTAAGAAAATAACTTGTTTATAGCTAGTAGAATAAATACTACCTTATATTCAATAGCTTTGTGACTGTTGGATTTGCAGATGTCTAAGAAGGTGTAAGTTCTGATCTATGTTTTTTTGTCTATAAAAGTAGCATTCGTAATGTCTATCCAGTACGCAGTTATCTGAGGTCTCGGTCTGCTTTTGTTGTGATCCCACCTTTGCAGAGTGGGAGAATAGTAGGAGGTAGTCTCATCTTGGCTACCTGTTTTCAAGCAACACTACTTCACTGAAGCATTACTCTCCGTTGATTTTACTTGAAATGAACCAACTGGTTCTGAAGCAGTGGGGAAAGAGGAATGGGAACAAGTAGGTACGCATCCAGGGTTTTCCTATGAAACCAGGCTAGAAGTTGGTCACGTGGCTTTACAGGGCAAAGCAAGAGTGAAGCTTAATATCGAGTTACAAACAACACCTACGTCAAACTACTTTATGATCACTACATGCACCAGCTTAGGTCTTACAGTTGCTGTCCACAGCAGATTCTGTACAGAGCCTCAGTAATTTCACTGATAACACATCAGAACTTACCATATTTGTGTTTAATCTCTTACGATACTTGTTTGTCAACAGCCTCTGTAGGTGTAGTGCTACTTTGTAAAAGTGTTAATAGGATAAATAGTGAAAAATAATAATCAGTGATATCAACTAAAATATTCAACACCCTATTACATTTATTGCAATTGCTTCCATTAATACTTTGTTCCCAGTGCTCTTTTCTGTCCACTGTTTTCCAGCTCAATTTCAATTGTCTTTCACTATGCTTTGCTTCCATTCTGTCCACCTATTCCCTATTCCTTCCTTTATGTGCTTTTTAAAAAAAAAAAAAAAAAAAAAAATACCGGAAAGTGACCTCTGTGTAAGGTCTGGTCTTGCAGACAGCAGCTTGGAGAACTCAGCATTAGCTCGTGCTGTTTTCTTGACTGTTTGTCAGGAGTACACTTCTGAAAGGCATAGGGACGTAGGACAACAAATAAGCCTTATCATTTATCATAGGAATTGCTGTTCTGAAGTCGAAGTGAAGGGGACATGGACTTATTCTGTGAATATATACTTGTACCTGAATGACTTTCTGTTTTACTTTTTAGCCAGAATCCACATAGCTTCATTACACAAAAACAGATGATGCTTAGAAAAGAAAGAAAAATAAGAAATACATCGCCTACCTCACTACAGAAGCTGGACTGACAATGAACACAGAAGGCTAAAGCAATTTTGAGTCAGAGGTAATGTATTGCAAGAGTAGATCCAAGTTACCCAACAAGTTTTCTATTTCATCTGCAGATAAGCATTAATTCCTTACTTAACTTTTGCATGATTTTTTTTGAGGCTGTGTGGGAGATTGTGTCTTTTCTGTTGCTCCAGTGAATCAGAAAAACAGCAAGAGATGGGTAGGAAACTTTGTCGAGAGTAAGAAATGTTGTTAATCAATCTGTGCAGGTGTAATGATCCATGAACACATGTATAGGCACTGCTCAAAAGACAGCCAACTGCATGCATGCAGCAGGAGGAACAAAACCTAGGATTCATCTCTTCAAACGTAGCTTTATGCCAGTAGTCTACAGTCGTATGAACTGAGAGAGGGGTTATAGGAGAAATATAATAGCTGGATAGTGTACTGCAGGTCCCAATAATGTTAGCAGATAATTAAGATCCTACATGATGCCAAAAGCAGGTCTTACACTTTCAGAACAAGCAGAATTTGGATTCTGGCCTTGCTTCTACAGGTAATCTGCAGCATGGTCACACCTCTGAACTCCTAACGAGCCACTGATATTTGAAATCTTGATAAGGGCTACTAATTTGAAAAATCATATTCATAATACATTCTGTCTCACTTTCAGCAATAGAACTAACACCAGGAAATCTTTTTAAGGGAACGTAACAGACAAGTATTTAAAAAAATTACTCTTGGTTACAGGAAACAACAGCAAAAAGCAATACAATGCAGGAAAAATGTAGGGTGGAAATTTTCATGCAATTTATGTAGCCTCCTGCTTGAAATCCAGGAAACCGCAGGACAAATCCCTACACTTACGAGAACTCATTCATTTGAAATTTCTCATGTAGCCCTCTTAACTTAGGCAGCTCTAAAGGCAGTTATTGAAAATGAGTAAGCAGTTACTCATTGCCTATGCACAAAAATATTTAGATGCTAAGAAGCTAGAACTAATGATCTGAAACCTTTAAAGGTCTGACTAGGGAATCTTTTACATGATACACATGGATTTTTCATTACTGTTCAAGTAGTAAGTGATGATTTGGCTACCTAGACTGCCTATGGATTGTGCATGCCAAAATTAGCTATCTATCTATCTATATATATATAAAAAAACAAAAATACAAACCACTTTAAGTGAAAACTGTATGCACTTACCTGAAAGAAGAATTGGGTCCAATGATTAAGACCTCTTATCTCCTTAGGTCTTCCTGTCTCTCTGCTCCTTCTATGACAATTAATCTATCGACACTCAAGCATTCCAATCTCTGTACAGAGTCACTTTAAGAAAAAAATACAGTATGATGATAGAATGTAATGGTGGAAGCAAAATTGCTGCAAAAGGCGGCAGCAGGAAGAAGACAGTAGTAACATGTCCTAGATGCCAATCTGAGACAAGCTAGAATTTCTTCTTTGCCCTTTAGGCTCCCTCCCTTTCCTTCCCTGTACCAAAATAACAAATATAAACTGGTACAAAGGGCAGGGTTTGAGCTTGTTTGGGGTTTTTTAGTCTTTTTTTAATTATTATTTGCTTTTTTAATTTTAGTGTGTCTATCATAGAGGATGAGTTCAGAAAATGCATTTTAGAAAACTGAAAAAAGTTTTCAGATCATAAAGTTTGAGAAGCTTACTGTATATGAATTATGTGCTCCAACCAATGGTAAAAATCATAGAATAAGGGACACACATGCTTTATATTTGAAGAACTACTAACAGCATTTGTCTGGATGTGAATCACTATGTGGAAAATACTGAACGCAGTAGTAGTTTCAAGGGAAAAAATTGTTTTGAATTGTAGGAAATAATGTCTTGTAACACCTTATACTTTGGCAATCCCCAGGATGTAACAAAAAAAAATTAAAAAAATAACCAATTAATATCTTTAGCTGGAAGCACTAGAAACATCTATCTGATGAAAACAGTCATGAAAGTAAAGAGGGTGTGCTTATGGCTAGTGATCTGTGCTGTTTCACTAGTATATTTTTTCTTTATACTTCTATGGCAATAGGTCTGACATACAATATTAATTTATGTTTCTCAAGATTCTATTGGGAAAGACTGTTTCAAGAGAGACCGAATGGAGTTCTTCGGTTATTACAGTTCAGCGCTGTTGAAAAGAGGTCCTTCTCAGGAAAAGGTATTTTTTTGCCCCACCAAGCTAGAACCAAAGCATAGTGAAAGCAGTGTTCTTTCACATTTTTTGTTGCAAATATTAGAGACTGTTCTTTAAAATGAGAATTTGTTTTTAATCAGTGAGCCATAAAAGCAAAACACTCTGTGCCTCAGTGACAGTGTTTGAAGGCACAATGCATGCACCAGGCTACTAAAAGTTTGTACGTAAGCTGGGCAAAATACCAGAGGTGAGTAGTCCTTGTTGCTCCTTTTGAAAGGAAAATTAAGGTTGATTAAAGAAAAAATTTAAAAAAATTTGAGTTCATTATCATTCTACCATCCCTACTAGCTTCAAACTTAAGGTTCTTCAATTCGTGAAGTGTAAGTTGATTAGTTTAGAACAGTATATGCATTTAAAACAGCAGATGCATGCAGGGTATCCAATTTTACTGGCCAAATTTCTAAATTCCTTACAGCCAAGGTTTGCAGAGCTTTGGGATATTCTGCCACCTCGTCCTCCCTGCCCCCCCCCCCCCTTTTTTTTTTCTTTTTATTCATTACAATTCAAGGTACCAAGGCCAATTTTAGGCTGCTACTAAAGGACTAGCAGCTAGAGTTTTCAACATAATTGGAGGGCTCTTCGTAACATATTTTAAAGTACTGTCTTTAGAAACCTCAAAAGACTTCTGTATAGAAGAGTTCAAATGTGTACACACTGTGGACAAGCAATTATATGCCTACCCATCTTTGACTGGCATCTGTAAACAGCTCCAACAAAATCATTTTTCTAAATTTGGCTTTTTGACTTGTTTTACTTTTTAAGGCTGAAATTCATAGAATAAACCAAGTTAAAAGTTTTCAATTTCAGCTGTTTTTTTAATAGATAATCTTGCTTTTCATTGGTTTTGATGTTTCTTGATAGTAACATATAAAGAACAAATATTTCAGGCTTGTGTAGTTTAAAGATAGCTCAGAGTTTGCTCCAACTCTAACTTTGAAAAAACATACCAAATATGGAAAATTTAAACTAGAAGGAAGTTAAGAATGTTATTAACATTGAAAGTAGAAGGTTGGATTTAAAATTTAAAGTCAATCTTCATTTTAGTGACTGTTCTATTTCAGTATACAGTAAATGCATATTGTGCAACTAAAATGATGGCTATTATATAAAACATTTTTTTTTTTATAAAAGCTTAGGCAAAGTCTTAATCATTCCTTTATATAACTTCTGAATTAATCACCAGAAATAAACCCAAAATACAGGAGAAAAGCACTGTGCATAAATGAAGTCAGTTTCAGAAATTTCATCCCTTTATACGTAACTGTTGAATATGATGCTGTATCCAACTTTTCAATGTTGCCTGGTTCATGAAGCAATTAATTTTTTTCTGAAGTGACCACATTTAGAAACATAGTATGAAAGCATCTACGAAGCCAACAATTAATTAACTATGTAAATTTACCCGATACCAATACAGTGTGCACTTCACCTATGCCTTGTTCGATGTTTCATTTGTTAATTGACTACAGCTGTGAACGCAGAGAATGTAGGAAGGATAAGGAATCAGGTACCACTTTTTATTACCATCAAGTTATGCCTGTTCTGTCTTTACAACTTATAGGGAGTCATGTCCTCTGTGAAATACCAAATGATGCTTTCATAAACTAATCTATTATTTTCTTCTTTGAAACTCTTTCAGCAGATTAAAATACACCTCCTTGCGCTGTGTTTTCTGAGGCTAGCTCAGCTGGCAGAACCTGAATAAGCTGTAGGCATATAGCATCCTCTTGTGGCAATAATAAGTATACACGTAATAATTAAGAACTATTGAAACTTCTTCAGCTACTCTTGATGTGAGTCATAAACCTCTATAAAATTTTAAGTATTGGCAAACAACCGGAGAGTTGGAGAGTCTCTGTCAGCTGGAGAGCCAGCAATGCTCAGACTTCAGAATTGTAATACCCCTTCTCCCCAACTGAAGAAGGAACTAAAGTTATAAATTAAGTGCCAGACTGAAATTTCTGTTCATTATCTAAAAGCTTTTCCATTAATCAGCATGAGCGGAATAATGGCCAGGAGTAGAATCCATGGCCAGGTCTGACAAGAATAATAAACATGCTATTATGCTGAATCATTGTTCTCTGCACAGTTTTGCTGAATAAAGAGAAAACTATGACTGGTTTCACCAGGGAGGTCAAAGTGCCTTTAGAGTTTACAGTAGCTGAGCAAGACTGAAAACAGTTAGGAGTGTTTTCACTCAGTACTGTATTCTGCAGAATGCTGGCACAGCAGCAGCCCTTCAGCTGACAGCAGGGAGGACAAGAAACAGTCAGACAATGCTGTAGGCCTGGAAGGCAAAACAAATGGAACCCTGGTATCTGCAGTGAGTCCCATGACACCTACCCTCTTTAAATTAAAGATTTAACTCACAAGTGGTCCAAAATGGTGTAGCGTACATTCCTCCAGCTAAACTGACCAGCTGCAAGTATCTGTCCTGCTTACGCTCAGCAGGAAAGGACAGTCTAGAAGATGCAGGAAGGGAACAGGAGGAATGGCAGCACGTGGAAACAATGGTCCTCAAGGACAGCGAGGTTTTCAAAACCACGAGGTGCTCTACCGTGAACCTGTTATGGGACTTACGCACAACAGGAACAATCACAATAGGCGTATCACAGATGACACTGATTAGACCAAGGGATTTTTTTTACATTCTAGAAATACACTCCTTTACCACTGAAACTAAAGATGAGCTCAGTAAATGCTTAGGCTTATGTGCATACCAGTTACCAGAACTTTTGGGGTTTGTACACCAGGGAGAGGTTACTGAGGTTACTTGAAATGATTTGCAAATCTGTGCATACTACTTGGAGAGGAACAGGCTGAACCAATACATCTTGGAAGGGATAGAGGCTTTAAACAACAGTTAATATTTATTTATTAAAATTAAGTCTTTTTTTATAGTTCTCTTCTGTTGTAACTTCCCAGATTTGCCCTGTGTAATTTCTTTGCCATTTCATCTGCTGCAGTTTCACACAAGAGTCGGAAATCACATACTCTCAATTCAGACCTCAGATTGCACACTTAACAGCATACACTATATAGCTCATTCAAGACCAGTTAAAAGTTGCACACTGCCAAATTCCCAAACAGCTCTGTCAAGCACCACCCAACCTGGGACTGTCAAGTGCTTAAAGGTAGAGACTCTTCCTTGCCCAAGAGGAAAGTCATCCCTGCAGAGTTGTTCAGCAAAATGTATGTCTGTCTGAGGTCGTCAAAGAGAATGTGTGACATTATCTTGTTTACCAATATGTTGAACCAATCAACATTTACTGAAATCTGTTTTCACTGCTTTCATTGCCACTTGGCTTCAGTCATTCCGGTATCTGTAAGGTGTTTTGAGGTCTACAGATAAAAACAACTGTATATTAACCAACACTGTGTCCACCAAAATGATGAAATAAAGATCGACAGAAGAAATATTTACCTGAAACCATGCCATTCTTGTTGAATGCCTGCATCATTTGTAATAACCCTCAAGAAGCCTGAAAATAGGCTTCCTGCAAGGTTTTGATTTTTCTGGCAAACCAACTGTATTTGTTTCTTATGTTCTGAATTTAGCTGTAGTTCCTATTTAAATAACGAAAGCAAAATACTAATTTAAAACTTGAACTAAGTAAAACAAACTCCCTAAAACAGAAGACACAACCAATTCATCATAGTATCATCAATGATGGTGCAAACACAAAACTAAAATGACACACAGAATGGACAGCACAAACAGGATGAAAAACTAAGTTGTCTACTATTTAGAAGTTCAAAATACAGTTTGAGTTTTCTGTTTAGCTCTTGTTATTAAGAATACTATTATAAGCAGGACACCTTAATAAATAGAAATAAATTAGAGAAAATAATGCACTTAGTGCACCCGTCAAAATACAACAGGTGAGTAAAAGACTGACTTGGTTGAAAAGGGAGTGCTCTTAATTATAGAACGTTCTTCATTATAAAATACATTTAAGCAGAAGAGTTTAGATTGTTCTCCATACAAATATTTCAGATTCCCTCCAAAGACTAGTAAGTGCTATTGACACAAAAAGCAAGTATGGAACGCTACTGGTAATACCACCACAAGGAACAACGTCCTACAGAAGCAGGAAATGAAATACATCAGTTGCCAGGATTTCTTGCTCTGCAGGATATGGGTTATAGCAGAAGAGGAGCTTGCACCTGCTCTACATTTAGTAAAACCATAAAACTGAGTTCATCAAAATTTGACCTCCTGACTTCTTGTTAGGTCCTCTTTTTACACCTGAACATTTTTATACAGGTAGAACATGGAAGATACTTTCCATTAAAGCAGGCTTTCTGCTGGGCTGTTTGGAACTACCATACCATCACTCCAGATACATTCTGTACATATGCAGATCCTAGGCACTGCTGCAACACACATGCATGGATTCATTTTTCCAGGAGGACTGATGCTTCTTAGAAGCCTCTTAGAAGCATATGCTGAGCCTATGCAGCATAACTCCCATTTGCTGATACAGTAGACACTATACTTCCAGAACTTGAGTTACTGTATACACTTAATTCATCTATGTAGTATTGAACTTGCTAGAGAGTAGTATTCAGGACCTTTTAAACAGAACGAGTACGTCCATAAACAATGACTGTATGACTACCTGATTTATGTCATGAAAGTAATTTCCTTCTACATTGAGCATGCCATCCCTACCCTGAACATACTACTTTAAACAGTTTAAATTACATTCATTAAAAAAAAAAAACCCAAAAAACCCAACACAAAACAAACTGCAAAATTAAACAAGGAACTAACAGAAGGGTAGTCAGATCCTTTGGTTTCCTCACCGCCACTTGCAGCAATGTTAATGCTACATCAAAACATGGGTGTGCACTGCAGTAACAGGTTGAATTCCCACTGAGCAATCTGCACATAGTAATATTTCCAACCACTCTAGGGATGTAGGATAGAAGTAAGGATCCCAGATACCCTCATTCCCACAGTATTTGAGTAGCTCCTCACAGCAGGGTGCAACCTACCAGAGTTACCCATTTCTGTTGTGTGCCAGGATACGTCCCATCCCTTCCGGGCACCTGGAAAGGGTGTTCAAATGGTTTCTCAACTCAGGTGTATGTTAAGCACAAACTGGCCAGAACAATCGGGTGTCCAGTTAACCTAGCATCCAGGGGAGGGCTGGGTGTAACTCGGGAAAAGACAATCCTTTTCCTACAAGAAATCATTTTGCATTAAATCTTTGGCCAGAATATAAATAAATTTTCAGAAGCAGATTACTTCATAGAAAGTAGTATTCATAAAGGCCCTCAGAATCGGATCCTATAATTTTTCACTAGCCATTGATTTTCTTCAGAAACAAAAAGGATAAAGATTAGAATTATAAAGATCTTACTAATATTCTTTCTGTAGGGAGCATGTATTGGCCACTGACATGTTAGAGTGCATGGTGCTATTTTTGGCCTTGACAGCATGAATAATCATTTCACACATGATGGACAGCTTTAACTCAAATCGTGTTTCATCATTTATGTTCATATTGCTATTCATTTACGTACAGTCAGCCTGGGGAATGGCAAGTGTGCCATATATGATATAAAAGCAGAACTAGCTGTTTTCCAAATCCTGTACAACAATTTTAATATCCATAAAGTATATTGCTGTTGTTGTCCAGGATAACAGTGACAATATTTTACAAGTAGCTACCAGTCAGTTAAGGAACATGGGAGAAAAAAAGTCTTCTTCCTAGGAGCAGCACTATTTTCATTTTTCCTACTTATTCAAGGTATAACCAAATTATTTATTGCACATACTACTAATCACCACCTCCTGTGATCATAATTTAATCTTTAATCAACATATAAAGTTATTTACATTTTATGGATGGATGAAATGAAGCAGCCATTCATGTTAAATGGTAACACTAATTCTGGGTAACCCACCTGGGATCCCTCTATTTAAGAGGAAGTGTGTTTCGTATGTTTGTGGTAGATTCCCACTGCAGTCATGTGGAAAGCACACTATAAAAACAAGCCTCATTGACAACATAAACATTTGTGAGCATCACCTTTCATATTAAGTCTATTTGGACTCCTTGACTACAATTTTAGTGCATATTCATCTGCAATCACTACCTTAAAAAAACCCAACCAGTCCCAGCAGAATTAAATTCAGAGCAAGAAGTCAGCTAAGCTACCCAACCAACTAGCAGCAGCAGGAGAGTATTATCCTCTGGACTGGGCAGGACCGACTATTTCTGTTGTCCTTCTCTGACAGTATAAGCAGGCAAGGCTCAAGGATACTTCCTGTACTTGTATGCACAATTGCTCCTCCCCATTATTAAGCTTGACCCCTCAAGACCCTACTACTACCGGTCCATGCTCAGTCTCATCGCTTTTCAGGCTCATAGGCCGTTCTACCAACCTTAAATTCCATATTCCAATCACTGCATTCTCCGCACCGTGACTCCTCCCGCACCATCTGCCCCCTCATCCCAGAGGTTCAGCTCCAAGTCAGGTAGTTCTTTCACTCACCCTCCCCAACCCCAAAGGGGTTCACACACATGGACTGTTTTCCACTTGGTGCTTCCAACTGTCTGGATCCCAGCAGAGCAATCTCTGCAGAGGAGCTGGATTTCCTTACAGAAAGAAATGCCAGAAAAAAGTATTTTCTCTACTGCACAGAAATCTTTCCCAGGACTTTCTGAAGTTTCTTATTATGCAGTAAGCCTAAGGCATACATTCAGCATGGAACACCTCAGCCTAAATTAAAACAAAAAACATGGTTTTCAGTTGTGACCTGCTTTCTTAGGTTCATGTTCACTTCAGCTTTGCTATCATTAAATTAGGGAAAAAAAAGGAAAAAAAAGAAAAGGCGGCTGACAGTTTCCAGTACTTCAGTCAAAATTCACACAGTAAGTGAAGCTGTTAGACTTCTTGGCATTGAAGTTTTACTGTACACTAGTAAAACCAGGTTAGACAGAAGCCATGGTATTTTAATAAATCCCAAGTACATTTAGTAACTCTTCTTATAAAGCATTTTATTGTCAGTAACAGAAATACAGCAAGATACAAGGCACACAACTTTTGATCATTTTTCCACAGCATGCTAAGTGCTATTGAGAATAGAAACTCACTTTTAAGTAAACATGAGTATTTTAATGAATATCTTAACATTTCCGTGGTTGTTGAATAATGTAAATTCTTTTAGGCAGTATGAACTTCTCCAAGGCAGGGTGTGGCTTTTGGTGAGCCACCTGCAATGCTGCTGCATGAATTTTGTGGCTCATCTGTAACATTAAAGGGGGGGGGGGGGTGGGGGGAAGTTGTGATAGAATACAGCTTTTTTGCTATTCTCTTCCTAAATTCCACCATATAAAAGTAGTTTAAAAATGGTAGCAAAACCTAACTCCACAGAAAGTTCAAATGATCGATACATAAAACTCATGGTGACTCTGTACATTGAATTATAATTTCAGTTTTCAAAATGATACTAGCCTGACTACCTTTAGTGAACTATTTATTTTTTTCCCCTCCCTTTTTTCAGTAGTTCATAGAATGAGCTGCCAAGATAAGGAAAGCAGAGCAAATAATCAGTATTCCAGAGTTAAAAGCAAGTTGCTTGAAATTCTTATTTTCCCAGATTCAAATCATCATCATTACAGTATCTAATTATCACTTTCTAAACTACTGAGTAAGCTTCATCTGTGAGATTCTGGAAACCAACAGGAAAAGGAAGTGGTAGGTCAGAACAGAGGAGATGGGGACAAGTGGAAGAGAAACAGGATGAGTTGTATCTGTGCTCCTTAATAAACAAGTCTAAGCAAAAATTCAAGATCTACATACTAAAGCTATAATCACATCTGTTGATGAAAGGCTTATGTTGAAATGATGCAACTGATGTTTTACTAAGCTCTATGGATGAAGAACTCTTGTATGCTTCAGAACCTGAAGACCGCAAGTGTATGAAAAATAGATGACAACTGTCAGATCTTCAGATTATCATGCAAATTAAAAAGCTGCTTGTTAAATCAGCTCTTGGAAAATATAGGTGTAAGACTCTGCATCAACAGCCTAGCAAGAGATACTGGACAGTAGTTGTAAGCATAATGATAAATAGAGGGTCCGTCAACAGCTTTGCGACACAAAATTTTAAATGATCTCGTAGTATTTCCAAGGGAGAAGTCAAGAAGGTGCTTGACTATCGACTGTCAGGCCTCGGGTGAAATAGCTGCATATGCGGCAACAGTGGAATGTGCCGTGCTTCTTGTCTCGGGGATCGCTTAGAGTAGCTTGACATTAGCTCACCATCGTGGTGTCCACTGGGCACCTGCCAGTGACGCTATCCACTTCCTTCAAGCAGCTCTTTGCGCTTCTCCAAGTTGGACCCTTACAGAAGTTAAAGCTATTTCCGCAGTGGGATAGGGAACCGAAGGCTAGGTTTTGTTCTGGGTTGTAATCCCAGCTCTGCCACAAACCTACTATGTCACTGATAGTTCTTCCCCACATTTCAATAAATCTAAATCAACATACCTTAGTATCTTGCTGTACTTTCCTGTAACAGTTATACATAACTACCCTGGGGCTACTTAGCGTTAAATAGGAATGGAATTAAAACATAGCAGAAAGGAGGGAAGGGTAGTTACTTTTAACCCTAAATCTAGCATTTTAGCCACACAACCGCTAAAGAAATAGATCATCTCAAGAATATTTAGTTGTAGATGACAAACCTACAAATGTCAGATGACAGCAGTTTAAGGAAAATTCACTTTTTTTTTTCCCCCCAATGTTTAGCTTTACAAAGGCCTGACAAACATGTATCTTGTTCTTCCAGATGTACTTACTTTGCTCAGCACTTCTGCTAGCAAGACACCCATGTTCTGAGTTTTTGAAAAACTGGCAATGGCACTGTAAAGCAAAAGAAAAAAAGTGTTTAGCATTTCCATCTCACAGAAACACTTGTCACTTTCATTTTCCAGACTTAATACAAAACATTTTGTAATAGAAACTTAAGTTTTGGAGCTAAATCCTTTAAACACATTAAAGACTAAAAAAAGGTATGCTGCCTCAGAACAGAACAATGTAAAATCTTGTGTTTCAGGCTGTTTTATTTAGATACAGTTTTATTAAAAAAAACATATATAAAATATCCTTAAGTATCTCAAAAGGGATTTTTTTGTACACTGTGGAGTAGCTTCACAGAAGCTGAGCACTCATATCCAGAGCTACAAAATTTGACTTTATAATTTTCTTGATTTCAATCTAGACTGATGAAAAAAAAAAATCACCCTGTACTTTTGGGGAATGTTTCCTTTTACAGCAGCAATTTGTCAAGCAAGAACTTTTTGTGCAAGATTATCCCGTTAACTTCTTCATATTCCAATGAAGATCAGCCATGTTACCAATATTCCACAAATAAACAATCTGTGGATGCGAAATAATTTAGTTCAGCAACAGGAAGAACAGTGGATTGCACATTCTTCTGATAATATTATTTGCAGTGACAGCTCTGTAGCTTAAAATGGAGTTGAGAAAAAAATCATAAATACCCTTACACATGGAATCAGATACGTTAAATGTGACTCTTGAAAAACCACATACTGCTTAGGTTAATGATTCTGTGGATCGGGCAAGACACATTTCCTACTGAAATTTCAATTTATCAATTGATACAGTTTGCCACACTAACAAATATAAGTTATTCAAGATCTGTTTATGCCATCAGATAACTGACTATGGAAAAGACAGCAGCAAAACTACACACAGACAACTGGCAATCAACGAAAATAAAAACCTTCTAACTCCAAAAAAAATACAAACCAAAAGAACCCCAAGTCAAGTTATAAAAAACAACAGCAAAAACCCAAGAACACACCAAACTTTGAATAGTTTCTCAAATAATGAGGTATAGCCAAATGTGATGTATTGTCAGAAAACTGTCAGGCAGGCATCTAGTTATTAACATGATGCATTACATTCTATTATGCCATATATTACACAGCAACTTTAGAGCAAGCTTTTTTTTTTTTTTTTTTTTTTTTTTTTGAGA
The DNA here is from genome assembly GCF_030463565.1 of Pelecanus crispus. Classification (NCBI taxonomy): domain Eukaryota; kingdom Metazoa; phylum Chordata; class Aves; order Pelecaniformes; family Pelecanidae; genus Pelecanus; species Pelecanus crispus. The sequence goes on from NC_134647.1 coordinate 455,261, forward strand.
ATCTCAAAGCTCAGCTCCTGCCAAGACCAATCTCAGCTCTTAGTAGCCACTTTAAGCTATGATGGCGACTTTGAGCCTCTCAGTTAATCTCATCGGAACCAGAAACTTAGAGGCAAGGAATCTGTATGTGATAGCTACTAAACTACTTTACAAAGTTCTCTGACTTCTGTGATTGCAACCTGAGAATGAAATCCATCATCCCAAGAAGGTACATATACTATATTGAATAACCATTGATTCTGGTGCAGAGAGCTAGTAAACAGGAAAGAAGTCCATGTTACTGGCTCAGCTTTGTTCCAAAAACTGTATTTTTGGTTATAGTGTCCTCCAAGCCAGTGAGGAAAAAAACACACAAAAACCTACAGTGGTGATTTCTGTAGTCTATCAAGAAATAGCGTCAATATGTCAGTGTTAAACATGGCTAAATCCACTTAATTTAAACATTATCCAGCTGATTACAACATTTTAGAGGAAAAAAATAAAATCACATCTTGGTCCAAAAACTGAGTTCAGCTGTCAGTCTAGTTAAAAGCTTCCCTTTAAACTCCTGGCAAAATAATCTATTTCACAACAACATTTCTAGATTACAGTACTTTGTAGTGACTGTCAGACACTGATACTATGATTGCGATGTACATACAGACATTCAACTAAAAAGGAAGACTTCTTGACAGCAGCTATTCAGAAACACCAGAGGTAAATCTGTTTATCAAAAGTAATATAGGCAACTTAAATCTCAGTGTGGAAAAAAAAGTGGGTATCAGAACAAAGTCACTCGGACCAGTTAGCTATCCTAATCCAGGCTTTTTATAAATGGTTACCTGGGTACTATAGAAACTCCATAGTATAGGTGGCTCCTAGGTAAAAAGTAACTCATGTCCCTAAATCCCCAGCAGTGGAAGGAGTAATTCACAGCTTTCTGGATAATTCCAAGATATGTTTTAATAAAGACGTGATTCTAGAGCTGCTCCCAGTTTGGACAGGCCTTTCCAGCAAGCCCAGAGCAAGCTATCATAAGGACAATATGAAGACTGCTTGAAGGGAGTTCTGTTCTTAAGAGATACAACAGAATATTTACTCTTTTTTTGAGTCAGTTTATTTTTATGCACAAAACTAGTCCCAAATTGGGACTACAGGAGAGGCATCTACATCCAGACAGAAATCAGAGCCCACTCCTACAGGTAAAAGTATTTGCTTACAAGTGATTTTTCATAGCAAGATGACAAAGTCACTTTTAAAACAACAACAGATGTGTTCCCTACCCACACCTAATAAAGTAATGCTCAACAGTTTCCAAGGGAAGAATGAATTCCAGGCTGTCCTTGTTCTGAGGGGAATGAAACAGGAACGCAAGTCATTAAAATATTACCCTCTTATCCTTATAATGGTCAACTTAACTTTTTGTTAAGTGATATTTAAGAAAAGTGCATATATTTTAGAAAAACATTCAGTCTTCATTTGACAAAGCTATAGGAAAATATTTGTTGTGATGACCCCTTCAACCAGTCACTGCTACCTTATTCAAAGGTAGAAGCATGCCTTCATTTTGGGGCAAAATAGCTTGAGTAACCTTATGAAGTAGAAAACAGAAAAAGCCAAATCAGATTTCAGATTGAAATAGGAGATATAGCCTATACAGGAAATAGACTCTTTGTGGGGGTGGGAGATGCGGGTATAATTTCCTTCAGAATGAGGAGAGCCTAAAATTCATTGTTATTCCACTGGAAACTGTTTGACCATTACTTTATTAGGTACAGGTAGACAACACATTGTTTCAATTTCTGTTCCATAACACATGACAACAGAGAAAAGATTCAGCCTCTGCCTTTGATTGCAAGGCATTGTCCTTAGGTTTTGAAGTTGGCGTTTTTTGGGTTGGGGTTTTTGGTTTTGTTTGTGTGTTTGTTTGTGTTTTTAAGTTGGTGATTACCTCAAAGCTGCCTTTTGTCTACAAATTGCACAAGTTAATTTAAGAATTAAAAACTCTTCAGAGATTAAGAGTTGTCTTTGTTTTCAACATTCAGCCCATTACTCATGAACTTCAACGATGGGGCAGGGGGGAACAAGCCCTGCAGTGCAATACCTTGTCTTTTCTTTTCCTGGAGGTTTAGCATTTTTCGCAACAGGTCCGTTTTCTTGCTTTTTAGACACTCTCATACGTCCAGCTTTGACTGCAAGAAGAAAATACAATTTATGTAAAAACATCTACAGAATTACATACTACATCACGTACACTTAGAGCAGAAAAAAATACCCTAGATAATTGTTAACAAGAAATCACCTTTCAATATTTAACTCTATGCTTCACTTTTAAACACACACATGCACAGAAATAAGCCAAAGAGATCCAACAAAGACTTTAAACTTGTGTCATGGCATACTCAAATCAACTTCCAAATATTATAATCAAGAAGTCAGAGGTATTTCGGTCACTGCTAACTATATTAAATCTTAACACCTTATTAAGTTAATACGCATTCTTCCCCCATAAATCTCAGATGTAATAGTTTCCATTTTAAATTTAAAAAAGCAAAACAAACAAACCAACCAACCTCTAAACACTTTCAGGATTTTGAACTATGTCACTAACAGCAATAAAGGTTTCCTGATTTGCTCAAGGTATTCTAAAATAAACCTAATAATGCAGATAAGAACCAGCTGCATACTTATCTTGTACTTGTGTTCTAATGCGTTTAATTATATTTTATTAAGATATCTGCCAATCACAAAACCAGTTAGCACTAATTAAGCTACAGACAACCTACGGTAACAATTTAGATTCTGAGGCATGTCAGAAAATTCAATTCTGAACAAAGAACATGTAAAGTTATCTAAACATCTTGTTGAAAAAATACTTTCTCGTTGTTCATGAGGATATTTTAAGTTTTAAAGCTGTGAATAAGAAAGAACAAACTTAGCATGCATTTCTCATTATTTTGAAGAAGTTGCTTCATCTTAACAGCAAGGTTCCGGTTCTTATGCATAATCAAGACTACAGAGTTTTCAAACTCAAATATTTGGGGGCAGGAGTGAATAGTGAATGGAAAAAAATTTCAAGAATTACTCAGCTAAACAGCGTAAGAAATGTATTTGGCCATTTTTGGGGGAGCAGATGTGTCCATCTGTAACTAACTCCCATTTTCTATCAAATCTGACTACTCACCTTGTATTTCCTGGTTGCAGGTTTAGTTTTAGAAACAAGAATTCTCCTTCAGTCATGTCCAAAGCAGCCTTACAGTGCTAGAGTTCTGCAATATCTAGACTTGTTTTTTTCTTTTCTTTTTAAAATTACATGCATACAGTTAATTATACTGCTGTGTAAGCAGCAAATGAATCACCTAGCCATCTCAGCAGCTGCAAATACATTAGAGATCTAGACTGAACCAAATTCTTTTGGGAGTCTAACTGCAAAATGAAAAGTCTCCTCTGAAATGGAAGTGTCAACCATTTCCAATTACCTACCAGTATGGAGAATCAAGATTCTAAATACCCTCAGCTCACAAGGTGTGAAACTCTCCCTTGCCTTTGTAAGCAGGAGATAATGAGGGGCATCTTTAAACAAGAATTACAAATCATAAAAATAAAAAGAACAAAAACCAACCCAAAAAAACCTAAAACCAAACAACCACACACACATAAAAACCCCTGGAATATTTCAGTATCTTAGATATCTTCTTGACGTTCCCTTTATAACAAGTTCATGCAGAACACCAGTGGAAGTTATCCCAAGTATTCTTCCACAGCTTATTAGGCGCTTAGGTTTTTTTTGCTTTTTAGGAATGAGTCAAACCACAAATGGGACCCCAACTAAAATGTTGGAAGTAGATAAAAAACCGTAACGGAACTGATCCATGACTTCTGGTTTGGGACCTTCACTAAGCACACACGTGCAGGATTAGTGATTTCTCAATACAAGCATTTTTTAGGTTTAATTTAGCAGGGTGAAGAGATCCAGACACACAGGGAGGCAATGACATTTTAACGCTATGACGATTTACAAAAAGCACAAGGGGGAGCTGAGGTGTGGGCTGGTGGGCAGGAAGGAGAGAGATACCCAATATGGGAAAAGATATTTAAATATGAAGTGGCCAGTCAGGAATTGTGTCTACCACCAACAGGCCCACAGAAGAAAGTTATTTATAATGATAAGAAATAATGCAGGGCTTACTTCAATCTTTTCACTAACTTGAAAATAGCTGCTAGTAGAAGCTGTCAAACCTGCTCGTACACAACCACAGCAGTGGAAGAGTTAAACATGGATGCTTCTGGAACGCACCAGAAACCTGCTTTGTAATTTGTTTTTTTTTTCCCAAAGCAATTAAGAGACATGTTAAAGTTTTAATATAGAGTTCAATTTTTTTATTTTTGTAAGTGCCCTGTAAGCCATGTAATGGAACAGTTAAGAACCAAGTGCCAAAATCTTTACTAATTTCCATATTTAAAACACCATATAGAAGGAAAGAAGGAAGGAAGGAAGGAAGGAAAATCTCCCTTCTCCCCCCCAAAAAAAAGAAAAACAAAACCAAAACCACCAAATCCAAAGCCCCAAACTGAAAAGAAAGGCACTGAGCTTTGTTGAATCCTGAGGTCACTTATGGATACTATGGTCAGAATAAAGATGTCCACCCTCAACCTGCTTTGTTCACTACATGCGCAGTTGAAACAACTTATTCCTGCCACCCATACCCCTCTGCCAGAGATGGTCACCCCCACTGCAGTGACAGGTAAGCCTCACCAAGACAGTTTACTGTCATGCAAATTAATAAAAAACAGTACCCGCACTAGGTCACTGGCTGTAGTGGTTTAAAGGCCCTTTCAGGTGCGACTCAACCTTCCCGGCCACATACAGAGACACAAAAATCCAGGAAAGGACTAGCGGCAACGAAGCTGAAAAAAACTTACATCGCAAATTAATGTAAAAGCATGCTTAAAAAACCCAAACTTTAAAGAAAACAAAGCAGATTTTAGGGGTACGATGAGACACCAGGTTATGCCTTGTGCTCTTCGGGCGAAAACTGCTCCTAATAAACTAGGGGGGACACCCTAATTGGCTCAGACTGAGCAGCGACAGTACGACAGTTCTAAAGGCTAAACCCACAGCAGCTCAGTACGCGTGCCCAGCACACGCGGGAAACAATTACTAATGCTAACTCTGTCACGATAGACTAGCTCCACACAACTAACGAACAGGCATAGGGGCCGATCACAGTCTGTACGCATTTACAAGTTCCCCAGCAAACCCAGCCATGCATTTAAACACTAGGTACTGCATCATTTGTGTTCAAAAAACGGGTAGATGTGGCACTTTGGGACACGGTTTAGTCTAGTCTACCCTTGACTGGCTTAGAGTAGACTTGGCAGTGTAGGTTAATGGTTGGACTGGATGATCTGAAAGGTCTTTTCCAACCTAAACGATTCTAGGATTCTATCACTCCAGATCAGCGGTTACGCAGAGCCATGGTTAGAGCAGCGTGTCGAGCGCTCATCGGCCCGCAGCGGCGTGTCGAGCGCTCATCGGCCCGTACTCAAGGGCACCGTTCAGTCAGGTAAAGACCGCCAAGGGGAAGGGGGGGGCGGGGGGGAAGTTTTTCACGGAGGGGAGGCAAGGAATAAGACTGGAACATTTAAAAACAAAAAAATCATTAGAACATTGATACTATTTCTCTCCCTATTCCCTGATGACGCATTCCTGATTAAGAGAGCAGCAGAACCTCCTGCCGCGCTGCTCTACCAGGTGCAGAGTCAAGCAGCTCAAGTGCCAGTTCAGCGGAGCGGGCGCAGCCTCAGCGCCGCGGTGCGCTCCGCCATGGAGCGGCGCAGGCCGCGCCCCGCGGGGCCCTTCTCACGCCCGGGGCGGGGCGCGGTGAGGCCACCCGGCCGCCCCAGCAGCGCTCCGCCGGCGCCGGGAGACGGAGACGGGGACGGGGCGGCCCCCCCCCCCCGCTCGGCGCCCACCGGCCCCGCCCGCCCGAGCCGCCGCCGCTCCGCGTCCCGCAGGCCCGGGAGGGGCGGGCCGGGAGCCCGCGGGTGCGGGAGCGGCGGGGCGGCGCGGCCCGTCCCGGCGGCTCCGCAGATGCCGGGCGCTCGCAGGAGCCGCGCTGGCCGCGGCCGGTCGATGTCGCGGCCGCGGCCCCTCAGCGATCCGCCGAGCTGCCCACGGGCGCAGCTCCCTTCCCGCCGCTCGCCGCGGGGCCGCCGCGGCCCGGGGACCGCCCGCCCGCCCGCGCCCAGGGGGAGAGCGGCCGCCGCGGAGCGGGAGCGCCCCTCACACCGCCTGCCCGGGCGGCCCGGGCGGCCCCGGCCCCGGCCCCGGCCCCTACCTGCGGGAGGGCGCCTGCCCAGCGGCGGGGACAGCGGACGGCGCCTCGGCCGCGCCATGGCGGGGCGAGCGCACCAGAGCGGCCCGCGCGGCAGCGCCCGTGCGTGGGTGGGGCGGGGCGGGGCGGGGCGGCGGCGCCTGAGCGCGGGGCGGGGCGCGGGGTAGCGCTGCCGTGAGGGGCGGCGGGGGCCGTGGGAGCCGTGAGGGGCGGCGGGCGGGCGGTCACCGCCCGGACGGGCCGCACCTGGAATGCTGTGTCCAGTTTTGGGCCCCTCGGCACAAGGAGGACATTGGGGTGCTGGAGCGTGTCCAGGGAAGGGCAGCGGAGCTGGGGAAGGGTGTGGAGCACAGGGCTGGTGGGGAGCGGCTGAGGGAGCTGGGGGTGTTCAGCCTGGAGAAGAGGAGGCTGAGGGGAGACCTCATCGCTCTGCAGCTCCTGGCAGGAGGGGGCAGGGAGGGGGTGCTGGGCTCTGCTCCCAAGGAACAGCGATGGGACGAGAGGAGATGGGCTCAAGCTGCGCCAGGGGAGGTTTAGGTTGGAAATTAGGAAAAATTTCTTCACAGAAAGGGTGGTCAAGAACTGGAACAGGCTGCCCAGAGAGGTGGGGGAGTCCCCATCCCTGGAGGGGTTCAAAAAACGGGCAGAGGTGGCACTTGGGGACATGGTTCAGTCTGGTCTACCCTTGATTGCCTTAGTGTGGGCTTGGCAGTGTAGGTTAATGGTTGGACTGGATGATCTTAAAGGTCTTTTCCAACCTAAACGATTCTATGATTCTATCTGCTGCAGGAGCTGGAAGGAGCGCGCCGGAGGCAGGTTGCGGTGGTGGCTGGGGCGGATGCGGGAGCGGCGAGGCTGGGATGTCGTGCTCCTGCAGGTCAACACGGCGTTGAACTCCCCGCAGCTCCGGGCTGAGGAGGCCGCGCTGGAAAATCAGAGACTGCGACGCTGCAGCATGAGGGCATGGTGTAAGTCAGGCGAGAAGGAGGAAGGGAGTAACTAAAGGAAGAGAACTGTATGAGGGGTTAGTGCTAGATTGACTGCTGTCCCATCTCACGCTGGTGGAAGCCGCTATCACCTCAGTCAGCCCTCAGCCAGGTCGCCCTGTCTTTATTCCTTTTTCTTTGTTTTGTCATGGTTGTTCATCATAGACTTTTAAAATTACTGCTGTAGACTCAAAGTTCTTCACTCTGAGGGTGGTGAGGCACTGGCACAGGTTGCCCAGGGAAGCCGTGGATGCCCCATCCCTGGAGGTGCTCAAGGCCAGGTTGGGTGGGGCTTGGAGCAACCTGACCTAGTGAAAGACGTCCCTGCGCATGGCAGGGGGTTGGACTAGATGGTCTTTAAGGTCCCTTGCAACCCAAACCATTCTACTCTATATTCCTTCAGCCTGTTTTACTTTCCATGGTATTTCGCTTAAAATTTTTCTCACTTGTATGTGACTCAAATTTTTTATTGTTGTTTTTGGAATTTTATTATTGCTTTTGTTGATATCATCATGACCAATTTAAGTCTTCTGTCCATTGCATACTAACGAGCCCTTTTTTCTGTCAGTTATCAAAATGATCCTTCCTTCCATTTTTATTAAGAACCTGCTAAAAACTTGAAAACATACCTCACAATTCCTCCTATTTCTGCATTATCTTATGATTTTACCATCTTTTATTACCGATGTATTACTGATATAATTTACATTAGAAGATCTTTATCTTGAAAAGTTAGTTATTCTGTTCTGCTGCCTATACCTTACTGAAATTGCAGTTTTGTCTAAGATACAATAACTTACATGTTAATCAACTAGCATGTCATAAATACAGGAGGGAAACAGCATGAACAGTAAGGACATAAGTTCCAAGAAAGGACAGCAACAAAGCTGCTGGGCGAAGCCACATTAACATTATGAAAAGTAGTCTCTCACTGTCAGTAGGTTTTCCAGATCCTTTGGAGAACGAAGGCTGAACTTCATCAGCTTAAACAAGACATCTGAAAGATCCAATTAATTTATTATAAAATCAAGTCACTCAGTTAACTTGGAAACAAGTTGGTAACAGACTGTTCATTGCTCACCAGTTGCCTAGGGCAGTGCTCTCCAAAGTGAGGTGTGGGCAGCCCAGGGGTTGTGCAAGACTGATCCATTGGTATGCACAAAGAAAATTTTAGAACTTATTATCTTTAAAATAAAGAAGAAAAAGCAATTATGCTTTACTAATATTTGATATACAGCTTGACACTGGTGCCCTCACTTGGTATGTGTGTTAAGAGGGTCCTGGTGTGCCTGGTTGAGTGGATTTATGGATTATATTATCTAGTTTTAACTAAAGTAATGCTCACAAAATGGACAAGTGGCTTAAACAGATCCGTGCAAAGAATCCATGGGTTGAAGAAAATAATGCAAGCGCAAGCGAACAACAAGAAAATGGCAGAGCTGACACTTCACCTATTCCGAGTACAGGCTCGTCAGCCATGTTAAAAGGTAAAAACAATTAAGATCTAATCAGATCTGAGGAGAAATCAACTAAAAATTTTTGAAATTATCAAGAGGACTACTTGAAATACGGATTTATATCCACTATCACTAACAATGAACTTCACCCTAATTGTGTATTGTGCCCTGAGATAATAGCTAATGATAGTATAAAGACATAACAATTAGCAAAACATTTAAAAATGAAGGATCCAGAAAATGAAGACAAACCTCTACAGTTTTTCAGTGATTGTTTTAGAGTCATGTGATATTCAATCACATACATAATTTCACTAAACTTAGGTTTGTTACTGCTGTGGTTTAACCCCATCCAGCAACTCGGCACCACCCAGCCGCTTGCTCCCCCCCCGGTGGGATGGGGGAGAGAATCAGAAGGGTAGAAGTGAGCTGGGCTCCGCTGTCCCGGCCGTGTCCCCTCCAGCTCCCTGTGCCCCCCGGCTGCTCGCTGTGGGGTGGGTGAGGAGCACAACCGGCCTTGGCTGTGTGCAAGCGCTGCTCAGCAGGAACTGACACATCCCCGCCTTAGCAGCGCTGCTTTCAGCACAAATCCCAAACACAGCCTCGTGCTGGCTGCTGTGTAGAAAATTATCCCAGCCCAAACCAGCACACTTACTTAATAGTGAAAGACAAAAAAGCACATGCCATTGGGGAAACACTTTTTCTTTCTGCTTGTGGTAAAAATGGCTGAAATAGTACATGGAAAACAATGTGGAAACGAAGTAAAATGCATTCCTTTGTCAGCAAGTGCTATTGGAAGATGCATTGGAAACATTGCTGAAGATCTGAAGAAACAAGTGTTAGCGCATGTGCATTGTGTGAGGTTTGCTATACAGTTGGCTGAAAGCACAGGCATTTCTATCACGACAGCTTATGGTATTGTTAGATTCTGTTTCAGTAATGACGTACAGTAGAACTACTTTTTTGTGAACCACTAAAGGAAAGATATACTGGATATATTCTCAATGGCGTTATTTAATAAAAGCAATGTTTTATGGAAAAAACATGTAAGTGTAACCACTGATGGAGTGGCTGCTTTGACTGAAATAAAAAAAGGGTTCTAGGGTAAGCTTACAGAGATTGCACCACACATGAAATTAAGTAGCTGCATCGTTCCTAGGCAAGCTATTGCGGCAGAGCAGTTGGAGCCAGAAGTGCACAAAGTGCTAGAGGATGTCATCAGTGTGGTTAATTTTATAACAAGACGACTTTTAAGTAGTAGAATGAGATGGGGAGTGACCATAAAAATCTTTTGTACCACACAGAGATTCACTGGTTGTCTCATAGCAAAGCGCGTTGAAGAGTTGTCAGACTTCAAGATGAGTTCACATTTTTCTTTCACAAGAAGGTAAGTGTTCCAAATTTGCTGACCTTTTCTGTGATGACAGGTGGCTGTCAGTAGTATGTAACCTAGCTAACATTTTCAAAAAAATAAACACACTTAATGTGTCCCTTCAAGGTAAAGGGGACACTTTAACAATGAGTGAGAAGGTAACTGCTTTTTGAAAGAAACTGGTGCTATGGAGACGCATTTTGAAAACGGATGTTTGGAAATCATTGTTACATGATACTGTGCCAAAAATGAGGTGTCACTTATAAAAACTCTCATATCTGTGCACTTTAAAACTTGGAAACCGGAATTCCTAACGTATTTAAAGATCTTCTAAATGAAGCGTTTCAGTGGGTTTTGAACCCATGTGTTAAAAATATAAAAATGCAACACCTTCCCATTAGTTTCCAAGAACAACTGATTAGCATCAGGGAAGGTGAAAATTTACTAGTCAAATTTCAAGAAAAACCTTTGCCTAACTAGCGGATCGGAGTGAAAAATGAGTATCATGCAGCCAACAGTGTACTTCTTCCATTTGGATCTGTGTATCTTTGCGAGTTTTTTTTTTTTTCCCCCAGCTATGATGGCCATTAAAACCAAGTATCAAACAAACTGAGCTTAGAATGAGACCTTCAAATTGCTGTTATCACAAAGTGTTAAACCAGTATTTTAAAAAATAATGAAGCATATTCAATCATACAGCTCTCACTAAAATACTGTTATTGTTACTAACATTATATTGTCCATTATTAATTTTGTGAGAGCAAAAAGGTTTCCTGTACATTAATAAATAAAATAATTTTTAAAATATTATTTCATCTTTATCTCATCCTTTTTTAATTTCTATTTTTGTATATGTTTTATAATGTACTTTATTAGTACAGTAGTACATTTATATAATTTATAAATTAGTACATGTATATTGGGGGTGTGGGCTCAGAATTTTTTTTACTGATAGGCGTGTGTGATCAAAAACGTCTGGAGACAACTGTAGGGGTTAGATTTTAATTTTCTGTTTGAATTGCAATCTTTTGGACATAACTGACTTTGTATGGCTAGGTTTTTAAATGGACAATCCAGCAAGCCTGTTGCTGAAATGCACCCTTATTTTGATAAAAATAAGCTAGAATTTAAGAAATGCATGTGTAGACTGTTTATCCAGATGATTTTGTTATTCTTATCTGGAATAGCCCAAAGGAGAGTCATGGGCAAGTCTGTTCAGCCACTCTGTTCTGTTAGGTTGGTGTACCGGGATTAGCCAGGACTGTTGCCAGCAGTTTGCAGCGCGGTGTAAAGCTGTGGAAGCTGGAGCGCACCCAGAAACGCCCAGCTTCAGCCTTGTGAGTCACTGCTACACCTGTGTGGGAAAACAGGGGCTGCGTGCTGGAGAGCTGGGTTCCGAGTTCTGCAGATAGAATGAGGAGTTGTCCCAGCCTAGCATTTGGCCTGTCGGTGAGGTCAGAAGCAGCCTATTCGGCTGCAAACATCACAGTTCGCTTTTTAAAGCCTAAATATGATTTAACTAAATAGGGCTTTAGTGCTAAAGCAGCAAAGACTCTAATCCTTGAGTAAGTTAAGTAACACCCTCCCCCCCCCCGCATTTCAGCGTACAAAACCTTCTTAAGTATTTATTATTGCCCCGTGTGCTCAAAGAAGAAAACTTAGTATGTTGGCAGCAATGCAAAAAGGGCATGGTGATACTCACAAGCTTTTATTCTTAATGTATGAGAAAGCATCCATTAAAATCATAGACAGTTTCCAAATACTCTAAATACTTCAGATGCATAGTATCCAAAATACACATGCAGCATACCAGTGAGCTAGTTGTACTCTGAAATCAAGCCCAAAAGACTGTTAGCTGCTAGATATATTCTCTCTGTTGTGAGTTATATATCAAAAAAAAGTTTCAAAACCCCCCTTTTTTTCCAGGCTTACTGTCACACTTCGAAAATACAACTATGCAGCCTTTAACAAACCCTTCTGAATTATCTAACGCATAGTAATAAGAAGGAGTTATACTACTTAACCTCTATAAAAGTTTCACAGAATTTATTAAAAATACCCACCTGTCATAATGTTTGCTCTTTGAAAAGCTGTGGTATGAAGTTAAATCTTTGGCCACAATGAAGTCTCTTTGCCTTCAGTAGCACCATAATTTCACCCTTAATTAATACAGAATGTCCATAAAATGACAGTGACATTTGTGTTAAACAGATATATTTTCAAAGCGGTAACATCAGTGATAAAATTTTATACCAATGAAAACAACATTCAAAACTGCAGTGAACGAGGCACATCCATTATTTTTATTTGTTGCTTAATATATCAAATACGTATAATTAGTCGTAGTAGGCTTCAGTTAAAAATTTTCAAGCACTGGATGGCACAAGCAGGTTTTTCATGTGTGATTTTACATAATTTCCCTTATATAGTTAATTGTAATTATTTTCCTTCTTAAATAAGAAACCAACAACTTAGTGACAGAGTGTTAACGAAATACGGTACATTCTGTTTGAATAGTCATTGATGATGAAGACATCTAAACAGCTAGCATGTTTTCTTAAACTGTTTTTATTGCCTCAGATCAATATCAAGGTAGTATGGCTACTGGAATACCCTGCAAAAGTTGAAGAGAAGTACTTGCTGGAAACAACAAAGGGCCTGGTTTCAAAGGTAGTGTTAATTAATGCTTTTTCTTACTACATGTGAAGCTTTTTGTGTGATTAATACCTGATTCTAAAATAACTCTACTGTGAACTACTACTCAGTAAGATTTTCTGAATCCTGTCTGTGATTTTTATCACCCCAGAGTTCTGGTACTTAATGCTGCTTCATCCTGTTTGGAAATAGCATTGTCCAAAATAAATGTCCTATGTAGGTATAGCATCACCCAAGATAAATGTCTGATTATAAATAATCTTACAATGAAATATAAGAACTGGAAGTAGATACAGCTAATCTGGAATTATTTATTTTATAAACTCCTTCACAGTTTCATTTTCAGTATTTAAAATGAAAAATTCCATTAAGGAATTATCTTTTAATGTTTACCATCTATGTTGTAACCCATGTGGTGGATGAAGAAATCTTCATCACAGATTTTTGCGTTTTCTTGAATCTGTCAGTGATTATAATTTTTTGTATTAAGATAATGGTACCTTCAGGTCCCTAGGCATTGTGTAAGATGATGGGCAGGTAGAGTAGAAGGTAGTTCCTACTCCGTTCTTACTCTGTCCCTAAAAGGTCAGAAGAGGGGTGTGTGCGTATGCATGTGTGTGCTGGGGAGGGAGAACAGTAACGTTAGGGTACTACCAACACTTGCTGTTCTACTGTGTGGCTTAAAAACACAGCTATGAAAGCATTGCTCACGTTCCCTGACTCATGAAAGAATAACCCCTGCTTGAGTCAGAGAGCAAAATCTGCATATATTGTGATGAGACTGTGTTAATTTTACCTGCAAGCAGTTGCTGAAAGCATGACGCATGATGCCAGAGATTTTTCTAGAATGCTGTAAACATGTTCTGCTTTGCTGTGCCAAAGCATTTCATCACAAAAAACAGCTCTTTTAGAGTTTCTGAAAGCAAAACATGAAAGAAGATAAATTTGTTTGTCTCATGATTTATTTGGGATTGTCTTTTTCTTGGATATCAACAATTAAAAACGAGAGAGAATGTAAAAATAGGATGTGATTAAGTGGAATCAGAAGATGGGGGAAATTAAGTAGAAAAAGTAGAAGAGAACATGGAATAAAAACCCAGCAGGGATTTACAGCACAACAGCTACCTTATGGATGACAACTGTTGGCTTGGATTTTTAGAGCAGAAAAAGTTAAAGGACATCCAGTCTGAACCAGGTCTATTTGATATTTTAGTTCTGTATGTATGAGGCAGGGAATAGCTTTGAAACGCAGCAATTTCCTCCCTAGAAAAGCAACTTACTTTGCAAATATTAAAGTCAATAGTACTGCATGTCTCTGCTAATAAGTATTTAGCTTGAAATGGATGATGACAGTTTTGATTGGGGAAAGGAATTCTTTCAGATAAAATAATCTGAAGGAGAGATAATGTCGTGGTTCAACCCCAGCCGGCAACTCAGCCCCACCCAGCCGCTTGCTCACTCCCCCCCGGGTGGGATGGGGGAGAGAATCGGAAGGGTAAAAGTGAGAAAAGTCATGGGTTGAGATAAAGACAGCTTAATAGGTAAAGCAAAAGCCGTGCACGCAAGCAAAGCAAAGCGAAGGGGTTCATTCACCCCTTCCCATGGGCAGGCATCTCCAGGGAAGCCGGGTCCATCATGTGTAGCGGTGCCTTGGGCAGCCAAACGCCATCGCTCCCAACGTCCCCCCCTTCCTCCTCCTCCCCCAGCCCATCGTGCCGAGCACGACGCCGTGCGGTGTGGGATGTCCCGGGGCTCAGCTGGGCTCCGCTGTCCCGGCCGTGTCCCCTCCAGCTCCCTGTGCCCCCCGGCTGCTCGCTGTGGGGTGGGTGAGGAGCACAACCGGCCTTGGCTGTGTGCAAGCGCTGCTCAGCAGGAACGGACACATCCCCGCCTTAGCAGCGCTGCTTTCAGCACAAATCCAAACCACAGCCTCGTGCTGGCTGCTGTGAAGATCTCTATCCCAGCCCAAACCAGCACAGATAACAAAAGAAGCTTTTTCTGAAGTATTTATTCAGTAGTAAGGGTTTTTCATAGTAATGTTACTCTGCCTCAGCAGAGAAATATTTATTTTTTAGTTTATTTACATGAACTTGGGTATGATACCCTCCTTGTATCAGAGCTGAATGATTCGGGAGCTTTTTCTTAAGATAATGCAGCATTTATTTTCTCTGTAGCTGCTAATAGCAATGAGAAATGTACCAAAGTCAGTATCTCTTTACACTGGTTAGGTATCAGAAGTTTCTTTTTTCTCTTTGCATGCTAGTCACTATTAGATATTGTCCACAGGTTTCAGTCCTAGAAGTCAAAGCATGCAATAGCAAACCTATTAAATCTTTACATCATTCCTTCTCCCAGCAGCAGCGTAGTTCTCAGGCAGACATTGTAAAAGAGCTATGGAGTTACGTATTTCATTATTGACATGTTTTGGACAGTTGTGGTGGTCATTCCCATCCATGGTGCTTTCATTTCAAATATAAGGCCCCATTACAGCTTATCTACTCAGATCAGACATAACCCTCACCAGTGGATACTTTTTGTAAATAGCTGTTATTTTAATGTGCTGACACAGCCTACTTTACTTTTTTGGGAGTGGACTTAGAATTTACATAGGAAAATGAGGTATCTTGGAGATGCTGCTGAATCTGCTGGCAGGATAAGAAAGAAATAGATGTCAAGAAAAGCAAGAGTGAGAAAATTAAAATAAAAAAAGCACGGAGAGCAGAAAAATCTGGAAAACCCATGTGAGCCTGCTTACCTTGCTGCAGCTTGCATCTCCTGCATGCAGGCTCAGTGTCAAACTCTTCTCCATTACTCTGTTCCCTCAGTACCCTCAATTCAAACTCGGAGTTTGGCAGCTGAACTGTTGGGATTCTTTTGATACCGTGAGAACTAATAATTATATATATTGGCTTCATGTTTCTGCTTAAAATACTAGCTGTGTTAGTGAGGTAACCATCTCTACCCATTGTCTACAAGCATACTTCAGTATCGAAACCTAGTCCTTCTTGGCTTCAGTTAAAAACAAAACAGTATTCCTACTGAGGCATAAAAGCCATAGCAATTCTCATCCATGCTTCCTGCAATATCTTCCACAACCTTTATAAAACTGATTGAAAGGCGGCAATTCTGAACAGGTTTACATTTGTACCTGTTGGTTTGAATGTTTGAGCTTGGATTTTGAGGGAGTTGTCTAAAAGGCAACTCCTTCACTGCATTTAAAATCCAGACTTCAGGTCATCTAGTAAGCGTCTATGCTTTTAATGCTAAAACCATAGCAGCAAACCGAGCCATTGACCCATGCTAAATTAGTCCCATAGTATGCAAATGTAAGTGCAAAAACGAAAACCACTTTGTGCAATCTGATAATGAGTGTGAACCATGAAATATATGGAACATAAAAGAAACTGATTTTTACCGTACAGATTGGTGAGGTGATGGTTCATAACTTAGCACATAAGACAGTCATGTAATATGGATTTGGTGTGCTGCCTAAAGCATTAATAATAAAAAAGTTTAGTGCCATTGTACATCTGTTCCAGAAATTCTTGTGAAAATTGTGGGAACTTGGTTTAAACAACAAATAGTAAGTTGATGTGGATTTCTTATGATATTAAATATAATTCACCATTTCTTTTTTGTTTTTCTTCCACCCTCTCTCTTCAATACCTCTGTCACTGTTGTGGTTTAACCCAGTAGGCAGCTAAACACCACACAGCCGTTCGCTCACTCTCCCCTGCCCAGTGGGATGGGGGAGAGAATTGGAAAAAGAAGTAAAATTCCTGGGTTGAGATAATGACAGTATAATAGGACTGAAAAGGAAGGGGAAATAATATTAATAATAATAAAGGATATGCAAAACAAGTGATGCACAATGCAATTGCTCACCACCTGCTGACCGCTACCCAGTGAGTTCTGGAGCAGCAGTTCTCCACCCCCCCCAGTTTCTATACCAAGGTCTTAAAGGTCTTTTCCAACCTAAACGATTCTATGATTCTATGATGCTGGGGATAGATTTCTTTTAATGGTAGTAGCCTGTGAATGACTGAATTAGGAATGGAATTTATATTGTAATGCTTCTATGTATTTTTAGAATGTGGGTTTTTTTATAATGGAGGCAGATGTGGGAAAGGACAAGGAATAACGGATTTAAACTACAGAAGAATAGATTTAGACTGGCTATAAGGAAGAAATGTTTTACAGTGAGGGTGGTGAGGCACTGGAAGGGGTTGCCCAGAGAGGCGGTGGAGGCCCCATCCCTGGCACCATCCCAGGCCAGGCTGGACGGGGCTCTGAGCACCCTGGGCTGGTTAAAGCTGTCCCTGGCACTGCAGGGGCTGGGCTGGGTGGGCTCTGAAGGGCCCTGCCCACCCAAAGCATTCCATGGTTCTACGAAAGCCTGGGGGCAGACACAGAATTTTAACTGTGATGAAGAGACAGTAGTCATAGGAAATCTTTTTGAGTGGTGTTCTCAGTGCTCTGGAACTCTTTCACCTTTCATGACAATTCCTCCTTTAAAATCTACATTCTACAGGCAAGTTATTACCTGATTACAAAGTTTGAAAAGTCACTTGGCAGAATCAAGAGTCAACATGTTTCCAAGCTGACTGTCTGATTACTTGATCTAATCTAGCTAATAGCTATTAGCATAATTATACACCAGGCATAGTCCACATCTAATACAAGCACTTCAGCACACAGGCATATGGAATATCTTTCTCATGTATCATGTTTTAATTCATATCTCTGTGTTGTTAAATCTATTGCTCATGATTCTGCAGTATTTTCCCTTATCCACGTTATCTCCAGTATTGCTCGTTTTCAAATGTCAGAATTACTAATTTGTGGCTACTGATAGAAACTCATACTGGTTTTGCATCTGGTAATTGAATGGTGAAACACTATTGCTGTTTTCTTAAGCTCAGTTACAGATAGGCAATACATTTTTCAACTGAGTCAATGTAGCTATTTTTAGATGCTGCAGGAGCATGATGGAGACAACATATTCTGGTGCAGGTCTGTGACTTATTTTTTATTAATACATGCTTTAAAATTTTTTTTCCTCTGATCTGGGTTTTTATTGTCTGTTTATAGTAGTTCAGCATAAAGATAATAATGTTACAAATAATATAATTGTTAAGTAGCTAAAGCATGGAGAAGACCAATTAGTGAATGCAGCCATATGTTCAGTGATTTTTATATTGACATAATTGTTCACTAGTGCATGTATTATGCATTTGACAAAATCTGTAGGAAGTCTGGCTTCACTTCTGTAAAGCTTACCTGTTTCTTCCAGGAAACTTCAGAAATTCAAGTCCTGGTTCTTATCTGGATGCCAGTTGTTTCACAGACTACAAGAGAAAAAGAAGTGTCCAGGCACTGTATGATAGTGCTGGAAGGTAAAGGGTAATATCATTAAGGTGAAGATATACCTTATTGGCTAATTTTTGGATATAATCAAACTTCTTTGACAGTATGACTAGAAAGATACACCTTTGTCATCACGTGTTTTATCCACCTAAGTGTCCTTGTTAAAAAAAAATATTACTGGGTAGTGGAATAAGTGGATCAGTTCTAAAGGATTAAATTGCAACACACTGAGCTGTAGGGAAGCCCTTACACAGATTTCACCATTTCTGTCATATCATAACAGCAACACTTGTTTCCTCAAAGGTTAAACTTGAAAATTCACTGTATTTTGTTGCTGTTGATCATGGCTTTGGACCTTCACCCTCAGAAAACAGCTTAATGGTGGGAAGCAAAGGAAAAGCCAAACATCTTTTGTATCTTGGAGGTTTTACATGTCATGTGATATTGAACTCCTTGGAGCTAGCCAACTGCAAATTACTTGTCATCGTATGTATTTTTCTGAGCAAGTACACAAAAGCAACTTTTTGCATTAGAGTGACTAGCCACTAGAGGGCACATGATATTCGGTGATGGAATGGTAATTCTTTACCATGCATGACTTCATACTGGGACCCAGTGGTAAACAAGAAATTTACCTTTTTCATGGTGGGTAGAAACTGGTTCAAATTCTCCGGTAACTGCCATTGGAATAGCAGCTTTCTGAAACAGTAGTGATTACAGGATACTCCTTGGAAGCACATCAATAAGCTGGAAAATGCAGGGAGAGAACTGTGAATTGCCCCTGCTCTTGTTTGGCTGGTTATCGTTTATAGCAGGGTTGGGATAACATTGTAGTAGTATGGAGCTAAAATGTAATTGCTGTATTTACACAGAGGAATAAAAATGAAAGTTAAACAAGAGGAGAATATTATAATTTATAGTCTTTGCAGAATGTCATAAAAATTATACAAAGGTGCTAAAATTGAATAATCAGAATTAGTTTTAGGATACACATTTTTCTTCTGTTTGTGTTGTTACAATAGTTATGGGGAGATTCATCTTGCGAGGTAGATTACAGTCTGTCTTTGTTTGAGTGTACAGGTCAAGGTTAAGGATAAGTAAACTGCAAGTCTCCTCTCTGGTTGCTACCCAGTTAGCTTTGTCAAAGGCAGTGTTGTGCAGACAGAGTGGGTTAGTCCGTCTGCCTCGTGAGGTGCCAATCACTCAGAAGAAAATGAGGAGGAAACAGAGACACAAGGCTTCCTCTCTTTCCCCTGTCAGACTACAGAATAGGATCAGCATGTATGGGACAGTAATACATATTATGCTATATAAATAATATGTGTTGCAGACTGTGGAAATAGAAGTTTTGGGGAAGCACATCCTCATGATCTTACTTACATGGTGCTTGGAAAGTGCAGGAAGTTATTTGTCTGTACTGTGTTGACAGGGAAACAAAAGTATTTCATATTCTCATAAACGTAGCTGTGTAGATAAACTGCCACTAGATGGTGGTCATGAAGCAGAGGATTTTAGCTTTTGTAGGACCAACAGAGCTGGCAAGCTGAAATGAGTTTTCCCAGCTCTTCATATCTCCTCTTAACACACAGTCTTTGTAAACTACACAGCCTATACTCCTGTGCATCACTAGGGCAGTTTCATGCTATTTGAAGAGAAATCTTCATCTTAGTATGTTTGTCCCCATAGCAGCATAGCAGCTATAATGCTATAGGGACAGTTTGTCCCTATAGCCCTATAATTTACAGCCAGACAGTTTGTCCTTCTAGCACCATGGCAGGGTAGCGCTGCTTTCCACACCACCTTCTGTGCCATTGGACCAACAGGCTTTATGGTCTTACTTGTTAACTGCCACCATATCTAGCACATTATTTTAAAACCACTTAGATTAGGGAAGATAATTACTGAGGCAAAGAAAATTGCATGGCAGCTAGATCTGCAAAAAATATATGGAGACACCTAGTAAGCATTTTCAGAGCGACTTGCTTTTTTGTGCAATTTGTTAAGTCAGTAGGCCCTGTTGAAAACTGTAGTCTTAGGTTTCAAGTTTGGTTTCAAATATGGGTCATTTTCAACCTTGTTCAAACAAATGGATTCAGAAGTTTACTTGTGCTATATGGGAAAAGTTTAAAAAAACAGCTGAGAGTGGTTCTGCTTAGTCTTTTTTACAAGCTTCATTGTCAAAATTCGTAACTGGTAAACAGTCAAACAGGACAGATGTTGCAGAGAGTTACAGTCATGTGAAAGGAGTAGGGTTATAACAGAATTTCCTTTGTAGCCCTTAGTATGTCAGACATGAGCAGGGGTTAACATACCTATAAAATTTAAAAGATTTTCTTCTTTTTTGTTTCCAGTGTTTGAATGTTTAATAATATCAGCAAGCTAGACAAATTCAAACTAAATGTCTTTTTTGACAATTGATGAATCACCTTATCCCTGTTTCATTGTATGGGCTTATAATTGTATGCAATATTTGCAATTAGATAAATCGTCTTCTAAAACAACATAGTAACCTCTCTGGATGAGTGTTGTGGTTTAACCTGGCAGGCAGCTAAACACCACACAGCTGTTTGCTCACTCCCCCCTGCCCAGTGGGACAGGGGAGAGAACTGGAAAAAAAAGAAGTAAAATTCATGGGTTTGAGATAAAGACAGTTTACTAGGACAGAAAAGGAAGGGAAAATAATCATCATCATCAAAATAAGCGATGCACAATGCAATTGCTCACCACCCGCTGACCGATGCCCAGCCAGTCCCCAAGCAGCGATGGCTGTACCCCAGCCAACTCCCCCCAGTTTATATACTGGGCATGACGCCATATAGTATGGAATATCCCTCTGGCCAGTTTGGGTCGGCTATCTTGGCTGTGCCCCCTCCCAGTTTCTTGTGCCCCTGGCAGAGCACGGGAAGCTGAAAAGTCCTTGACTTAGTGTAAGCGCTACTTAGCAACAACTACAACATCAGTGTGTTATCAGCATTATTCTCACGCTAAATCCAAAACACAGCACTATGCTCGCTACTAGGAAGAAAATTAACTCTATCCCAGCTGAAACCAGGACAATGAGTGACAGCTTTAAATAGGATCTGCATCAACAGGAGCGCTGGAGAATTTACAGCCAAACGGAAGTAATGTCTATTTTGTTCCCTTATTAAGCACTCATATACAAGGATTGATTTTTGGGGAGAGAGGAGATTGTCAACAGTAGTAATTCAGCATTTCATGTGATATGATGATCTCAGTTTCCTGTATCTCTCTGGCCATTCTGGATGATGCACTGCAAGATTCTGGGTTTACCTAACTATTTGAATAATTTTAGGACATAGTCAAATGAACTGTGCTACAATGCAGTGACTTGATTATAAGCCTTTTGTAATGAGCTGGAGGTCTTTTCTTTTTAGTCCTAATGGAGATCAATCTCTTCTCATAGTGTGTGATTACTTTGTGCTGATGGACAGGTAGATAATTCATTTCACACTCTTCCTAGTCAAGAAAAATGAACCCACATAGGACTTTAAGAACTAGTTGGATATTACCCCATTAAATATCCTGCTGCTTGTGTTATTCTTTTGCATGTAATTCATATGAAGTAGAACAGACTACAAGGTGATATTTAGTATAAAAATGGTATGTGTACAGATACTAATATTTAGGTGCCCTAAGTGGTAAGGAGATACGGTGCTGGAGACTGTTGTGCCTGAGATTATTGGCCTGCTCTAGGACTCGGACTGGTCAACTTCATGGCTAAGGTCAGTGAACCAGCTGACCCTGACAAGCTGATCCAGCCCTTCAAATGTCTGTGGAAATGCTACTGCTGTAATCTCCCAAAGGGAATGCCTGCTTTGCTTTTTACAGCATTATCAGCCTCTATTGGCATGACAAAAAGAAGTTGACCTTCGTTTCTTCCTGTGGCAGGATAGTGCTCTTTGCACAAACCACCTGCAGGCAGTTGGACCAGTCAGCTGTTGTGACCTTGTTTGTTATTAGCTGCTGCCACACCCATTACATTCTTTTATAACCACTTTTATTCCCTAGACTAACCACAGAAGCAAGAACTTTCTATTTTTGCAATTTAATAGCATACCTTTGCAGTGAACACTGCCTTACTGTGTACTTTTCCTGGTCTGTGTTCAGAAGGGGTGTGATCAACACCTGAAATTTCATCTGTCCACATTAACTAGTCTGCCGTCACTCGGTGGTAGCACTCCTCATATCTTCAAATAATGTGTAGGAGTTGAATCAACTTTTCATGTGGCTTGAGCAGAAAGAAATGCTTTGAACATATAAAGAGAATCAGTACCTTAATATTATCTATGGATACCCATGTTCAACAATGGAATGAGCAGTTACATATGATGGTATCTCTGAAGAAGCTGTTGCATTCTCTTTTTAAAACTCCATAAAGTATTCCTGTTCTGATATTTTTTCTTGTCTTCACATCCCCCTCTAGAGCTTGCCAACGGATGTGATTAATTCCTCAATTTTCTTTTTCAACTTCACTCTCCGTCTTTTTTTTCTTTTTAAACTCACTAGGTTCCACAGAGAAGGGAAACTGTTGTCTTAATTCTTTGCTTGCATGAGTCAACACGTCACTGAAGATTTAATGTGCAGATTCATAGTATTCTCACTGGCAAAGTATTTTAGGACAGATCATCATCATTCTTTGAATTACTAAATCCTTTTGCTATTGGGAGAGAGCCTATTTTAAAATATTTACAGCGACAGACTTCACAGTGGAAGAGCAAATGTTTAGTTTTCTGCTCTGTGGGTAGGCTTAACCCTCCTCCTAATAGTTCCATTGATGGAGCTTTGAGTGTCTGCCGTTTACTTTCCTAGGGTAACACTGCTGCTGGTGACTGGCAGGTTTTCATTGTTTTTCATGAGGCCTTCTGTTAACACACTGATGGATCTCTGAGTCCAAAAACGTCCACTGTGTTAGTGGTCAGCTCGTGTGAACTGATGGAAGTCTACCCTAGAAATGTCAGACAGTCTGCACATTAGCTATGACATGTAAAGCTTTCATGTGGCATGCTGGCTTTTTCCCAGCTTATCTTCAGTAACTCATGAAAAAAAAAAAAAGATCCCTTGTGTGAAAGTACTGCAGGACTCATTTCAACAGAAATAGGGATTAAAAGTTCTTGTCCACAACATTACTTTGTAATTGTTTTCTAACATTCGTATGAAGCTTTGTATAGATGCATGTTACAGTCTGAGGACATATATGTCCTATCTAGGATATACAGAAGTTGTCTTTAAATTTGCTAGTGTGAGCACATCTAGGAATAACAAGAAGCTCAATTAACAACCTGAGTATTTATGGAGCTTCTTGGATAGGTTTTGCAGCCTCCACTGACTTCCATACTATTGAAGCTACACATTTAACAATAATCAAAGTAGACTAAAGCTTTAGTTCCCAAACTGTGCCACCTGGGCCTTTGGGGTTATTGAATTAATATTAACTGTTTTAGAGAAGTGCGTTGTCATTACAGCATTTCCAGTTACACATAGGAAGAGACAGATTGACATGCAATACAAGTTACCAACACATAACTGTAACCCCTTTCCCTGCTCCTTGCAGGACACACTAACTGTGTTACCAGTCTATTGGTTTTAAATCTCTTTGTATTCTATAAGCTCCTCTGGCCAGACAATTAGTTTCCTGAGTGAAAGTTGAAACACACTAATATCATTAGATAAATGAAATCAATGTAAATTCAGGGTTAGTCTGAACTGAATGTTGTCCAATATGCTTTTCCTTCTCTCATGAACTGTAATTGTTCTATTGTGTGGAATATACAAGTAATTCCCCCCGTTTTGCAGTTCTCCACTGACCTTTGTCAAGAAACAAGTCAACTCTTCCTCATGCATTTTCCACTGTGCTGGGCAGTCATACATGTAGATGACAAGGTGGAGCAAAGCAGAATGCCAAAACAGTAATAGGTCATGAAGGCTGCATCAAAGTAAGTCTTTTGACTTGCTCTTATTAGAAGAATGTTTTGTTTCTCAGGCACAGATCCTCAGTCTTGCTCTATGGGCGCTTGCTTGCTTTGTTTTGGCACTGCCCATTTTAAAATGCTGCCATAAATGAAATTGTGCTCATGGCAGATTGAAACTGAAGTACAGAAGTCTCAGAGAAGTCCCCATGTTTTCTTCTCAAAATTGAGAACATGGGCTTTTGACAGTTAATGTTTACTCTGGGAAATAATCTATTCCAGATATTCTCCTGAAACTTGTACCAGGTTTGTGGAGACACAAACACAGTCCCACACAGACTTGAGGAAGGGCTTAATGAAGCAAACTGGCAGTGCAGTAGTTGAGTAGTTGGTACATGCTCTGTGTGTTA
This sequence comes from Pelecanus crispus, assembly GCF_030463565.1. Classification (NCBI taxonomy): domain Eukaryota; kingdom Metazoa; phylum Chordata; class Aves; order Pelecaniformes; family Pelecanidae; genus Pelecanus; species Pelecanus crispus. The sequence goes on from NC_134647.1 coordinate 479,752, forward strand.
CTTCAGTTTTATTTATTTGGTTGGTTGGTTTTAGCAGTATGGTTTCAGAATAGATGTCTGGTGTGGAAAGCTATATAGCTGATGATGGATTTGATTGTCCTACATCATGTTCACAAAACCCCACAGAACTGTTTTTCTGGGGTTAATCTAAAAGTCCTCTAGAATGTTCCAGTTACATGTTTTCAGCATACCTGATTAGGTTTTATGAAAATAGCACATCTAGGATGATTACACTAGCATGTCTAATTATGATGTAATTATCAACTCTACTGTTAATTAAAATGCCATAAAGAAAGCTAAGTAAATATTAAAATTTTTTGATAGCCTGAAAAAACTAGTAAGAGCAAAAAGAAAACTCCATATTTTTTGAGAATACATGCATTTTAAACTGATGAATGCCCTGTAAGTTGTATGCATCTCAATATAAAATATTTAGAATCTCTAATAAAGTAATGATACCTTTGGGTAAAGGAACTCACAAAATAACACTTTGATGCTAATTGTGAGCAAATGAAGTACCTTGCTGCTGATTTCTGCCTTCCTTTGCAGACTGTGACTTCTCCCAGCTATCTTACGTGTTTGGAGAGATGTGTCTCTCCATATTCCCTGACAGAACTCTCTGAACATTACCCTGCTGCTGATTTAGGCTCCTCTGAGATAAAACGTCAAGGTCTTCTCCTTAACAAGAAGTAATTGCATACTGCAAACAGTGCTTTATGTACACCAGTCTTATATCATGTTTTCATACGTTAAGGGCTTGGCTGGGAAAGAATTGGACTACTGGCTGTTTTCCTGTCTTAGATTTGCCAGACTCAGTGACTGACCATTTATTTCAAATCTGTCTTGATGACTAGAAGTGCTAATCTTTTAAGAACTTGTGTTTTGGATCCAGGCTTTGACAATATTCAACCCTAAGCTAATCGTGGGGTGCTCAGAGAATACAGCCAGCAGCATAATTCAGATCAGAATGTCCTGCAAGTTCATGGCTCTTTATTCAAGACCACTCACCGAGTGGCCACCCAGTAGAAAGCAGACTCATCTTCTCATGAGAGTGTGACAGAAAAAAAAAAGGAATAATTTTATGATCAGATGTTACAGGATCCACAGTGCAGTATATATGTTGCATTCCCATTGTGTTGAAGGCATGTTTTAGCTTTGGAAAATGCTGTTACGTGCTTCACAGAAAATGGTTGTGATAGGTAGTAAATGTTGCTCAGTACTCACGGCAGGGCCTGAGGCCTCTGCAACCAGTTCCTCTGAAAAAGTTGGTCTAAAAGGCATCAGACATTTTGCTGTAGGTCTAAACTGACAAAAGTCAGCCTTTTCAGGTCTTCCTTTCTGCAGTCCAGTTGCCATGCTTACACATTCCTTGGCAAGATGGGAGGCAGCGTATCCCCTGTGAATTGTCTTTTGGCAGTCTGCTCTGCTGGCTTTCAATGATATGATGACGATTGTACTGACATATTTCCTGTCAGGCTTCCCATTCAAACCAGTAGTGCAAAAGGGGTGTGTAGCTGTTAGTTGTTTGTAAAGAGATTTGCAGAAACTGAGAGAGATATTTCTTGAAACTAAAAACTATTGCCATGTGTGTGACAAGTTTAGCTGAATAAACTTTGCCATAGGTGAGCAGGTTTAGCCAGCCAAAGCTTATGGTTGTGTTGCTATGGCTATCACATTTGGCATAGTTCTTATGAGTAAAGCATGGCATTTGTGTCACTAGCAGATCATTTTGGAAATGTTCTTTCCTGAAGCAGCATGGCATAGGTTTTGAGATTATTGAAGCTCTCCTTGGAGAAGAGGAAGTATGGTATGGCTGTCTGTAGAGAACTGGACATGGGGAGAGTGAGTGTTCATATGAATCTACTACTTGGATTGCTTGAAGTACTACTGGTCGTATAAAGGAAACGTCAACCTTACAGAAGTCAACATAACTCCCCTGCAGTTTTGGGCATATGTAAATGTTGGAATCCAACTGAGTTTGGACACTTCTCTTTGGAATGGTTGTACTTTGGATACAGTTTGTCTTTTGTCAAAGTTTCCCTAAGCAGTGAATGGCAAATCAGCAAGAGTATTGAAGTATACTGATTCACTGTCCCTTTTAGCTGGAGGAAAAGAATGATGCTTAGAAGAACTGAGAAGAATGTAAATTAATGATAAGAAGCATTTATACTGTACAAACAAGAATTTAGATATCTCGGCTTTAGTGAAAATAAGGCTAGTGTGGCATCTCAGATACGAACTCAGATAAGAATCAGTATGGCAAACCGACAGCTTGCAAATCCTGTTTAATTCTCTCATTACTCTTTTGTAGTGTAAATATGAGATGGTTGATAGATCATCTGGAAGAAATTTCAGACCAGACAAGTTCTTTCACTGAATTGAAACATGTACAGTTTTTAAAGGGGGAAAATCATATTTATTCTGAAATTATATCTATGCTGTGGCCCTGCCTCTTTTGGGCCAAAATGGGCAATAGAAAGAGTGTACATTGTCTGATTTTTTAAGAGCAGGGAAAGACGTGTACATTAAAAGGATTAATCGCCAAGTGCTTTGATTAACAACCAGTTATGTTATAGTTTGTGGTGTTTCTGTGCAGTTCTTCAGTTCTGTGTGTTAAATCGTAATCCTGGCTCTATGAGTGGAGTGGAGCATGCAGAAGTTGACTGTGCTTAGTATTTTATGCAGTAGTTGTTTGCCAAGGTGTGGTGGGGTTCTGTGTTTGGGTTTTTTTTTTTTTTTTAAGTGGGCTATATTAGGAATTTATAAGCACAGGGGCAAGGAAAATGTGGGACAGGAAGATAATGAACAAATGGGATATCAAGAACATATGGCTCTGGAGTTATGAGGGAATTCTTGGTCTCACACGCCAAGGTACTGATGCTAAAAAGGCATGACTTTTCCCTGGCAAGAGGTGATTCCATCTCTAGGAGAAAACAGAAAAGCAAAAAGCAGTGAGCTGTATGTGTTTGCATATCAGTGAGCTCTATGTGTTTGTGTATTCTTCTGTTCACTGCCTGTGTTTAGAAAGGACCTTTTTAAATGAAAATACGCATTTCGGATGAATCAGCCTTGATTTGAAGCCTGCAATTGTTGCTCTCAAAACAACTCAAATGGGCTAGTTCCAATGGAAGAGAGCTTCCTAGAAGTATGTGAATGCTATGCAAATGCAGTAGTCTCTAAACACTAGTTTAGCTGTTATTCAGGAATGGATGGAACTCTCAATATTAGAAAGAGGAGGAGTTATTGTGTCTATCAACTTGAAAACAAGGTATTTGCTGGTTCTTACGTAGAAGCAGAAAGCTGTATTCAGTGCTATTTGCAACTGCTGCGGAGATGAGAAAGTTCTTAGTGCTTTTTCTGTCTGCGGAAAGATAAAAAACAGGGACATTTTCCATGCAGTTCAGAAGAACCCACCTTTTGTTCTGCCATATGCTGCTCAAACTATGGACTAGACATGGCCCCTTCCACCTCCTTAACTGGCACGCTGAGTGGGTGAACACATGTACTTATCAGATCATGCTGTGCTAACCATATCCTTTTCCATAATATTTCAAATCCCGTGGGGAAGGGCATGGTCAAATTTTAGCTTAGCATAAAACATAGAGTCACTGCTGTGTATTTTCTTGTCATCTTAAGAACAGGCCATTAATTCTGTCTGTAAAGATACTCAGAACACACAGACTACTTTGCTGTAGAAAAACCAACCCTGAAATACAAGTTTTGACAGTCTTTTTTATATCCAACAGTACAAAACCAGTAGATTCAGCTCAGTTTCTTTCCTTAATTTGACCTTGTCCCACAGGAGATACTTTTTATGTGGTCAGGTCTGGAAGTTCACATCCTGTTTGATACACTTGTGTTGAAAACCATCCCTGTTCTATTTATTAATCAGAGCAAAAACATTTAAAAATATATTGTCTGATCTTCAAACAAAAATAAATAGGGGAGAAACATGCATTAATGTAAATATCCCCACATAAAGTGTGTAAAACAGACATGCCCCGGGAGCTAGACAGATCTCCCTCTACAGAGATACTTGGCTTGTATTTATGTTCCAGTTCTTTCATAGAGATGATAAATATGATTGCTGTTCTGATGTTTTCTGAAAAACAAATAGCTTTGCAAATAGTAATGATCAAAATAAAGCAAGAAAATGAGAAAGTGATTTACATCAAAGTTCCAGATACTCATCATCATAATGGCCCCTACGTACTGGGTATTTCAGTAATTATTCTTAATCCGCTAGATGAGTCTAAACTTAACTTGTTTTACATAAAAAATAAATCTCAGTTAGAATCTCAAAAGATTTGTTTTTCCTTCTCTTGATGTTTTTAAGCTTTCCTGCTCTCTAGCTCTGCATTTCCACTTTAGCTCATTAACCTAGGCACTAAGAAACTCAGTTTGTCCTCTTTATCATCTTCACTGCTGAAGGTTAATGACAGAATGCACAAAGCTTTTGAAGAGACAAGCAGACTTCAGAGGCATATGCTAATAGATTTTTTTTTTTTTTAAATGTAGTATAGTAGCACATGGACAGATAAAACACTTAAGCTATGGAATGAAAGCAGTACATCTCGAGACCTAGTGTAACAATCCAGGAAGAATACCTAATAGAGACGGTCATGGTCATTTGCACTAAGCTGCTTTGGACAAGCACAATTCGAGCTATTCAAAGACCAGCTGCGGTGCCTTTTTTTCCCCTCTCCTGCTAGTGAGCCATGGTAACACAGATGAGCTGCTGACACATAACGGCAACAGAAGAAACAGTTCAGGAGCTTCACTAATGAGCTTGTTAATAGTCATAATCAATAAAGCCTAACTATGCTCATGCTCACCGTGCAAGCATACAGCGTAATTCAGACCATGTTCTCCACAGTGCCCTCTGTAGACAGGTGCTTTAAGACCTTTCCATATCCTTGGTGTTTTTTTCAGAACTCTGCTAAGTGGTTTGGGTTTTTTTTTTTAATAGTTGAAGGGGTGAGTTGCATTGCTATGGCTTGCATGTTCCCTTAGCATGGCAGTAAGTGATTACACAAGCACAGATGAAGGGAGGGTGTCCTGTGGACCAGTCTGAAGACTATGTAAAAAATGCTCAGTCCCTGCTTGCTGCTGTCTTTTTGGCAGCAGCTAGAAGGAGCCTGGGGAAGAAATGCACCTTTCGTCTGGAGCAAGGTACTATGTGTCAGTGGTAGTAATAATCTCTGCAAACAAAGTGTTAAAATGCTTCATTTGGGCTCTGTATAAAGGTACAAGTTGATGAAATAGTAGGTCTAGGGAGTCTAAATTCCTTGATGTGGAAATAAATCTACAGTAGCTTTAGGTGAATCCATACAGCAGTCAGACTTGGAGTTAAACTTTGTTGCACAAGGTGATTATCACAATTAAAAAAAGTACTTGATAACAAGCCCCTAAATCTGTAAATATTAGGAAAAGTTTATTCCAAATTGTATATCTATTCTGTGACACTGAAGCAAGGTTTGTACTTTTCCAGAATGTTAAAAAAGTTCTATTGGAAATAGGCCCCAGGTGAATTGTATACACATGGATAAGTCCAGGTATTTTTGAGATCACATTGGTTATGATTATTTAGTGTTACGAAATCTGGCTGTATCGGATTTGGTGTGAGGATGTGAATTGGCGTTGCCTGCGCTGCAAGTTGAGCAAAACCCGTGCAAATGCAGTCTGTCTGTCAACCCAGACTTTTAGAAGCCAAAAGTGCAATTCAGCATCTTATTTACCCCCAGTAAATCATTAAAAATAATGTTTTATGTATTTTTGGTCTTCAGAAATGCTATTGTCCACCTTAAACCTAGCAACAGCTTTTCCCTGTCAGCCAAAAGACCTGAGCACTTTGCTTTGGCAGCGACCTGTTGGACTTGGCCGGGAATGGGATAGGCCCAGCGCATTAAACACTCACTACCTGCAGTGACTGTATTAATAGAGACAGAAGGACTCGCCTAGTCATTTTGCAGTGTACATGATGTTTTAATAGCCATAATATCCAGAGGCAAGGGAATATATGTGTTAGATGTTTGGCATTTCTTTTTTTTTTTTTTTCTTTTTTCCCCTTTAGCACCTTCAGGTGTACCTCTGTCAGGCTTACTCATTCTTCAGTATTTGAAAAAGGAATTAGTTTTTAAAATCCCTTCCCAAGTAAAGCACTTTTTTTTTCTCTTGGCAGAGTTTACTGTAGTTTTTTGCATTTAACCAACCGTTTTGACTCTTTTTTTCTTTTCCTCATTTGTACATAACTGCAGTCTTCTGAAGGACTGATGTTTACCTCTCTCTCATTCCGTTACCTTGCTGTTTAATCATACTAGCGCTTTTTTTTATCTTTTTGAAATATCTTGCTAGATATTGTGCGTTTTCTTCGAGCCTTTAATATAGTGTCATTAAGTACTCTTTCTGATTCACAAACATCCCTTTCACAGCACTTTTAAAATGTTTTTTACAAACTTTCAGTTCTTATGTAATCATAATTTTGAATTTAAACATCATAATGATAGCTATCTGTCTTTTCCTTAGCCTTGTTTAAAAAAAAATAAAAATGGAATAGTGAAAAGATTTCCTTAGCCTTGTTTAAAAAGATTAAAATGGACAAGGACAGTTCCCGAGTCCTAGTTCTGATACACTGTAGACACTGCTTGTGGCGTTTCAGCGTCATCATTTTGGAGCAGGAGCTGGGTGTTTAGGAGCAAGTCAAGAGTTACTTCCCCTCTAATGGAATATTTTTTTTCTAGGGAGAGGTTGCTTCCCTCAACTCAGCATTTATTTTCAGAGCTTATAAATGCTATTGTTATTCCTATCACCATTATCAGTTACTACCTCAGTGATGTTTCATTGCCTTTATATAAACAGGAGCTGCCCTCAGATGTAAATTCAGTGAAAAAACATCAGATGGTAGAAAATTAATGAAGGCCATGATTTCTTTCTGAAGACCTGTTGATTTCATATGTAGCAATGTACAATGTTAGGGGCTATTGCGTAAGAGTCATATATCAGCTGGAGACTTAGCTCTGGAAAAAGGCACAGAAAAAAATAACCCTGTTCTTGTCAGCAATTTACACGGCTCTCAAGAGGTGTAGTACCTTTGCCTAGCTTACTGTGGGTCCGCTTAAACATTACCTGACTTATTTTTTTCCCCTCATGGCTGATTCTGTCATACAGAGCCCATTACAACAGAAAAGTCTCTGAATACCTATTCAGAGGAGACTTTTTTTCCCCTTCTGTATAGTTTTAGTACAGTTAGCCTAACCAACTTTTAATTCCTAACCTGCTGAATTGTTACAGGCTATAGCACAGTGTGACAACTGCATATTTTAAGTACCTAAATAATTTTGTTACTCTCTCCATTTTATAGGCTGCATAGCAATTTCTCCCCTTAAAGTGTTTTGGAAGCCTAATGCTGCTGTATTTATGCTGATATTCAGCTTGACCATAGTTTGCAGAACCAAGGTTTGCTTGGAAGGCAGGAGTGTCACTGGCTGTGGGCTAGGTATTCTGAAGTTGTTTTGTTGAAAAGGGGCTATTTCCTTTTTGATGATGACTAGTGGATCTTTTCAAATCTGCAAGACAGACATCTCACTAGATGGTGAGCATTGTTAGGAAGGCAACATTGTGCACAACAGCATTAGACAGTCTTAATAATTGTAATAATTGTCCAGTTCCAAGGACAGATGGAGCGAAGCAAGTGGTGCAGCCAGAAATGAATCCTTGCACCTGTATGCCACAGCATGTGAAGATTCCTCCGGTATCTTCTGTCCAGCCTTACCTTTCACTTGGCAATTCACCCATACTCGTTAGGCCTGTTTGCACTTCGTGTAGCTGTGCTGTCATGCCACAGCGAGGTGTTCTCGCTGGAGCTGTATGCCTCTGTGTATGTGTCTAGCATTAGTATTTTAGGATATATCCTAGAACTTTGTGCTGCACTAAGATGAGTCACTCCATTTCTCTCCCTTTGAGCATACAGGAGAAATTTCATACGGCAGTGCAAGACTGCAGCACTTTAACTTCAGTTACAGGGGACTCTGTACGAGATAGCAACACCCAGCTTGGGCAGAAGCGATCTGCTGACTACCCTAAACCCCTGCACAAACGAAGTGCACGGTGGTCAAGAACGTGAGCTACAGCGTCTGAGGAAAGGTGCAAGCTGACTACAATTCAGGCATATGCTTCATGACAACGAATAGAGGTCAAAGAATCATCTCATGAATGCTGTTCTGAAAAAGATTTCTCATTTGTCCTTTCATACAACTTGTATGTAACTATGTCAGACTGTTGGAGTTATAAACATTCATGTATGACTTACATTGCCTAACTCTTCATAACGGACACTTCTCACTCAGGAAGGACTAGAGATCACAAAAAAAAAAAAGTCTCTTTCTAGGGGCCAGCAGTCTTTTGGGCCTATTTAAATAATAATCTTAATTCAGTTAGGATTCATCTCCTTTTTAAGCGTATTGTATTCAGGCTTTTTACAAGAGAATCATGGGCACATGTTACTTCAAGCACTTGTTTCCCATTGTTCTCTGGCATTTAGGGAGCATCACTGTTCAGAGGCCAGCGCTGCTTCCAGTTGTCCTCCATGGGAGTTACTTACACAGGACACATGCAAGTCTGCTGTTGAGTCTCACTGTACACCGTCTCAATCTGTTCGAATCCAAATCATATTTAACTCCCTGCTTTTGAAGTTTAATACCTCTTTTTTCTTTTAATTTGCAATTATTAAAAAGGTGGAAACAAAGCAGTGAATTTCCCCGGGCACCATTACTATTTAACTTCCAAATTAGCATCACCTTCTCCTAGACATCCACTTTTTCAAAAAGTTAACAATTTTTATCTTTCTCGGTGGACTAAGAATCTGAATTCAAAACTATGAATACAACACATTTTAAAAGCATTCAGCTTAAATTTGTGCTCCTGACATTTTGAAACAGACCCAAAAGCCAGACCGCACTATCAAAGCGAACAATGAAACGCAGTTGTGCCCTATGTCTTCCCCACTTCCACACATTCAGTCTGAAACTACACATAAAGGGAAATTAACCAACAAATACACTGTACAGATAATTTTAATCAGTATAGCACCAAGACATAATGTGTAAAAATACATAAATAAATGAGACCAATAAAACCAAAAGAAAAATAACATAATGAACTATATATATATTTTTTTTTCTACAGCATGAAAGATCCAAATTGGGGGTGCTGTCCCAAATCTTGCTGGTTTTGATCTTGATGAAACCCTCAGATGAGAAGCAAAAATAATTCCATCACACAGCTGTTATGTGGGACTACCTCCCTCTTTTTTGGAGAGTTATTAGCACATTCAAAGCAGCAAATAGTAACGGACTATGACCCTTTCAGTCTATTATTTTGTTATCTGAAGCTAATTTATGTCTTCCTGGGACAATGAAATGCCAACAGTATATTTGGCTCAGACACCTTACCACCTCTAGCAGGTTATAGGCATACCAGATAATCCACATTGATCTGCATTCCTCTGCGTGCCAAAGCTTCGGTATGATGCCCAAGGTAGTTAGAACAATGATGAAAGGTCAGTGGCGGAATTGTTGTTACAAGAAACAATCTCAAAGTCAAGTAAATGGAAACAACTTTCTATCAGAAAAGGAAAACCGGCGTCCTCTCGGACAGGAAAGGCACGACCTGCGCAGCCCTGGCCCTCACCAGCCCGTGTGCGCTGCCAGCAGCGGGGAACGCGTGGCTGCGCAGCCAAGCTCAGACCTGACTCCCCGCTTCCCCTGGGCTGTTCACCCCTTCGCTTCTGTTCCCTGTTACAGTCCAGGGCTGAAGTAGTCCAGCCTGTTAAGGAAAACTGAATTTGCCTTCTAATCTAAACTTGGAGCAGTTCTGCTTACCTTTTCTCATTTCACTGATGCAATCAGGGTATTTGGAAACACTGAAAACCAAAGTGCAGTGATGGGGAACAGTAATTATGATTACAGACAGTATAAAGTTAACAGGCTCTACGGCATGAGGAAAGAATGTGATTTAGTTACTTAAAATAATCAAAGATTTTTATTACAAGTAAATCCAAGCAGAATGTAGTCAATATGGAGACTATAATTTCTGTGAAAGCAAGATCATCTAATTTTCTTGGGGAGAGCAAGGAAAGGAGTGAAGGAGTAAAGGAGTGACAGGAAGAAAACAGGAGAGAGGTCTGAAATATCTTGGATTGCCCATATCAAAAGTAAAAATACCAGTCTAAGGAATAATGGGAGGAAAGTGCGTAATTTCACATTTTGGTCTGCCAGCCTGACAAATTCAGAATATATGCAGTGAAGAAAGCTGAGATAATGGCCCAAATGTTTTGATATATTTAACCTGCTTAAAAACATGCAATTAGACTTCATATTCATGGTATTTGTTTCCGAATATCACACACAGAAAATTTAAAAAAAAAAAAAAAAAATGAACAGGGAACAGCTTTCCATGGATGAGACTTCCATATTTATTGTTATTCCATGTGCATAGAAAATGGCAGTGAAGTTTCTTATGAAATAGGCAGGGAATGGGAGAGGTGTAGATATACTGGACTGGACTTTGTGCTTCAAAATTACACTATTCATTTTTAAAAGTTTTTTTTTTCCCTTTTAAAATTTATAACATTTTCTTGGATTTTCTTTTTGTGCATGATGTTTCAAATTCCTTTTAAAATGACACACTGCATTACAAATGGATGGCACTTTAAACCAATGTGGCATTTCCATATTTACACCAACAAAAGAAATTTACAAGACGTAATAGCATACAATCTTGACATTTAGTAATAGCAATAAAACAAGGGCATCCATTTTATTTTTTCTGTACAAACTATCAGAACAAGACTTTTATTCACATTAAAAAAAAAATCAGCTTTAATTTGCTCTGACCTACACACTTTCCAAATTCATTTTACTCAATTCTCAAACCTTTCATCACATCGCCCACACCCTCACCAGACTACAGGAGCTACGAGTAATTATACCTAACATCTAAACAGAGCAAAACCCCATCCCTTCCAGTTTTTCTTCCTGACAATTCCTCACTCAAAAAAATTAAAATTTAAAAAGAAAAAAAAATCTTCCTTGTTCCTTCTTTTATTTCACTTTCACATTTCATAACCAAAACAACAAATGAGGCCATTCCATTTCTTCTCAAGCAAGATGAGAAATACGCTGTTGTTTTTTCTCTTTGATGCTACACCCAGGAGTCAGGTGAACCTGGGTACTGTTCTGCTCTATAAGAAGATCGTCTGGTGGAATAAAAGTCTACGTAATTTGTGGTTGATTTCAGTCCATATTGTGTCGTGTAATCTGAAGTAGCAGGAAAGTGAACTCGATCATCAAAATATGGGTCTTCATAGCTATGCGGGGACTGCAAGTACAATCTGTACGCATCATAGTTTTTTCTGTTGGTGTCTTCTTGACTGTAGTACAACTGCTGATGCTGTTGACAAAATGATAGAAAAATAATCATTCAAAATATAATTAGCAGAGAAAATACTTGTTTCTCAAACTTACACACATTATACAGAACCTCTCCCTAAAAAGTTAAGCGCAGCTCTACCAGTGGTGATAGTAACATAGGTTTCAAACCTTCACGAAATGTACCTAATTTTTAAATGAAACTAAATGGAGGAAAAACCTCTAAGCCTGCCTGCATGTCTCCTTCCACGTTGACGGGGAAGCTAGTAGCTCTCCAAAAGTAGTACTTTTAGAACGTAAGTAGAAAATACAGAACCTGACCATACCTACAAAAAACCAAAAAGTCAAGTCAGCAAAGTGGTCTCCCACCGTAAGAATGCGCTAAAATATGTGACTATAAAAAGAAAGCACAAAGGTAATGGAAGTACATAAGCAACAGGCAGCTTGAGCACACTGATGCCCGATAACTAACTATGCTTATAGATACACTATAAAAAAGCACTTCTCATTACAAAGTGTACTCAAACTCCCGTAAGGTCTGTCAAACACTATATGCTGAGTCCAGTTACCAGTGTCATTTCAAAACAAAATTTGGAAGTCACCTGTAGTCGTCTGTTTTGTTCTCTTGCTGGTGAGGAATAGGAACTGATGTAAATTGGTGAAGGTTTGCTGGAACCTGTGAGAAAACAGTTTATGGCATAAACTTCAGTCTTTATTCTTTCGTCTGTAAGTCTATTTGCTTCTATGTTACCTAGAGGAAATTACGTAGCACCCAAACAATTAAGTCTGCAGATTTTAGTATCTACTAATAATATAACATAATATAATATAATAACACAATACAGGCAAATTTTGTCCCTCAGCAGTAGTTACATTGAAACCAAGAGGCTTTTTTGTGTTGCTGGTTTTTCTTTTACAGACTAATAACCTTTAAAACAAGGAATTTCCTTCTCTTTATTCACTGTCATCTCTACTGTTTTGTGCCTTGTGTCAAATAGTAAGAAGGAAAAGGGAGATCAGGGAAAAGATGAAATCTTGGTATAATTCAATAATAATAATAATAATAATAATAACAACAACAACAACAACAACAACAACAACAATAATAATATACAACCGCATGTTATTATTTATAACATAATAATAATTTTTATATATAATGTGCATAATAAAACAATTTTTTGTAATAGGATTTTAAATAAAAATAAAAATTCCAAACACCTCTCACCTCCCAATATAAACAGATCTTCTCTGCTAATGTGTACAGTTTTAAAGAAAATAGCAGACAGGTGAAAAACCTGCTCTATTCCACATGCAATGAATATAATGAATGAAAATGGAAAACAACCTTTAAGTACTAACAAGCCTGCTAATGCAACTGTCCATACTGTGATTGTATAAACTCCTCATATAAAGAATATTTACATATTCCAGTTAAAAGTTCACCTAACCGGTATCTTACCACTATATATGTCTTTATGTGTAATGACGTCGCCTTGGTTATTATAATACTGCATAGAAGGTTGTGTTCTATCGTACTCAGAGCGGGGTTCTCTAATTCCTAATAAAGCCGGTGATGAGGATGTGCTGCCAACTGATGAAAAAAGAAAGATTATCAGTACATACAAGAAAAGCCTTTCCCATACCTAACCACCTCTTTATTCTCTCCTCATCCCTCCCTTCCTCAAGGATTAACAAATGAGCGAGCTGTGGGTATTGGACAAAACCAGTACATAGTTCTTCCTGGATGAAGAGCCCCAACGACAAAAGCCATCAACAACGTACCACAAGATTGTAATTTTATACTTTAATGGCGAGTCACTGCCCTGTAATGCTTACAACTGAAATAAGAGCCCCTATTCATTTCAGTTTGCATATGACATAATTTGTTTGCATTTAGAAGATGCTACTCCTGCTGATGTTTATGATTTTATGTAAGTTATATTTAAATAGAATCTTTAAGTCCATCCTGCCGCTTAGGACAGGACAGAAAAACTTACAGTCTGCCTGGCTGAAGTGATCCGTGTACACACTTGTACTGCTGTTCTTTGATTAGCATGCAGAAGCGTATCTTGGACATTTTGTGCTCCAGTTGGCCGACAACCGTTGTAAGATCGTAACAACGGATTACTTACTTTATATTCTTAGAGGGAACAGCTGAATCTCTACTGTAGCTGTAGAAAGTTTGTTCTGCTGAATCTTCCTGTTTTACAGATCACTCAGGTTTTGTTGGCTTAGAAAGACTCCAGTAACACAGGAAAAAAATACTTGAAAATAATTTCTAGAAATTTTGCTTCAAAATATTAATCAATGATATCCTCTTCCATTAGCTGCGTCCATTACATCATATCTCACAATCTTGTGTTATTATGGAGAAGTTAATTACTGATATTATCCTGGCATATTCATGGCTAAAAAAGCTAAATTTGGGGGTGTCATTAAAATTCTGACATGGGTCAACATAATGCGTGTGTCGTCGTGGTTTAAACCCGGCTGGTGACTGAGCCCCACCCAGCCACTGGCTCACTCCCCCGCGCCGTGGGGCAGGGGAGAGAATCGGAGGAGTGAGAAAACTCACGGGTAGAGATAAGAACAGTTTGATAACTGAAATTAATAATAATAATATTATACAAAGCAAGCGATGCACAATGCAATTGCTCCCCACCTGCTGACCGATGCCCAGCCCAGCCCTGAGCAGCGGCCTCCCGGCCAGCTTTCCCCGTTTCTACGCTGAGCACGCCGCCGTATAGCACGGAATGTCCCTTTGGGCAGTCTGGGTCAGCTCTCTCGGCTGTGCCCCCTCCCAGCTCCTTGAGCATCTCCAGCCTTTTCAGTCGGCAGAGCACGGGAAGCTGAAAGTCCTTGGCTAGTGTAAGCACTACTTAGCAACAACTGAAACGTCTGTGTGTTATCAACATTATTCGCATACCAAATCCAAAACACAGCACTGTGCCAGCTACTAGGAAGAAAATTAACTCTATCCCAGCCGAAACCAGGACAGGGTGGTAATAACTGAGTGACTGAAAGAGGAACAACTGTTACGGGCCAGGTGTAACTGTTCTACCGCGCTCTGCTGTGCATGCTGCAATCAGCAGGGCCGCTGCCACAGCACCCTCTGCGGGCACGTTCTTGGCACCAAACTCCCACCCTACCAGTTTAAGCTTGTTCGTGCTCTGGAACAGAAAAGCAGACACTTCCATTAGGATTTTTTACTAAGCGTTCTTTGAAGTACAACAGCCCCTGAATATTATGTTAGAGCTGCCGATCTGACTTCCTACATATAGTTCAAAGAATGGGAGTAACACAGTTGTTCTGCTAGCGCATCTCAGGAGAGAAAGTGCGGAGATAAGAATTTGACAGTATGTATCAGAATATCCCTTTACACTTTCGTATAATCTGGTCAGTTCCCTGAGCCTACACCATATTTGCTTCCTTGTCATTGCTTATTTTGAGAAGATATTTTTGGCTCTGGCAGTAGATTCATAGCTTAAACGGTCTGTGAATTCAAGGTGGTGTTTTGATGCCAGTATGTGCAACTTGGCAACTAGGTTTAAAAGTGAAAACCACCTTCAGTACCATGTGCTTTGAGAGTGACAAAGACACTTGGTCGGGACATTCTTTTGGAATCCCGAAGGGCTGGGAGAAAACCAAACGTGGAACACAGTAAGATCGGAATAACAAAATCCTCTCGAATTGGTAACGGCAGTCTGCTGTTGTATGGCACGAGACAAAGGAATCGGTCCTGTATGTTGTACTGTGGGGCTTGAGAGGAACTCTGGGCACGAAAGATACATTTTCTTTCCTTTCTTAAGACACTACAGGTATACTTCTCATAGGAAAATAAATCCCTGGTTGAGTCCTTGCTTTTCAACTCAACCATGTCACGAAGGAATGTGTGAGGGCTGTTACTTTTATGTAAAGAAGTAATTAAACAAGAGTATTGTAGGAACTGGTCACTTATTTTTGCAGTCATGGTAGATAGATACTTCTTGGTATTAACAGAGATCTATTCACATAAAAATAGAAGAGTAAATTGGATAAAATAAAATGCCAAATGAAGACAATATATAAGGCTTCAAGTAGGTTTTGTATCAGCCCCCTCATGAAGATCTAAATCCTAGCACTGAAGATGTTAAAGGAACAAAGGTGAGAAATAAATGAGGAGGAGCCAGGAAAGTACAATTTTTGTATTTGTCTTGCTCATCCTAATGGGACATTATGTAAATGGGAATGCAAATAGCTTCCTGGCTGTTGGTCTGTTGCTTTCTATGCTATCAAGTACCCGTGTTCTGTGAGGCTACCTCTACAATGCCAAGTCATACAGCACAGGAGTGGCTCTGTAAACAGAAATAGTTGGTAACAAAGTCCAGGTGTGTACTCCAAGGATTTTACTGAGCACCAAACCTAACCCGGTCCCACAAACTGAACGCCCATCAGCAGCTGGAGTGTCTTAGTGGTCTGGAAGCACACCATCTGATTTGGTTTCATCCATAAGGAATACAATTCACACATTTGGACACTGCAGTTTGATTTGCATTAAGGAGTAAGTGGGGAGATTTGCTTCAAAGTGCTCCTTATCCAAACTAAAATGCTAATGTAGAGACATCCACAAATCCTGTGGAATCTGAAGCCTGCCAAAAGTAACAGCTAAGGTAACATTTGGAGTACGTGAAGTACTTATGTTGAAATACAGAGGAGAGACAGCATAACCTCTGTGTTTCAGATAGAATTATAGTAGTAAAATTGTAGTAAACAGAGGGTATTTGAGTCTAAAAATGGGATACCAGGTACCCCTTCAGTAAATCTCTTCACATTTCTTGACTGACCTGACTGTATGACAGGTGACATCTGTTGATTCGTTGTTGATAAAGAAGGATGTGATTTGAATCTCTCTCGCTCTAGTGTTGATACTGGTGTAATAAAATGACTTTGATTCCATCCATCCTGTGGAGTGACAAAAAGAAAAAAACATCAAAATAAGTTGCTTTTCATTAAATCAGGATTTTTTTGTAGAACTACTTTCCAGTGTAGGCTAATTTTATAATTTACCTTTTTATAAATGCTACGGAGATCTCGGTATTGCCATAATGTATTCAGTACCTGGGCGGCTGCCTTGACAACTTTCAGTGACGATCTAAGGAAGTAAAGAATATGACATTATTAGAAAGCCACTTAATTCCACTTAAAAAGAACAATGTTCCTGAGCTACATAATAGCCTAAACCTTGATGCTGTGAAGCAAGTAAGGCCATCTCTCCAGGTGTCAATAAGGCATGCCTGCATTACCACAGTGTGAACACAGCTGCGTCAGCAGCCTCGCCAAAAGGCTAGTGCAGAACCTGATCAAACATGACAATCATGCCCCTCCCCAGCCTAGAAACTTTCTCTTCAGGTCACCCATGTGAGGAACACAGATAGAAGGGCTGAAATAGCTACTGTCATTGTCTGCAAGAATTAAAAATCATGAAAAGAAACATTCTATTTAGTGCATTTCACAAAAACTGAGACTACATACTTCAAATCACTGTACAAAATTCCTAACTGTAGAAAAAGGATAAACAAATAAAAGAGAGCTGGTATTAAAAGTCTCCAGACATCCTCACAGTGAGACTTTGTTCTCAGTTCAGTGTTGCACTGCTGAAAACTTTTATTGGTTGGGAAAACACTTTTCCACTCTCAAGAGCAAAGCTAGGAAAATTGCTCTAGCTATTATTAAAAATAAAATCATGCCATCTTTTAAAAGAGACGTGGTAGTAAGCTGGTAGTGGTACTGAAGCAGTGATTTGACATTAAATGCCACAGCATGACATCTGTGTTAAACATACGCCTTTGTCTGTCACTGTGAAGATTCATCCAAATACAGTACTTGAAAGAAAAGACTGAAAAAATTTGCAGTTGATACTGTTCATCAATGAGTACATGCTCTTAATATGTTGACAAGATTTTAAATTTTAGCGTACTCTGTTGCCTCCTAAATCTAGGTGCAGATGCAGCTTTGCACATTGTCTCCACCGACCAGTGAAGTCACATAAAGGATCACTGCATTCACACCTGAGGTTGAAATGAGCCTGTGTCCTTGGACATATAAAGCATTATCAATTGTGGATACTCAAAATATAGCCGTTTCCTTTTAAGACAAAACCTTTGTTAAAAATGTGGGATGTTTAATTTGCACTGACCAACCTCTCTGTGAAGAGATCCTTTTCTCTGCCTTAGCGCCTGATCACACGCTGGAACAGTCCGCAGGGCGGACTGTACAAGCAGCTTGCCGCTGCCCACAGACCCCCGGCTTGCACAGGAGTCCTGCTAACACGCTTTGCATCAGCCACGCTGCCAAGGAGCGCAGAGCAGCCACGCTGACCACAGCCAGATGGGGTCCACGAGGCTGACTTAGGGCTGGCCCCGCACCACGCAGGAGCCATCACACGTTCCTGTCCCTCGATGCTCAGCTGGCCAGTTCTGAAAGGTTTTGTTACGACTAAAGAAACACGATGCCTGATCGGGCCCGGTGCTGAACTCGGCTAACACACCCCCTAGCACAGGGCTTGGCACAGCCATACCCGAGTGAGTCTGCAGAGAGCCAGGTCTTCTCAATCACCACTGGCTTTGCAATCCTACTCGAGAAGATGCCACTGGCCAGGTAAACTGCTTGGCAGGCCAAGTCTTCCTTTCAACCTACCTAATGGTCATGCTAGGTGTAATTAGCAGCTATTGCGATACATCCTGACAAAGGTGCTAACATATTCTGACTTTGAAAAGCTCTAAATATTCTATTAGTCTTGTAGGTGTTTAAGAGGGGACAATTTTTTTTTTAATACCATTTAGCCTGAACAGGCCGCACTAATGTGATGACTGTGTGCCACTGCAAAAGCCTCCGGAAGCTTCAGGAAGAGAACATGCTGCAGGAGAACGGTGGGACCCGCTGCCTCTCCCTTCCCAGTGTGATTCAGACTCAGCTACTCAGATCAGCAGTGCAAAAGCAGATCCTTTTTTTTAACTCAAAAAAACATTTCCTGCATTCTTAAGCATTTTGAATGGACTAGAGAAACAGTTCAGGTATGAACTTTGTTGCCTACTTGCCTGTCACCCCTTCCTTTCGTTATGTTCACCAGCTTTTCTATTCCTCCAGTATCAGCGAGGGCTTTGGCATTTTCCATGTTTTTACTAGTGACCTCATGCAACGCACAGCAGATTGCCGCTACAGTCTCATCAGACAATACGCTTGGACCATTGCCTCCTGGAAGTCGATTAACCAGATCTCGCATAGCGTATTTACCTATAAAAACCCATCAACAGAACCGAGTAAGAAAAAAAATACATTTTGGTACTTAAGACTTGAAATTACAGGACTCATCACAACACTGTGTCTGAAAGCAATAAAAAGAAACACACAATCAAAACCATGGAAACTTTCCAAGAGCTCACATTTTACACAGAGTCAAGAGAGACTAGAGATCAATTTTTGAATCTTTTTTTCCGTTTAACTTAAAAACGTGAGAAGTTGCATTTTTGCATTAAACCAGGAACATTTGTAAACAGGAACTATTTGGAGAAAGAATCATTCAAGGAAAAATGTTACACTATTTATTATGATTGAAGGAGTGGTGCACATTCCTAGGCTTCACTTGTGGAAGGATTAAAGGAATCCTTACAGGAACTTGGAATTTTTTTTTCTTTCAGACATTCTGTTCACCTTATTTGTTACCCATAAGAGATCAGATCTCAGCTCTTCCAGATTTCAATTACTGACTGATGCACAGGACTAATCACACTGCAGACAAAGGAAATTAACTAAAGCTAAGGTAGTATTTTTTTTTCCTGTTCAGGCTGTGCTGTTAATTGAATGATTAATCAATTTTATTTAAGACATATATTTGTACATAACAGTGAATAATGAATAAGCTTTACACAAAGCCATTAGCTATCTATTTGCATGATGTGCCTGAAGGGAAAAAAAAAAAATATCCAAAAAGGAATTCTGCAAACAAAAGGAACAACTTTTCAAACACACTGGAAAACTATCACCAACAATGCTGTGTACAGTAGTGCCCTGTCACTGCCCAACTTTTAGCAAGATCATCAACACGTTTGCATATACCAATTAGTATTGTTATTTGAGGAGTCCCCAATCTCTTATTTTCTTCAGAGTTTGGACTAGGTAAACCCATTATTCCTGCCCCTACCAATAGCAGTAAAGTTGCATAAAACAGATTACTAGCATGGAGTAGTTCATGGCTCACTTCATGTCTCAAAATACTTTATACAAAGATTCGTTTCCAAGTGTATCTGGAAAGCCAATAATTCTTTCATAGTTAAGGCTTTGACAGGGAGAGGGACAGGTGGAGGTGCAGTCCTGAACTGAAAAGTTCTGCCAGGAAGGGAAAAAAAAAATAAATCCTGAAAAGAGAGTATCACCTGAGTAGTATGACCTGTATATGTCTAGTGCTATAGAACAGAATTTTCTTTTTACTAATTCCTTATGTATGTAATACCTAAACTGCAAGAAGACATGTTCTGAACATCCAGGATGGAGAAGCTCAGAAATACACAATAAAATTCTGTTCGCCTGCATTTATCTCTTTGAGAATAATGATACTCTTATCTGTATAAATAGTTGTTATGTACTTATCGAACTAGTCTACAACACAGAAAATACTTCTGTAACAAAAATGAAACTTTTAGATCATGCCATGTGTTAGCAGGGCCTGCTAACCTGTTAGCAGGTTAGTTTAGGCCAGAGCAGCCTGAAGCGGAGGGTGAGGCATGTTCAACACTTGCTGTAATAGACTGAGATTCCTGATCAAGGCAGGAAAAATGTTGTTTGGGTTTTTTTTAAACGCTCGATGAGAAAGGCACAGATGAATGCTTAAAGTATTAAATATTAGAACTGACAAAAGGGAAACAGTTTTTCTAGCAAGCATCCTTGTTGATTACTTAATTCAACAAAGGCACATATATATTGCTCTGTATCTGGGTATTTGTGGAATTATTGTACTTGGAGAGGATTTCTTCCCCCTCTCCCTATCCAGTACTATTAAATAAAGTGTTTACTGATGCACTGGCAGCCGAGCTGTCCTATGCTCTTAGAATATGTAAGGGACCTTGAAACCCTCTAAGGAGGTTACTGTTTAGCTCCAAGGAAGCAGAGCTGTGTTTCCCATCATATTTTGTACTGACAGCTTCCTGTCCAGTTTCGTTTAGCTGAGGTGACTTCCATCCACTGTAAAGAGATTGCCATGCAAGATGGCTAAAGGCAAACTAAAATGTCAATATCATTCTGAAAAGCTACTGTTGTCAAAAAGATTAATTTCTGTGACACAACTGACATGATACAGTAAAATCAAGCATGCTATTTCTATTGGTAGAATCTCATCCTGGTATTTTTGCAGTACAAGGTCTGACAAGTTGGTAATTGTGCTTTCTTCGGTACGGTTCTGTACTTACCAATAAGCTCCTTGTTACGAACGTCTAATGCCATATTCCTTAGGGCAGTGGCCACAGATGAAACAACTCGATCATTATCCATTCTCAGCAGCTCCACAAGGATTGGTAGTCCTTTTTCTTTTCTTACAGCAGCTCGAATGTATGCTGCAAACTATAATACAACTCCAGTTACTCACAAATATACTACAACATTCTGATTGAAATAATTTCTTACTAGATTGTAATTCTAGTATGTTAGGGGACATTTTCCAAAGAAAAGATGACATGTTAAATACATATCTTTTCTATTGTTATAAAGGGTTGGCTCTTTGTTGTTTTTCACTCATTACTCTTACAAAACAATGTTTAAAAAAGGTGGTCTAACAGACAAAATATCTTAATAGATGACAAATTATTGAAAAGGGAACAGGGTTTTTTTTTTAAACACACCAATTTTATAATGGTCATAAAATGAAAAAGTCTTAGCTGTTTTTCTACAAGCAAAGGAAGCAATTAACTTCTTTTAATCTCTCCATAACAAATACATAAGATTAATAAGATGTTCTCATGTGGTGCTTTGGTAACATATTGTATGCAAGGGCCACAAGCAAGAATGTATGGAAATAAATAATACAAATAATAAAGCAAATACAAACAATTTATTTATGCTGGTCTTATTTTGACACTACCTTCCCACCAGAACTCACAGCTAGAAGATGCTACAAGATTATTTTGACCTAATATGCACCGGAAGAAAGCTTTTTCTGTTTATTTAAAACAAATGGTACCAATTTCAAGGCCAGTTTCCATATTGCTCTTCCTGTCTACCATCTTTGTCATTGCTTTTTACCATGGAAATAACATTACTGCAGCACATAAGCACTAATGGTACACACTAGAGAGAAACGCTCAGATGCATGCTAGAAAATGACACGTTCCTTCCAAACACATGCCAATATCTAATTAAAAAAACCCAGCTAAAATACGACAATAGGAGGAAGAGCAGGAATTCACATACCTTCCAGTTGCCTGCAGAAAGATTCTGGAGGGATCCTGCAGAGCCCTCGAGAGTAGCTGGGTTGGAGCTTTCTGCTAGAAGCGTCAGGTATGGCTTTACCACAGATGGGTGCCACAGCATTTCCACCCCTTTAGGAGACTTGGAAAATCCTGGTATAGGGCCAACTCCATCCCACTGAGAAATGAACATATATTTGTAACTACATGAAACCTCTGTATTTTCATTCAACATACGATACTTCTTCAAGCTACGTACTCCCCCCCATCGTTAGCTAATCTACAGCTGATACATTCGTAATACAAGGAAAACAGCAAACCTGATCCTCCTGCGAAGTTTTTTTTTTCTTCTTCTTTTTTTTCCCCCAGCAACTTGGCTCTGAGTCTTTGCTAGGTGATTCTTTTCCTAACAAGTCATCCAATTCATTGATTCCTAGCAGACGTGCCTGAGGTACCTCCAGTTCCAGACGGTAGGAAAGGTTTCTCAAGGTACACACACAGTTTTCCACTGTCTGAAGCCAAACCAGAAAGACGTCATGTAGTTAGTTACTTTCTTACATAGTGATAAAGCAAACCAAACAAATTAAGTAGAAGTGAAAAGGCATTTGGAGCACAAGCACTAAATTCTAAGTCTGGGCCTTGGGCATTGCTTTGTTTCTCTGGGAAAACTGCAATCTCTCTGCTGATATCCTCCAATATGAAAACATTTATAACAGTGAACTCTACTATTTTTTCAGTATTCTGAAAATGAAAGCACAAGAGCTTATTATTATTTTATTAACGAATGAATACTTCAACACTGATGAAAATGAAAAGCGCAGAACAAGTTACGCTGTACTATGCAACAGAATTTGTTTGTGCATCAGTAAACTGGGGTTGGGAGAGAAGCCCAGTTGAGCTAAGCACATCACAGTACTACACTGTACTATACAAACCCCAAAAGATCCTGTCAGACACACAGTTTAGCACTCAAAATCACTTGGATGGAATGCGCACACACCTTGCTGTCATAATCTGATGTGTTCACACACGTGTGGATTACGTAGAGCAGTGAATCAACCAGCCCTTCGCAAGACCTCATCTGCTTCCGGGCTTCTTCACCTGCGGAGCTTAGATTCCTAAAGGTTTGAAATGATAGAGGAACACAGTGTGTTCACAGACAGACACACACACAATCATTTTATTAGCTAGTTTGCAGAAGTTTTTTATACATCTGATTGATAACTGGGAAGTTAAAGGCAAACACACCATTTTGCAACAACCCACCACCAATTCTTATAAAAGCTAAATATGATTCAAAACTGCCATTTCAAGATCGCATTGACTCATTGGCAACACCGGCCATAAGGAGAACCCCTTTCCCACAAGCTCTTCCATTCCAAGCCCTCTCTTGTAAAAGCCCAAATCCATGGTTTGTATGTGCTGTAGAACAGATTGCTGAGTTTGTCTGTGTTAGAAATGCCCTTTGTTACCTCTTTTTTAAATTGGATCCATTCAGTGATCCGTTCTGTGGTGCAGCCTCATTAACATTTGTAATAGTGCTACACAGACAGAAGTATAAATGTCTAAATCAGGGTGTAGGGAAAATAAAGGCAGCAAAGGATGTGGCCAAGTATTTGCCTTCAAGGCCACCATGCTGCAAAACCTGAGGCTTACACTGTGACTGGATGCACGCTGAAAATGGTACTGCTGCTAAAAAAATACCACCGTGCCTGTCCGTGGAGGTGCTGCTTCTCTAGACATCACGTTTGCACTACTATGCTAGCACAACCCTATGTTCAAAAGCAGCGTGAAACTCGTCATCTGGAAAAACCACCCAATGAACAACAGCAAAAAAGTAGTTTATGACAATATGCTGAAGTTCAGAAGGGTTACCAGCAAATAAAAAGCACTTGCAATTCTGTTTAAACACAGTGGCCTTACTCTGCTGTTTAACAGAACACAATTTGAAATCTGATAAATCAAAATTATAAACAAACCTACAAACGAACAGAAAGAGCTCACATACTACCCCAGCCCTTAAATTCTCTTTTCAGATATTTTAGTTTTGCTTTTTGTCGTTGTGAATACTTTTTTCTTCTTACTGCTGTTTGAGAAATCCACAAAGGGAATAGTCATTCTTTACTGATATGTATGCATATACAAACATTAAATGCATACAACAATAAAGAATCACCAAATGCACAATTTTTTTCATAAATAATATTCATAAGCCCTACACACAATACAAAAACTGCAGTAATTAATGAAAGTGCAGTGATTGTAAATTATAAGCAAAAAGCCCAAATTTTAACCACTAGCCATTATAGGTAGCATCTGTTAGTGACTCACTTCATATTGTTCATATTTTTCTAACATGGGAAAAAAACCCCAAATGCCAAAGCTGCCTAAATGATACAACTATATGTAATTTATAGAACGCAACAACTCCTTTGTCTTAAAAATTACAGTATAAAAAGGACCTGTTGGATAACATGATTACTCTGTAAAAGGGAGTCTTCTAGAACAGAGAATTACCTCAGGCATCCTGTAGTATTGCGTAGAACTAGGGAAGTCTGAAATTTAATTTTATGATCATCATCAAAAGAAGAACTGTTCCATCCAGAATGTGGCACTATCACAGTGTTTGTTAGTGTTGACAGAGCATCTCTAATGATTGTCATCTTTACTGCATCGCATGAAGACAAGTTCCAGAGAACCCCTTAAGAAAAGATTTCCATTGCAGTAAAGTCAGAAAAGACTCAGCAAACGAATATAAAGCAACATTGACAACTTAAAACACATCACTTTAAACAGGAGAAAGGTAATTTACCTATGCAAAACCAAAAGCACTATGATTAGTCTGCAATGTAACTTTAACATTATTCCAACATTATTGGTCACTACATGGTCAAAGCTGCCATTAAAAGATTCACTTTACAGACTGAAATAAGTATTTCTAAACTTCAGGTTATAATGTATTCAGCAGCCTTCACTCTAGCTGTCTGGCTGCTGCGTAAGCTCTTTGATGAAGAAGTTGGAATGCGAGACGATGATCAGAACAACCCCAACAGGTCAGCAGCGAGGTCTCCCACAACACC
The DNA here is from genome assembly GCF_030463565.1 of Pelecanus crispus. NCBI lineage: Eukaryota > Metazoa > Chordata > Aves > Pelecaniformes > Pelecanidae > Pelecanus > Pelecanus crispus. The sequence goes on from NC_134647.1 coordinate 504,694, forward strand.
GAGGAGGAAAACATGCGTATCAGTGAGTAAATACTCTTTTCTTAAGGAAAAATACCCAGCAGAAACACACACTGACTGACAGGACACATTCCCTTCCTCCTTTCCTGAGGAACAGCTCATTCTGCTACCCGAGAGGAGACGGGCAAGTCCCCACTGCACGACAGGAGTCTAGAGGAACATTCCCTACAAGCACTCAAACTCACCTCACTCGCAAAACATCTTTCCATCTTTCTGAAACATATGTGCCTTGAGCTCACTGTATCTCTCTAATGCTCATATCTTTCTTAGATACCTAAAGATCAATCCCATACTGACTACCTGGAATGGGAAGAAAAATCTGTCTTTTTTTGTAGTATGCCAGGCAACATGCCAATCAGCGCAAGCTGGTGTAAACATGCCGTAGCAGACACTTCTGTTCCTAAAGAGGTCACTAATGGATTGGCCAGATTAATTCAGCACAAAACTTCATGAAAAACAAAACCAGAAAGTTTTACTGTTGTCTGTCACCTATACGCACATTTGTAGGTGCGCACGCAGTCGCTGCAGCTGGAACGGAGCAGGGCCCCAGCGGCACCGCTTCCCCAGCGTGCCCGGCAGGAATGGCACCCTACACTACTAGCTGGTTCCTCTCCCAGAGGAGAATTCCGGTGTAGAAGGAAAGGTGTGAATATTTACATGAACAGAAAAAATATCTCTGAAGAAAGCAGCTGCTGGTAGCCTCCCAGCAGCTCTTGACGTGGACATTGCAACTCTGGGTGACCACCAGCAGCGAGCTCCTGGCACACAGCGGCTACGTGGAGGAGGTCGCTACTGGAACCGCCGCTGCTCTGCTCAGAGAAGCGCGTCATGCTTTGTACTTCAGACAACGGTACAGCCTTCAGTGGAAGGGCAACTAAAACCAGGCAGCTAAATCTCAGAAATAAAAATGCTCCTTACAGGTGCCATTGAAACTGCATGCCCTCTGTGAGTAACCTGATCCCTAGCGGTATTTTCGTTTGGTGCCTCATTAGTTCTAGCCAGTCGGCAGTCTGAGATGAGAAGGTATATTTATCAGAAGAGATAAGGCACTTTCTGAACTCTTCATCCTATTCAAAAAAAGGCATGAACATCTGACCTCCAAAGGGTGAGTCTTCAACAACCCTGTAAGAAAGAGGTTTGGGAGAGGGAAGAAACAGATCATTATCCTGATTCATATGAAACTTGGAGATTAAAGTTATAAAGTACTTCTTAAAAAGGAACATGGAAGAGATTGGGCTATATTCTTAAGAGAGAGATTGTTTACATTCTCTACAACTTTGCAGGCAGAAGTTAACAGCTAAAAGAAAGGTCATAGGAATACAAGAGCAAAAATGAAGCGAGAAGAAACCAAATCTATGGATGTCATGGCTGAAAGATCATCAGTGTTTTGCAAACATGAGGTCTTGTGGAAAAATTTCTGAAAAAATGACAAAGAAGGTAGATTGGCAGGTGGGTGGTAGCCATTAAAGAGTTTTCAGTAAAGGTCCCAAGTGTGTGATGTGACATGATTCTAGATCAGGCAGAACCTGGAAAGCAAGTACCCAAAAAGGAGGAATGCAAAATGAACAATGGACGGGGGATATGGTTTTTTGGTTGGTTCCCCCCCCCCCCCCCCCCCTAATGATAAACATGGGAAGAATGGCCTGCACCAATACTACTGCTTTCTTGCCTTGTATGCCTGGGATATTAGATACTTAAGTGCAGAACTGAACATACAAGAGCTGATGTAAAAATCCTACAGAAATTTTCTTCCTGGAAACTCTAGCAAGAAGTCTAGAGTATTTCACCTATTAGTCAAATGAAACTGCTATCAATCTTTTATCCTCACGCAGAATTCTAGAGTTCCCTACCCTGCAGAGTCTTCTTACATGACATTCAGATACAGAAGTATGAGATCTGACAAATTATCAGCAGAACTGTGTATGCAAGTAAAATGCTAAACATGGCATTTAATCAGCTTTTCCATCATCAAACACAGCTTAAAGTCCCTCTAAATTCTCAGCAGGTACTCATCTTACTCTAAGTATTTTACTAATTGTAAAACAGTATAGCTGTGTACACTCAGCACAAAACATTAAACAGCATTTCCACAATAGCCCAATAATATTGCTACTATAAACCATACGGTTTTCAGTTTGACTGGGTCTTGAACATTTAGTTTCCTCAGAAGTAAATTATGGGGGGACAAGACGGTAAATGTTACAAGAGTTAACAAAACCAAAAAAATTCTAAGACAGCAAAAGTTTTTAATACAGCCACATAAAAATAAGAAAGAAAAATTTTTGCATGAAACATCCTGTCTTTTTCTCTTCAGTAAAGCAATTAAGGGGGGGCTTCATGGGGGGAATATACACGACGAGATTTATGACTGATTTCTAGTTACGACATAGGCAGCCAGAGTGCTTAATGCGTCATACAGCGGTTCCTAGAGATTCTTATCTCTGTGGTTTAGCTCACACACAAAGATTACTTGAATGTTTGGATGAAGATTATGGTTGCTAACTTGGCTGTCCTTGAATAATGCAACTCTCTTCAGCAGCTCACCTACCTAGGCAGCAGACTTTTTGGCAATTAGGTGAAGATTGTACAATGAACTCTCGTAAGAGCCAAAACACCCTCCCTCACAAACCTTTCAGCTGCCTTGTCTAAATCCAAGGCATATTTCTATAATTCTACCATTCTATTTGACTGCAGTTGCTTCAACGGAAAGCGGAATGAGCTTGAGACGGGACTGTTTTGATCATGTCCTTATGCTGACTTCCCCAAAGACAGCTAAAAAACTTTAAAAAATCAAGAGTCTCATTTTGTCGGAATCTAAACTAGGATGTCTATCTTTTTAAAATGCAAACAAACCACATAACGATGGAGTTAGAAACAGTTTACAGACAATTCTCCTGGCTGCAACATTGCTGAAGAATCCAGGTGTGGCTTCACTCAACCAAATGGCTTTTGAGCTATGGAACGTAAGCTACAAGCAAGACAGGTACCAGGACAACTTTCCAGTTTGGCATGTTGTTGTAATTGTGGCTTTAGCTGGGTAACAGCTGGAGAGCAGCCCTGCAGAAGGGGACCTGGGGGTGCTGGTCGGCAGCAGGCTCCATAGGAGCCGGCAGCGTGCCCTGGCAGCCAAGAGCACAAACTGCATCCTGGGATGTGTCAAACCCGGCAAAACCAGCCAGTCAAAAGAGGTGATTATCCCGCCGTATTCAGCACTGGTGCGGCCTCACCGTGCGTACTGTGTGCAGTGCTGGGCTCCACCATTTGAGAAGGACGTGAAGGTCCTTGAACACGTCCAGAGGAGAGCAACCAAGCTGGTGACGGGGCTGGAAGGCATGTCCTCTGAGGAGCGGCTGGGAACTCTGGGCTTCTCTAGTTTGGAGAAAAGGAGGCTGAGGGGTGACCTCGCTGCTCTCTGCAGCTTCCTGAGGAGGGGACGTGGAGAGGGAGGTGCTGATCTCTTCTCCCTGGGATCCAGGGACAGGATGCCTCGGAATGGCTCAAAGCTGCACCAGGGGCGGTTCAGACTGGACAATCAGAAGGACTTTACCGAGACGGCGGTGAAACACTGGAACAGGCTTCCTGAAGAGGTGGTCAATGCCCCAAGCCTGTCAGTGTTTAAGAGGCATTTGGACAATGCTCTTGGTAAGATGCTTTAACTTTTGGTGGGGCAGTTGGACTAGATGATCATTGCAGGTCACTTCCAACTGAAATAGTCTATTCTGTTCTATCAGGGATGTGCCTGCCTGTGGTACACACTTAAATCACGGATTCCCTGGATGGGGCAATGGACTGACTTGTGTTGGCTGAACTCCTAGGCACCTTACAACAGAGCTTTTGACTAACTGGTGCAGAAGCTCTCCAGATGGGAATTTTTGGACTGTCCTGAAGATCTCCCCCAATCACCTCCTGCTGTGCCTAGACCATTTTTTGTGTTTTAATGTGTTGATTAACATAATGGATGAAGAATCTGGTTATTCCAGGGACTGCCCTATGCTGGTCCTGTTACACAGTCGGCTAAATAATATATATAAAAGACACTTGTAAGTAGCCCATAGAAACAGCATCTGCAAAAACAGTCACGCAGGATGGTTTTCTGAGTATGATTAAACTCCATACAAAACGTCTCCTAGCTACCTTACAATGATCACTAGCAATGGATCATGCATACACTGGAGAGATCTCATAGGACCATGCGACAGCTGGATGTAAGAACTCAGCAGAACAGCAGTCTGGGGAGTCTCAGCTGATGCAGCCAAAGCCACCACTGGCAGGACTCTTGCAATAGAGACTCCTGTCACCATCTGGAAGTGACAAACCATTGTGTTCAAGTAATCTGCTTCCCCGGGCGTTACCATATGCCAAGACCCCCAAAAACTAGGTTTTTTTTTTAAAAAAAACCCCACAGTCTGTGAATGTCCATACAGGAAGCAAACGTTGCACCGTGCCTGTGCAGTCTGGTTCTTGTTCCTCTTAGCTGTCCCACTGACACTGCGTGAGCAGCAGTCTGCTCTGACTCTCGCTCCTTCCTCTGCCTGCTCGTCTTCCCATCAACAGCCTCTTCCCACCTGATCCAGTCTTCTGAAAAGGGACTGCATATGCAACCAAGAACAAATAAACCAAACCTACTGTCTGTTTAACAGAAACCTTTGAAGATTTCAAAGAACACATGCCCAGCTGCTCGCTTTTTTCTTATTCTTCATACCATCTATTTATTAGACTCATCTTGGTGTTCAGCTGTCCTCTTCCCACAGTTCCCGATCCTCACCAAACGATGACAGAAATCTGACAGCCAGCCTCAGAGCTGCTCTTTGCCCCTTCCCACCTCCAGGCTCCCAGCAAACCTCCAACTCTTCCTTGTTAGATTCGTCCCTCCTGCTCTCCTCCCCCTTCCGTGCTCTCAGCAGCTGATGTACGGGAGTGAGCGAGGCTTCTCCAATACAAGAAGCGCTTGCCTTGACCAGTAGGCGTTTACCTCCTTACAAAACTGGGTGGCTTTCTGGCACCTCCGCAGGACGCAGCGTCTGAACTCGCCCGTCAGCAGTCCTGCGGTGGCAGACAGGACAGGCAGACGCAGGCAGAGCTCCGCTGCGCGGGTCACGGACCCTCGGGCCACGCAACCCTCCTGCTGCCGCGCCCACCCAGCCAGCGTCCCGGGTGTGTTTAGACCTCCCCCGTGACACAACACCTGCTTAATGTTCTTACCTACAGCTGGACTTCCTACGTGTACCCACTGTCTGGTCACTTTTTAAATCAACTGCTATTTCACAGAAATATTACTCCTGTGAAAATTATACATTTCCTTCCAGTCGTTTGACGTAGATTAATTTGTAAACAGCAAAAAGCAGACTATGTCATTCACAGTCCGATAATCCTGAGGAACTAAGTAGGAAAAATCTACAACAATGGATATGATACTTCACATGTGAAGTGTTCAGCGATTCTTGATACTTTTAATACCACGGACCCATTTTAGAGCAATGTTAAAAGTATTATTTTATGATTTTTATATAACTCCATAATAATAGTTATTATATTATGACTTTTAACTCCAGCTCCTATATAGCAAGACTTCCAGTTACAAGAGAATTGATTACAAACTGGGAAATAAAAAAAAAATTTAAAAAAAGTATTCTCTAAAGTTGTTGGGTATGTTTTTTTCACAAAGTTTCGAGTGATTCTCAAAAATTGTTTATGGCTTCACCAAACTTTGTACTGCATTACATTTACACACTCAAAATAAGCTGAAGTTTACTTATTCTTCAGGTTTAACAGTTTGATTACATAAAACAAGCTATTTCAAATACATATCCGATTTCGTACCATAAATCTCTTCTGTGACCATATGCCCTTGCTAAAGAAAGGTACCTCATGGGTGACTAACAGTGAGGAATCTAAATGCTTCACTGGCCTACAGCTTTAAGTTTATAAAAACGTATTTCATGCAATTTGTGATGCAAACTAGAAATTACCTCTCACCTAAACCTCCTCCCTGCCCCCCAAACATTTATTGCTAAAGCAAGTTATGCAAGAGAAAAAATTCTGAGTCTCAGACTACTATTAGTTACCTAACACATACAGGAAAATAGCACGCTGGAGTCTACGTGACCTAGCTTTGAAAATATGGCTGTATGGTTATTCACAGAGGTAAGTCTCTATGCCTGCCTCTAAACGTGCACTGGCTAACCCACAGCCGGTGGAAGCCGGCGCAGCCGGGTGCCGCTGGCAATGCCAAGGCAGCAGCCGGATACACTGCTTACCCGGGCGCTGCCGGAGCAACGCAGCGCTCGCTAGACGCGTGCGGGATGCGGCGTACGCCACCCTGCCTTGCCGTCAGAGGAACACACGCTCACGTGCTGGCTACGGAACGGGAAGCGGACAGCCAGCAGCATCTCTTCTGCGTGCGTGGGTACGATGGCACGACTGCAACGCCAGCCAGAGCACCTCCCTGGCCTCGACCCCTCCGGGAAGCCTCTTAGATTGTCGCAAATATTAACTTGGCCACGAGGATTAGCCTGGAAGTGCCTGAAGCGCAGATCACTGGAGTTCCACTGAGAAACTATGTCAAAACTTGCCCGGAAGCAGGACTCTCAAGGAGGCAGCTTGATTAAATGATGAATGATTTATTACCCCTGTGTTCATTATGTGAAGGCAAAAGCTCTCACCAGGACACTCCGTTCCTTAATTTGGGACAAGTCTTCAGCTATTTATTTTACAAAGCAGAACTGTGTATCACAGAGCCCTTCATGTTAAAAATGAGAATAGAATCTGATTATTTGTAGAGTGCTTATTTTAAGGTAATTTGGACCAAATTTAGTGCTTATTAGACATAAACCCTGAAGGAAAAGGCAGTTATAATTTGGGAAGTTTCCATTCAAAGATAAGGAAAATGGTGGTAGAAGCTGGTACAATGCTGTATTAAGGTAAAGTTTAAGAGACTTCTGGGATTACAGTGTAATTTTGCATGTCATTTAAATAACAGTGCCTTTTTATTCCTCATTGTTGTGAAGGTACACTTAAAAACAAGTACTTAACTGTTACAGAATCATCTGCCAAAGTCCAAAGAGACAGTTTGAAACCATAGGCAGAGGACGAATTTCCAAAAAATTATTTTTCAACAGCCAGCTGCAACTCCCATTGTTCTGGCAGACTGGTGAGCATCCCATCCACAAACAGCTCTGTGCAGCAAGGGGAGCGCCAAGTCCCTTTACCTACCTAAGCAGCTCTCTGTTGTCCCTAGCATCTCCGGGCTTGGAAGGAGAGCAACGCCTGCTTGCTAGTCATGTTACACTTTAGTCTGTGTGTAATTCAACTGACTGCTTCAGCTGGCCTCACATTTCTTGCTTATACTGTGAATGTACTATAAAATACAGCAGAAAAAAATCACACACCACTATTAGGAAAACCTGAGAAGAGAAGGCTAAAGTTCAAAAGATACCAGCATTATCAAGCATGGATAATTCTTAATGGAGGAAGGAAATCAGCAGTAACACCACCAGGAAAAAAAAAAAAAAAAAAAATCAGTAAGTTTTGCAGGAGAGTTTAAAATGCCATATGAAAAAGCTTCTGTACTAATGAAAAGTGGGTCTCTGTGTTCTTTTTTTGATCAGGGATTGCCTGCCCTATTTTTTGCCTGAAATTCTGACCCTTACAGCTCTCAGAAGATGACCATGCTAAAATAACATTTCTGTGAACATTGTCCAAAATAATCCTACTCAGGAAATTAAAATAAGTAGCATAATAAAGTTGAGAGCCTTATCTACATGAAAATTTGCAGTTGCTGCCATTGACAAAACTGCTTTGGTATTAGCAACGGTTGGACATTCTTGTCATAAAATTTGTTTTAGACAAGACAGAGAATTTACCTTGACGTTTGCATCTAAAGTGACAAGGAACACAGATGTTCAACAAACACAAATACCCATCTCCAAAGTTTTAGCCAGTCATTTAAATGGATTAGATCATAAGAAGAAAAATGAAAACAACATTTAAGGAATGTGTCTGCCTTCTCAAAAATGAAGAAACTTTCCAGGTCATGTTTAATATTACCTAGTATAGAAAAAACCTAGACATCTGGCTCTTGAATGAAATATTCTAGCGTAAGTATTAAAAAATAATGAAAACATGTAACCTTGATTTAACTGTAGATAAAATGCTTTTGAACAGCCAAGATGTATGTATAAGATATAATAAAATACCTATCAAGCTATATAAGCTACTTTGATGAGCCAGAATACGGTTTTCTCTAAAGAGGCTGAATGGGAGAAGAAAAAAAAAAATAGTTCAAGATCATGTAGGAAGATGAAAGCAGAATAAAAATGCTCAACAGGTTATTCAGAGGTATAATTGAAGTTTAAAGATGTAGATATACATTTTCTATAAGATCAGGTCCCAACAAAGTCAATATAAAAATCCTAATATCTTTAATAAAAGAAACTTGATGGAAAGTGTATAGGTTTATGCACTAGATCTTAAAATTAGCGAAATTTAGGGATTATACACTGGAGTACTGACAGAGTCAGATGAGTTCTTTAAGTTAGCTAACAGAAGTTACTCACTGACGGTATTTAGAGCCCCTTCATCTTTTTCCTGTCCTGTCCCGAAACAACTTTTTAGAATTGATGTAACACGATGCATCAGGGTGTTGGACAAACAGTTGTCACACAGGCAGAACATGGACATGGTCCTGGGCAATCCGCTCTGTGTGACCCTGCTCATGCGCAGGGGGTGTGGACAAGAGGATGTCCAGAGGTCCCTTCCAACCTCAACTATTCTGTGATTCTGTGAAAACAGAAGCCCGAAGTCCTGCATAAGAGGACTCTCAAAAAGAAACACTTAAACCAGTCAAAAATATTGAATTATACAGCCTCCTAAAGCAGATCAGAGGGATTGTTCTTTGACCTCATCTCTCATCTTCCTTGGCATAACAACACTTGCTGACAGTGGACAGGGCTTTGAAGTTGTTTCGGACCTTGGACAAATGAATAGAAGATGCAACAAGGGACAGGACCAGCTAGTGGTAGTTGGTAGAAGTATGTGGAAGTAACAATAATCTTGTAGATGGGAGGCAACAACAAAACATAACCCTCCAAACACAACACCACGAATGAAGTTGAGGGCTACCGATACAAGGACAAGGTATCTGAGGTCTGCCTTATGGCTGCAGAACAGTGTTTGTTTTAACACCGTCAACTTCACAACAGATACGTCATGTTTGAAGTTAATGGGTGCAGATAGGGTGAGGAAAGCCAAGGTACTCTATTTGCTAAAAATGATGGCAACTAGAAATAGTACCGGTAGGTGCTTTGAGGATGATTTCCACATAGATTTGGGACATACATTAACACTTGCAAATAAAAAAAAAGGAAGAGCCTTGCCCATAAACTTCTGCTTTTCTAGACTGAAACACCTACCACATAGAAAATAAAGGGAGAAGAAATCTTAAATAATTTAGATCCCATCCTTGAGCCCGACAAGCTTTAAAGCCAAATGATCTTGGCTATCTAACATAAACGCTGGTCCAGCAAAAAAAAAAAAAAAAAAAAAAAAAAAAAAAAAAAAAAAAAAAAAAAAAATAGAAAATAGGATCATCTGGAAGACTTTTCTGAGGAACTGACTATAGAAGTAAGTGCTTAAAAGGAGCAGAAATGAACCAAACTGAAGAAACTCATACACATAACAGAGAGTGCAGCAGAGAGAGTTTGGTTCAACAGTTTTCTCCTAAAAATTTGAAAGAATCAGCTTTTTGTTCTAAAGGTCCAGGGTCTCTGGCTCCAAGATGCTGGTCAAACTGTTCCAGTACAGCTTTAATAAAAGAAATTGATTTTAATTGATTATGTTCCTTCCTCATGTACATGACATTTTAAAAGCACTTGCAATTTTGACAAACTGTAACAGAGCAAAAAGAGAGACAAATCTAAACCACTAAGTTTCAATGATTGAGGTTTCTAGGGGGAGTTTTCTGGTTTTTTTCCTAAGGATTCAAAATTTAGAGAATAATGGAGAAAAGGATTCTTCCCAAGAAGGAAATTACTATTAAAAGGAAAAAGGACAAAACTCTGGAGTAACACACTCCTCTTTTCAGTCTTCATGTTTTTGTATCGCTTTACACTCGGAACGAATCCGGAGGTTCAAAGATCTGTGATGAGGAAATGTCTGCCAGTTAGGTCCAGAGATCAAACTCCGCAATGCCAGCTACAACACTCCCTGTAACAGCAGTGGACACTAAACAGCTGATCTAGCTGTATACAGAGAAGACAACTTGGGTGAACTTCTGTGAGGATGATGTATGCTTGACTTAACTCACACAACGTACCACAAATTTATGCAGAAACAAAAAAAGACCTCAAGACTTAGGCAGCAAGGATCAGAGTTTGTCCTGGAAATGTGATCCAGACAAGGTGATATAAAGTAGAATGGGGAAAAAAAAATTTTAAAAATCCAGAACTGGAACATGTAGTGAAAACAGGTACTTTGGAATCTATAAAGACAAAACTTAATGTTACTGCACTTAGTGATTGCAATTGTTTTTAATCAAATCCTACTGCATGTAGATTGGTCATAGAAATACTGAAAAATCAACTGAATTTTCATAAGTTTCCATAGGGTACTTTCAACTGGGGAGAAATTATTTATGAGGAACTGTTTTTTCAACACACTAAATACTAACAGTCTGTTTCTATATGCTGGTTGCTGCACATAATGCTCTGGGGAGGAACGGATGCAAGAAAAGTATGTGTAGGCAGATGGACCTGTGATGATGCACAAGACTACTACAGAGAGTATTACTGGAACCCATGACCTGACAACAGCTGTGAAATGCCTCACTTGGTGCTGTAATGTATGGAAGATAGCGTGCTAATTTAGATCTGCAAGGGTCAAGATTTGGCCTATAATCAATTGTCATAACAGAAAGAAAAAGAACAGCTCTGTGTTCTTATAGCACTTATCTACTGTAATCTGAGCTTGGAGAGGCTGTGTCCAAAGTTACTGTTCTTCGTAAATCTCAGCAATCTATTAATTTCTATTCCAGTGTAAATCAAATCAACACTAGCATTTGCTTTTCTACTGTGTCGACATAAAGAACTCTGTGTATGTGAAGTATATCTTATATTACTGTTGAAACATGTTGGTGTCATATACCTCTCAAGAAAAATAAATGGGCATTTTCTTTTGATACCTTTAGCAGTCCTTCTGCTAGTCCTATTCTAAAAACAGTATCTTTAGGCAAAAAATTGAAAAGAATCATTACTTTAGACAATTTGATTTCTTCTCAATCACAATTACAAATCCTGAAATGAAAGGTTATGTGATTACCTAGTACAAATTCATTAAATCTCTTACAGGTTCAACATAAGCTTTTCAGTAATGAGTTTAAGCCATCTCAGATGTGCAATTAATAATGCTACTGATGGCAGACATCAAGTAAGACTGAAATTTAGACCCAAAATATCCTCATGTAAAAAACCCCAAAATATAGCAATCAAGATTTATCAGCTTGTAAGGAAACAATACAAGTTTCTATCTAAACTTTCCAAATACAACAATGAAAGCGCTAGAACTAGCATAAATATGGAAGAAACAGCACCATGGTTTTTAAAACCACCCACCACCTCAAAAAAAAAAGGTTCTCTCAAATTGCTGGAAATTATTCAGGAGTAGCATATTCAAGCATTCCAATTGCTGGCCTTCTATCTAATTAAAATACTTTATATTAAAAATGCTACTCAGATTAATAAATGCAGTAAGCTTCATCTCCTATACTAAGGTATGGAAAAAGACTAGCATTGGAATAACACAAGCACAGTGCTCTTTCATTTACTTTACAAATGGCAGCATCAGCTGAAAACTAAGAGCGAAGTATATAATATACAGTAGAAACTAACAGTGAAGTAGATCATAGCTGATCTTACTGAAACACAAAGGTATGGAATTAATGTATATGAAATTTCACTGGCCTTCTAGCATTATGTGGTAAGGCGTATGGAATGCAGAAAATAGTGCAATAGCAGGACATCACTTGTAAATATTTTACTAATTAATATAAAAGTTAATAGCTTGTTAACTAGGATTTCTCAGATTTACAGCAGTTTTGTTGTTGCAGACTGTAAGCACCTCACAAAATACAAGGTTTTATTTTTATTGATTTTGGAAGGTCAGTGCCTCTCACAGTAATGCTGCTTGAAGTCTTTGGGCCCTGGTGCAAGAAAACCAGTAGATTCCCCTTTACAGCAACATACAAAAACATCATCAAATGCCGGCTACTTCACTTACAAAACGTGGCTTTTCTTCATAATAAAGAATTTTTTATCCACTTCCGGACTGAACTTAGACAAGATTGGTTAGCTTCTGTAACAGCAAAAATTCAGCAGGCAAGATAAAATAATTCTGTTTAGGTCTTTAGCCACTTCACTAACAGTTGCTGGAGTTACCAGAAGAGCTGTATTCTGTAAGCAGAATTTTGGCTTCATCTTCCTCACTGCTCGTCAAAGGTGAGTTGGGACCGAATGAGTTTGTTGATCCTTAGCAGCACCTCATGCATGACAGGCCGGCAACGTTCCTTAACCGAGAGAAGCAGCTGCATGGGAAGCATCTCCTAACATCTCCTTGTCTCTAACATTTTCTCCTCAGGGAAAAGTAGTAAGACAATTGTGTACTGACTGTTCTGATGTACAAATTTTTTTATATTTATTCAAAATCCTTCTGGACTTGGATCTATGGCAATATTTTCAGGTGATAAATCTGTCTTTTCCAATAGATAGCCATGAAGTATGAGGATAATTGAAACCCACCTTCTCTCTGACTCAGTAGCTTTTGGTGTTGTAAGGGTTTTCTTTTGTTGGTTTGTGTCTACCGGTTACGGGTTCAGTGTTGAACTGGTTACATTACTGATGTAACTTAAGCAACTGTAATAAGACTGTAAAATAATTGCTCTGTCCAGAAAATCCCTTATGTGGTAACTCTGCAAAGCTTTAGTTTGGCACCTAATTCAGAATACATGAAATGCATACGGTAAGGCAGCAATTTCATGAGGACTACAGGATGTCAATGCGTAACGATGTCTATGTCTCCAGTCAACAGCTTTAGCTGTTCAAAGTCAAGCCTAAGACATGGGTCAGAAAAAAAGAAAAAAAAAAAAAAAAAGAAAAGAAAAGTCTGCAGATAAAACTTCTGGATGGGAAAGAGGAAAGTATGATTTGCGCATTCCTTGCTGAATGGCTTTGTACTCTGGGGTATTGAGGGGGCTCAACTATTCACGGAACCCTGGCATTACCAGGGGCAAAGAACTGGTTCTCCTCTGTATCCAGCCGCGTTTTTTCATGCTTTACTTTGGGTTTGAATCTTGGCATTTTAACCCAGATTTTGAAGAGCCTTGATGAGTTTACTGCAACGAATTCCACTGCCGCTGCTCACATCAGGCACTGTTAACCAAGCGGGTGGCAGGTTTATTAAGAGTTCTTCAGCAGCTGCACCAGCTTGGAGGTCCGCTGCTGAACATGGACTATATGTTATATGCTATATGTTATATGTCATATGCTACCTCTGCAGGTTTTACACAGTTGAACAAAGTACTTTGGGTTGTATACAGAGTAGAATCGAGGTAAATATTACGGTAACATCAAAGTTGTGAAAGGAAACTATACCCATTTCACAGGGTGCTTAGTTTGCACAATTGTGTAGGACTTGCAGCTATTTCTGTGCTTTCTCACAAGTTACCTCAGGTTGCCTGGAATTGCAGAACCCTGGGCCCCTTTTCCAAAAGCGCACAAGCAACAACGCACAGTGTCAACTGCTGCAGGAATGCAATCTCTCATGAAGATGACACTGTGTATACAAAAGATTGTGCTGCTGGACAGAGAACAGCATTTCTCAGCTGAGCTGGCTGAGGTAGTACTAATTTGAAGAAATAAACTATGAAGAATTGCCAGAAGCATCAACAACAACCTCCTTCCCCTTTAAGGACAGAGCTTTACCGTGCAGCTAAGCTGGTGATTAATTGTTGCTGGAATTTGTGCTCATTCTTCCTTCCTTGCAGCTATAAAATCGTACCGCTCCCCAAGTTCAGCACTGTCACTCGCTTGACCTTTCAGGGAGGAATCCTGACAGAAACCCAACCGTTCAGAAGAGTGCATCAGAGATCCTTCTCTGGGGAGGGCACGGTTTGGGGCTCTTCTCTGCTGCTCAAGATCTGATGAAAATCAAGTAACTACTGTATTGAGGTACGCATCTGAGTCACTTTCTCTGGAAAACTTGCAGTAGTGGAGTACACCAATATTTCCTGCATTTTAACATATTAAGGGCTGTTTTCTGAGGGTCTCTTGAAATAGACTCAATTGTTATAAACTGCACCTGGGTTCAAGGAACATGCATATTTTGATCTCTACCTCATAGACAGTTTTCTGCTGTATAAGCCTTCCAAGACACGAGATCCTAAAATTCACAGACTGCTTCCAGGCTGCGCTGACTGCACTGTTAAAACATACCCAGACAGCGCAGAGCCGCGCACATCCGTCGCGCCACCTGCTAGGGAATGGAGCTCTTGTACGCAGTCAGGAAGGCCCCGACAGTACTCCTGCTGCCTAGTGCTGAAGCTGTGCTGGAACGCAAAAAGCCAGTAGCCTCCAGAAAGTGCTGCGCTGAAATCTAATGAAGCGTGCGGCAGTTGCCAAAAAGAGTAGTTTCCCTTCTGAGGGCTCCTTGACTGCAGAGCACAGGACAGCAAAGCTGCCACGGGTCAGCAGTGCTGGAAACGTACGTGGCTGGAGCAAGCTCAGTGAAGAGTTACCCTCTTCCAATGCATTCCAAAGTCCAACTTTGGAAGACTTAAAAAAAGAAAAAGTATTACTTCATTTTCATATAATGATTATGAAAAGTGATTTAGCACATTTCACTTTCTGAATAATCTATAGCCATTAAAAAGGTGACTTGCTTCCCTCTTCAAAACATTCTTGTGGTTTTGCAATTACACTTTCTGTATTTTTTAATGTAACTTTCTATTCCATTTCCACTGCTTTATCTCTCTGCATTTCAATCTTGTCATTTCAGTTACTGTTAATTGAATATAGACCCCGGTATTCCTACTGTTTACTAACTCCTCTAAGACATGTTTGTGCAATTAATACCCTCCCCCAGTATGCTAGCTTTTCAACCTTATCATAGTTAATCTTTAGGGCATGTTCCCAAATAATTTCCAGGGTTAAAAGATTGCTTTTGACTAAATAATTCCTCACAAATTTTATATAAATGAATTAATGTGAAAAATATCTATAGATATTGCAAGAAGTTTGCCATTCTAATTTCACGTATCTGGGATAATACAAGTTTTCCCCTGTCTAACTACATATTAAAGTAAACGGGATGAATTTCACTTGCAATGATACCAGATATACCTGTTCTCTTTCAAAGGCAATTAATACTGCTAATAATGAAAGTATAATTCATTTAGTAAGGAAGACAGACCATCATCAGGAAAAAGAAAAGCACTGCAATTCATTAAGAAATGTTACACTGGAAAATCCATTTGATATCAAAAATTATGAATAAACTACAGCAGTAATGAATAGTGCTAATTTTAAACTGGAAATCAGACGTACAGTGTGTCTAGTGGTGTAGATCGATACTAATTTCTCTGTACTTACATTATCTTAATCTGGGAACATAGTAAACTGGGTGTGGTTTGCTAGTTTTAGTTCTGACATGGGTGGAGTTTTTTAATTATTAAACAAATAATCATTGGATCTTTTCCACTTCTTTTCTTTATATTGCTATTTATAGAAAGCATTTAAAAACACCTAAGCTCTGAAAGTCCGCTGTGGATTCTTCTCAAGCATTCAGCGTTGCCCTAACATTAACAGAAGTCAATGCCACTGATTTAACCAGAAGACAATTAGGTCAAAACTTTGCATTTTGTTGTAGCTGGTTAAAAAAATTAAAAATATGTGTGTTAAAAAGTAACAGTCACTTTTTCTGAAGTAGTCATCTTTAATTATAATTCAAATTAAATACCATATTTATTTGAAAAATCTTTTTACTTACAGATGATGTGCTATATCTTTTTTGAAAGATAACAGGGTAAGGTGGCTTTATTTTTTAATAGTGACTAAATACCTTCTATAATGAAGAATTTGACTTTGGCTTTGGCTGTGGAACCATACCTAACATCTTAAAAGCACAAATAATTTAAATGCATAAAACATGAATTTTGTAGAGCAGACAAGGCAGCTATTGTGTAATTCTAGTTTTAACTATTCCATTTACATAACTTCTTATGGAAGGAACTGTATCCTTCTAGAGAGAAGATGAAAGCTGCAGGTTATCTTAATGCTTGCTTATGTGGAAAATAATCAAGGAAAACAGCCTGCATATGAACTTAAATGCTTTGGATACATTCTGTACAGAGTCCTTTCTCTACTTAATAGCTTTTCTAAACACGGAAATAACTTGGAAAGGCTCCCAGTATGACACCTCTGTTACTTCTAGCTTGTACGGCGTTGCTTAGTAGGTAAGTAGTTAAGCTTTGTAGCTTAACAAAATCAAGAGAGGGAGCTACTAAAACTTGAAAGAGGAACTGTTTAAAGAAAACTCTGCTTTTTTCTATCCTCTCATATTTTTCAATCCCCTAAAACCTTCATAGTCAAATCACTCCCATATTAAGAACAAGAGATAGCAGATGTATGCAGTACCCAACAAATCCACCTTGTTTTGATAGAAATTGAGTTCCTTCATGTGTTAGAACTGCAGATCATTTATTATTTCTGCACTTTCTGTCTGCACCAACTGTCAAGTTGGTTCATGGATTGTAAGCTAACTCCGCCACTCCATACTCAAGAGACTAGGAGTGTGTACACAGTCACTTGCCATGACTCTGCTAGCGGGCTGGGAGCTGAGATGCTTCTATAATTTGCATACTTGCAATTTTCTGTCTGTACTTTAACACACACATACACACACATTTACATAGTTTGGATCAATCTCACAAATTCTGCAAGATGTTATTTAAAACCGTTGTCAGCAGATGATAAAAAAGGCCTGTAATAAAGCAGATGTTAGCAGTCAATAAAGAAATACCTATCCAAGCCCTAGCTGTGTATGTAGGAGAATCGCACCGGGGAAAGTTTACCCTCAGTGGAGCTTTACTGCAACTACCTCAAGATTCACTTCTCCCAGTGAATCTATACTTCTATGCTAATACTTTAACTGTCAGTAATCAAAGTAAGTGATTTTGTATCCACAAAAAGTATCAATGCACAAAAAAAAAATCCAGTCAATACACTCAATTCCAGTCACTTACCAGCTTTTCCAGTCTTGTCCACTTCAGAAAAATAATCTGTATTACAGTTCTCTGTTTGTTTCTATTCAAAACTTACCAGTTACAAGCTCTTTTATTTCGGCATCAACAGATTTTCTCAACAATCGTAAAAGGGCAGGTATCCCACCAACATTCTTCATTGCTATTTTGTTTTCATCAGTAGACTTTCCGTACACAAGGTTTCTCAGTGCGCCGCAAGCATTCTTCTGAACTTCCAGGACTCTGTGATCCAAGAGATCAACCAGGTGCTTGATTCCTCCTAGCCTACATACCTAGGAAATGGAATGTTGGGAACATCAGCACCCACTGATTTCATGCATTTCACTCTACAGATTTAAAAGGCTTATTTTTATAAAAACAGTACATTCCATTCTACTTCAAGAAGAAATATTGTTCGTAAATCTTAATAACTTGATCGTTACACTGTACTGAAAATTCCCATGAACCACTCACATCCTTGTTGAAAAGGCTGATGGACATTTTCATTCATTTGCTGTGTTCAGAAAGGAATTGTTACTGCTGAAGTTTTGTTTCCCAGTAATGCAGTTTTTAAAGTAATTCCTATACCTCAAATATATTTTTAGGGAGTACTAGAAATAAGTTGCAAAGATTTAACTGCCAACTTTTACACTTAGCTACACACACACACACAAATCGTTCAAATTAGCATATATCCAGTCCTATTGGCACATCTGAAGTTCTTTTTCAAAGGAAGGTCTACTCTGCAGAAATTTTGCAAAACAAAAAAGGAATTTTTATATTGTTTGTTTTAAGCAGGTTAGTTGAATTTATTCTTTGTTATATATTTTTTAAAAAACTTAACATTGTGTTTTGAGATCTGATTTCCATGTAGTACTTTTCTTTGTTCAAAATAACTTACAGAAATGATAAAATATTAAAGTATTTAGAATTCTGTAATATTTACTAAATAAAAAAATTTAAAAAGATAACTAAGTAGTAGTACTTTGAAGATTAACACTAGTTTTACATTAAAAATCACCACCAAAAAGCTACCAAAATATTTTCTACGAACTGTTTTAAAAAAATATGAGCTATTTCGCAATATACGATTGATCTATTATAACCTGGTATTATTTTAGCACAGCACAATAACTTTTATGCCATACTATCCACAGAATATGCCTAACGTAGTTGGCATAGGATCTCTTTAAAAACTCCACACCTACAGCAGCTAAAATACTGCTGCCCTAAGAAGGAGATCCCATGGAGAAAAGAAAGAGATACACCATCATTCTGGAACACTTTGCTTACACGGGATGTGATTCTGGGCCAAACAGAAGAGATGTAAAACATAACATCCTAAGGATTCTCTAGTTCAGTATTAAAAGCACTTTTAGAGGCCCCCTTTCTATTCTAAGCTCTATAATAATCAGTTTGGCAAGCCACAAGGCTAATTGAAATACGTTAATGTGTACAAATTTTCATGGATTTTTGGCTTAAAAGGTTCAGTGTCTTTTATTGCCCATTACACAAGAAGAATCAAATTATTCTCAATGAAACCATTACTGAGACTTAGCCAAATCATTTTAAGTTAATACTTTGAAAAACAGAATCTTCTATTACATTCTTGAAAATGGCATTGGGTATCAAATCAGTTAATATCTTTATTTACACTTTATTTACAGCCAAATTGAAGAGGCTTGGAAAAAAACAACTGAAATGCAAGGTCTATGACCAATACTGTATGCGATTTTTCCCTGTACCTCTGTTTAAAACCTGTGTTTTTCAAAAGGAAACCTCTATTTACATGCCTAGATATATCTACCATCTAAGTTATAAATCCAGGCAGTATAAAGTTTGGCGTTGATCAATTAGACAAGCCACTGCTATGCCAAAGGCCACCAGGAAGCTGTATCTAAAGGCATTCACTGGACTTTAAGCTTGAAGTTATTCACCTGGCAAGACTGCTGTAGCTAGGAAATGAATATTACTTACAGGTTATTTATTTGATACAGACCACATTGAAAGCATATACTGCAGGATGCTATTAAAAAAAAAATTAAGATAGTTGTTCTTTTTCAAGGCAAGTAGCTCTTATTTCTGTTACTAAAAAATGAAGCAACAAATAACCACTCATACTTTTCAGTAAAATCTCCCTCTTTTATGTCAATACAGCACCTCAAACACTACATCTACTCTACACATCCACAATACAGATACAAGTTACAACTGACAAAATAGCTTTACTGTTTTTTCAATCTGCTCTCAAAACTTGGTGAGACAGTTTTTGTGTACATAATTCAAAGTAAAACCGGACTAGAAATCCATTCTTAAGATTTATATTTTGCTGAGTCATTAACTATTTTAAAACATAGTAGCTGTTGCTAGTTTGAACAGGCATTTCAATTTCTAAATTAAAAACCCCCAGAATTCTTGTAACAAGGTACATTCATGAACTAATATATCAGTATTGTATGTATTTACAGCTAGATAGTCTTTGCATAGAAGTGTGATTTATTCATTCTGTGTAGTTTCATAGCTAATTTAAATGGTAAAGATTCCCGCCCCCCCCAATAAGCAGTTTCTTATGCTTACCTTCAGGTTCTAGCAATGCAAGCTTTCTATTCAAGCATTCTAGTTCATTTTGCTAGGCTTTTAATATCCTTAATAGTCTAGCAAATTAATCTGGTCTTTACCACAGCAATAAAATAATGAACTTAAATAATGAATGAAAATACAAAAGCAGTCCTCAAATAAGGCTTTACTGAATTGGGCACTAAAATAATTACGATCCTTTTCAATTCCAAGTAGTTTCTCGTGCCGGTCTCTGCTTTGAAGGGCACATGAATTGCAGCTTCCCTATTGCCACAGATACCATCATGTTTTCAAAACATGCGGGTCCCTACCCACCATCCCAGCTCAAGGGACAGCTGCTTCTTCAGAGACTGAAAGCCTCATCAGGAAGCACTGACATAAGGCTCGCTTTCCCAGAAGCACAGGAATAGTCTTTCCTCCTAGAAGCCAGATAATTTGCATTCTTTCTGTCACAGTATTCTATGAATTCCTAACAGCTGATTATTCCCATTCAAAAGAAAGAACTGCCAGTACATAAGTCTTCTCTGTTTGAAAAGGAGAAATTTTCTGTTCCAAAATTCCACACGCTAAGTGGAAGGCAGGCTACATTTACAGTTGTGTCTCTGACTACTGTAACTCATCTTGCCTCCTTAATCATAAAACATAAATCAATCCTTTGGATAGGGTTTCATGAGCTTAATTATATAGTACAATATGTCTATAATCCTTTACGTCTGAACTGATTTAAAAACATGTCAAATATTTCTAATGCTAGATAAACAACTGAGACACCACTTCACACATGACATAGCAGCCAGCACCACATTCAAATTCTGCTCAAACTTTGGCATATTTCTTTTAGTTTTGTGTACTTTTGAAAAAAAAAAAAAAAAGCACATGTTCCATAATTTCTACAACAAAATCTGTAATAAAGAAAATGGAAACAGTGAAGAAACAGAAGAGCTCCTACATATGAATGTGTGCAGACAAATAATACCCCAAGAATTCCAAAATAAACTGTCATATCCCTTATAAAATAGGAAGACTACCTTACAAATCTGTCTACATCTGATTATCACTGTGATCTTTACCAGAACGTCAAAACCACCACCGTCTTTTCATTTGCCTTTCAGCAACAGTGAATTACGTTGGGCTATCTTCTTACAGAAGTCGCACCAGCATCTTATTAACATAAAAAGTATTTATACTGAAAATAACAGATAAAACACACATACATGATATGAACAAAAAAGCAAATTCCTTCAGATCAATAGCTCATAGCTGCTCTGCAAAAAGAGCAGCTCTTCAAATGCAAAGTTTCTAGAAATTTCAACAATAATCTGAATTTTCACTCAGATGCATCCTTCCTCCACATCATATTGACATAAATACTATCCTCTCTACATTTCTAGGGTTGGATTTCCTTCCTTTGCTTGACAGCTCACTCGTTCCCTATGATGCCTTAAAATATCTTGATCAAAACCAGTGGAAAGCCTTCCAGAATTCTTGTTTTTCTTAGTCTCCAGTCATCAACAGGTTACACAAAACCAGGCTCTGGTAAACATACTCTACAGTTCTGCTAGGTTACACAACTGGAATGTAACATATTTTCATATAATTTCCATGCGGCCTCTTATGACAGGAAAAATATATATATGTGTGAGTGTAATTATACACACCTAGGTACTTCAATATTATCATACAGCTGGCACAAACAGAAATGCAAAAGGGTCCAAAATACTGTGTTACGATGAAAAAAACCCCAAACAGGCGAGCGGTCTAGTTTTGCTTTTCTAGTTTCCCCAGGAACAGAAGCACACTCGGTACAGTACCTCCGTTTTCACTTTGTTGTCTCCGAAGCACAGGTGCTGAAGGTAGGCAGCTGCATTCGCCTGAACCGATGGGAATTGGTGCTGAAGCATGTGAATGACTTCAGGCAGCTCTGGATCTCGCCAAGCAAACTCCCTTCATTAGATGAACACATTCAATAGAATTAGTTATAAATGTACATTTATTTACTAAGTAGAACTTCTAGAGCATCTTAAGTGTTTTTCAACAATTCTGTTCTTGTTCTGGAGTATCAGGGCTAGGAGGAAAAACAGGTATATTTCCGATTGGAAAAGGACACTTTATATCCTATGTTCTTCAGCTGGCTTGGCTGTCAATCACACAAATATATATACACTAAAATTATACCAACTCAAACACCGCAACCTACATAAATCTCCCAAAACTTAAATATATAATGCAACAGATACCCACTTAACAATGCTGCTCAGGGGCATCTCTTCCACACAACATTTTTTTTTTTTTCTCAGTGCTCAACATTCTTCCTAGTCTGAAGTCAATTATACTTCAGCAAAAGCTGCGCAGCCTGAAATTTCATCATCATGATCAGATGAAGGAAGTTTGCATAATTTGAGTTATTCAGGGATTGTAAACTTAAAATCATTAAAATCAAATCTCCTTCATTAAACAAAATGATTTTGCGCAGACAACTCCTGGAAAAGTCATTAAACACATCCATGCCCAATTCACAGATTTAGAAATATTAATATTTGCTGGGCTATCTTCCTTCTGTAAAGGAAGATTGAGAAGGAAAAAGAAAGTAGATTCTAAGTTTTCCCATGCTCAAAAATGCAAGTAAACTGAAAAAAAAAAAAAAAGGCTGTCCCAAGAATAGTACCTGGGAGCTATTCAAAGGCTAATGCTAGTCTGGCCAGTCAGGGCTCCCCAGGATTCCTACAGTCACCAAAAAGGAAAGTTGAGTTATGTGCCTACTTTGAGAACTGCTGAACAACTTAGAAGTTTATTTCTTCATACTAATGATAGGAAGACCTCAGGGAGACTGCCTTTCTAATAAAACTAGCAGCTTTCTGCACGTTCCCTCACTCTTACTCTAGAGTGATGCTTTCAAATAGCCCAGTCTGAGGCGACTGTAACACACCAACCTAACCTCTGCAATAGCATGGCATGCAAATCAGAAACTGGAGCAGATTGAGATGTAAGACAAAAACTATTCCACTGTGAGATTACAAGATAAGAAGCTGCATCTGCAATGAAAACTGAGTCAGAATTTCTTTAAAGTTCCTTGTTATGAATGTGAAGCATCCCTGCTATAAGTAACTTGTCTTGTAAGCCATGCCAGAATAGCTCTGCAGTAGCACGCAGCTAGCACGCAGCTAGCAAGCATTACTACTTAGAGGTAAGATTATTCTATTAACATCATTTCAATGAATGTACCATTCAGTTAAATGAAATCAATCCAGTCTCTCAATATCTATTAAAAAAAAAGAAATATATTAATTTGCACTAATAAACAGAACAAAATCTATTAAAACCAGTGCTTTTATTTTTGAGACTGAAGGATGGGGCCAAACTAGAAAATAACTGAATCATGCCACGAGCCTTCCGTAACGCAGGAAGCCCAAAAGATTTCAGTGTAAGACTCTAGTCTGACCACAGCTATTAGCTGTCTTCTAGTGAAGTTTATGTCGTGCCCTAATGTTTCCGTATGAAAGACTCCTGAGGCATCACTGGAGCCCATATCCTCCAGTACGAGGTGCTCTGCTCCCAGTTCTTTCTAAACCAGCAGAACGCGTGACGAGCTTTCATGACCAAGGAGCGCCTAGAAGCTGCCTCAATGACCCGGCACTCTGAGGATGGACTGGAATTTCTAGCAATCACAAACCCATACTGAAAATAAACAGTACCACAAATCCCTCCAAGCTCTGCATCCACTGGGGTTTGATACTCCCATTTTAAAATACAAGGTTTTAATTGATAGTGTCTCTAGTAAGTTCAAGGAATAACGGATTTAAACTACAGAAGAATAGATTTAGACTGGATATAAGGAAGAAATGTTTTACGCTGAGGGTGGTGAGGCGCTGGCCCAGGTTGCCCAGAGAGGCGGTGGAGGCCCCATCCCTGGGAACATCCCAGGCCAGGCTGGACGGGGCTGTGAGCACCCTGGGCTGGTTAAAGCTGTCCCTGGCACTGCAGGGGCTGGGCTGGGTGGGCTCTGAAGGGCCCTGCCCACCCAAACCATTCCATGGTTCTAAGTTATAATATTACACTTGTCACATGCCCACACTCTGTACATACATTTACAACATCAAACTAGTAACTATTTTAAAAATATGAATGTGTATTTGCTTTCAAAATGGTACATTTATATATAATTTTTAAACTTACGCTGTTTTGAAATTTAAGCAGGCTGCTCATGAAAAATTCATTCAAATAA
Source organism: Pelecanus crispus (assembly GCF_030463565.1). Classification (NCBI taxonomy): domain Eukaryota; kingdom Metazoa; phylum Chordata; class Aves; order Pelecaniformes; family Pelecanidae; genus Pelecanus; species Pelecanus crispus. The sequence goes on from NC_134647.1 coordinate 528,795, forward strand.
ATTAGGTATGTACTTTCTAATTTTCAAACCCTGATTCCCATTCCCATAAAGAGAAAACTTTCTACAATATTACAGGTTGCTCTGTAGAGTTACTCAAAGGTATTTGGAATAATCCAGTCAATTCTCATCAAATTTGTAAGTATTTCCTATAATAACTTCTACATGAAAATCAACATGGAAGAAAAGTGTAATAATAACTAAATGCATAGAAGTTGCTCTTTCTTACTAAAACAAGTAGACTGCATTTATAACTTTGGCTATAAAGGTATAGATCTTACTACCTAAATTAGTCATGATTGTTTAAACAATGTAAAACAGGAATATGCACAAAGTGCCATACATATTCAAGGAATGTATTAAAACCCAACTTATTACAGCAAATACGTATGATTCTTGAAAGCACAAATGGACTTGCCTGGGGTCTTTCTGGATGCTGTCTATGGATGGAGATCGCGTGGTCCCGTCGTCAGCGGGCGTTGCATGCTGCAGCCTGTTATAACTGGACTCTGGCAGTCGATACTGCATTGACCTGTAGGGTTCCGCATAGGTAGCTGTTGTGTTCAGAGCGTAATTATTTCTTTGGTATGTGAGTGTGCTACGCTGACTGGATGATCTTTGCAGATTTCCAACTCCTAGTATAAAATCAGTATTAAAACAAACTAGGTAACAAATGTCTATCAAAAACAAGAGGCAATACAAGGTTAAAAGTATACGGGGGGAAAAAGAAAAAAAAAAAATCAGTCTTAAAAAGGTGTCACGTGCTCACTGTTGAAAGCTATTGCCAGATTTAAGGGAGCAATTACTCAATGTCCCAGGGAAGACAGAGAGGCTAGTTACAGAACTAAAGGTTTGGTGGAATCAGGCTTAGGCCTCAGCTTGCCTCAACAAGTATTTAAAGTAAGAAATGCATCTCATGCCATCAAGCAGAAATGAGGATGCAAAATCTTTTCAAGGTTTATCATAAAATTCAATTACTAACAGTAATGTCAGTTTGCCAACTGTACTAAAAAGAGAAAAGAAAAATAAGTAAACAAAAATTTATATAGTTTATATGATATTTTCCTTTTCCCAACTACATGTACATTTTCCCTGACAAAAAGCTAACAAGAGGATGATTTCAAAGATTATGCTGATCGTTTCAAAAACAGGAATGTGTATCTTCCTGACATAACGGAGCTGTTGTGGCAGCTTTTGTTCTTCCAAGGTAAGTGGCATTAGGTAGACAAGTAAACAGAGAATCCCAATTTCTAGTTATATTTCCTCATTGGCACATCCAGACAAATTTAATTCATTTACTCTAGGTTGTAGAAGTCAGGAGAGTTGCAAAAACCTGTTGCCTCCTTCAACATTCCATACTCTTAGTATTTCAGTTATGTTAAAAAAACATTAAAAAGCAATTTTCAAATGTGTGAAAAAGTGACATATGAATCGGATACTTCTCTAAATATTTCTAGAGAGTTAGTTAAATCACTCTAGTATTTTGAGAGTTTTTGGAAATTACTCCACTATACAAATTATTAATCAGCCTTAAAGAACAAACTGCACTGCAACATGTATTACATTTCTGTTTACAGAAAATCAGTTCTAATACTAACCTAATGCCTATGCACATCATAATATACGAGTAGCGATTCTATGAAATACTATAAAGACTTCAGTTTCAATACATGATCTTCAGATATAGTATTTAAACATTATCCTTTGCCGAGAAGTTGGGTAAAACCAGTATTTTTACTGTGAAAGATGTGGTAGGTAATTTAAGCGTGCAAGCGATCATTTTACTGTGGTGATGAATAAAAAAAATATGAACAAACTCAATTCATAAGAGAATGATGCACAGACAACACAAGAGGAAGCAATAAATTTTTTGTGTCATGAAATACGCTTAGCTTGGATGTACCCGAGTGTGTGATATCAAACAGAAAATATTCTGACCGTAAGCTGACACTGATATACAGCCCCAAGTATTTCTTGCAAACATCGCAAAAGCTTTTTGATTCCTGCTGGTTATTTCAAGTCCGTCAAACCTAGCTTCTATCTCCATTAATTTATAACGTCTGTTTTTTTCTTTTAAACTGGCATTACATATCTCATATATGTTCTCCTATATGCCACAAGTTCCAGAAAAACTCCAGTAAGTAAATTAAGCATGACTTTGGGACACAGTCAATGCAAGAGCTTTGGAAGCCCTGTACCCACCTGACCCCGTTCGATATAATGCTGACTGGGATCCCTGGTGCAGCTCAATTGTTCCATGATTTGGACTACGGTACACAGGACTGTAGTAAGTTCTGCCTTCGTAGATAGGGGTGATGTGCAAGTCCGGAGACACAGCTGATCGTAATTCTTGTCCTAATTGGCTGTGCTGACTAGCATATGAGCTCCTCAGGCCTAAAACCAAGAAGAGGGAAACATGTACATGGCCCATATCAGTGAAAAATAATAAAGCTGTCATGCTTGAATCCTTCTTCGTTTAGCCAAGAAAAGGTGTTAGTTATATCTACAGTTATAAAGATTTATTCATTAAAAACTTCTTTCCATTATTAAATGATCCATATTGGAAGATTGATTGACAAAGCAGCATTTCTTGGATGAACAGTTTTGTCCATACACTGACAACTTTAAGTTTTCCAACTCAGTTTTTTTGGTAGCATTTATAGTCAAAAGTCTAAAACACACAGAGTAAAAGCTAAGCTAGCATGTGCAGTTCACAGATTCAGCAATGACAGTGTAAGTTGTGAATCTGACAGAAATCCAGTTGTGAAATAGGGCACACCCTAAAGGGGATCATAATCCTCAAAATGAAACAATACGTAACTGTAAGAGCAAAACTCTTCTTCGTACTGGCAGCAGAGATTTAAGCATGTGGAGAAAAGTCTTTATAAAGGTTTAAATAGCCCATGATGTGTGTGTGTATATATATATTGCCATGCTGCAGCTGTATGAGAATCTCTTTTTTCACCTTGCCTTTCAGCTATCCTTCTTGAGTTTCTTTTAACTTATTGCTGTCTCATTTAACTTAAATTCCTCAGCAGTGGACCCTCCTGCTACCACTTTTGCAGTGCTAGATCCAAGTACATTATTGGCAGAGGTGTAGAACAGCTTTTCAATAACAGCATTTTGAATAGCACTGCACAAGTTCAGACTTGCTTCTCCCTGTGAAGGTTCCCTGTCTATCTGCTCCATGAAAACTTCACTCATGTTGCCTCGCATTCCAGCGTGTGACTGTATTTCTGTAACCAGCACTGATGTATCTTTCCCCTTACTATTTTGCTAACTGAATTAGCAACCAGTCTCCTATTAAGTTCACTGTTGCCATCCTGATTAGGAAGTTAGTGGTACAGTCTTAATCCTGTATGTCTTCTTTTTCAGCCCTGGAACATTTTTTTGACATCCAGCACCATCCCTCCCGTTGACTATTTAATGCATGCTTTGTGTACACTTTGCTTCCCGGTATTGGTGGTGTACTACCCAGCTACCCTCCAGCAACTGTCTCATCTATTTTTAATGCTTTCATGTAAAGCATCCTCATTCCCCTGTAAGTTACACTTCCAGAGTCTAGAGAGAAGCACTAACATACTAAACTGGGTAGTGGAAAAATAGTTAGAATTTAATTCTGAGAGTTCTTCATTTCCGCCTTGAGTTTTGTTGGCTTCTGTGCTGCTCTTAGAACTGAGGGTACAGAGCTTTTGCAACTAACAGGATGCATCACCCAAAGGAAAAGCTCTTCTGCACTCATCGGTTTCTCCCCTACCCCTACTCTTACAAAAAAAATTCTTTTGGAAGCATGTCAGAATTGCTGTATTTCAATACTCCTCTCTAATCTCCCACACTTCTGTATCATCTGTTTTACTGCCTTACATGCTCCTAACTGACAGTCTCCTTGGCCAAACCTTTAGCTAGCTAAGTGCTAAACAAGCCTCAGATGCTCATATTTAATAAAATATAAGCCAAACATTTATTTTCAAACTTTGTTTACTTATATATTATATAATTGCTACATAACACTTTTGCCACCTACACCAACTTGATTTTTGAATATTACACTATCAGGAAAATTCTCCTTAACTTTGAAAAGCTTTTATTGCCAACGTCTGTATTCCAGTCTGTTGAATTTTTGCTTCCTTTGAAACAATTACGCAATACTTCTGTTGCCTCTGAAATTTACCTTGCCATGGAGTCCTCTTCCACTCTCTGACTTCACTGCACCTTTCAATGGCCTACCATCCCCTTCACCCCTTTTGAACTCACTCCAGTTCCTTCTGCTCTTGGCATTCTTTGTTTATTCTGTGATTTCACCAGTTTTGCTCTTTTAATTAAATTCTTCAGAGTAAAGATGACCAAATATACTTCCCATTGTACTAGAGCAAATAGTATGACAATCACATACATCTCATTTGGTCTCAGACCAGCATTCGTCATGCTTCCCTTCCTAGACTGCTAACCTAATTTTTTCAATCTTACCACTTATTGTCATCTTTCTTGCCTCAAATTATATGGAGAGTTTGTCTATAACATTTACTCACTACATCAAATCATAGATTGTTAACAGAGTTAGAAAAAAGTTGGCAAATAATTATGTAACATATGGGTGGTATAGCCAAGGCAAACACATTTTAAATGTTTAGTTATTCACAAATTCAAGTAGGGCATTAAAACAGCATAATTTTGGGCCTTAAAAGATATTTTTAAAGCTGTTTTATAAAATTAATACTGTTTTGTCCACTTTGGCGTTACCATTATAGGCACTACAGCTTTAGGAGCTGTCGAAGCAAAGGAATACGCGAAGTGAACTATGCAAAGGTAATGAAATGATGGAGATTACGGAACAACTTCAAAATACAATTAAGTAGTGATGCATAACCAAATGTGTCCTGCATTTGAGTATTTTTCCCCCCAAAATCACAGACCTGCTCTATCACAGTGTCTGCAAGAAAACCTTTGGGGGTCTCACAGGTCATCGCTAAGAAAACACATCTACAGGTGGTGAAACCGGAGGGACTTCACCAGAGCAAAGCAGACAGCTGGACCTACGTCCAGTGCAAAGCAGGCAAGCGGACCTACACCTCCCAGATGATGATGCTTTCTCCTGGGAAGACACTCATGAACACGACAGTTCTCCCAGAAGATGCACCACGCGGACACCCTTCCTAGAGCCTGTATGCACAGGAGGAGAGGACCTGTCCTGCAGCCATCCTCTCCTGCAGCTTCCATAGCAGGGAAGAGTTCTGGATTATACTGAAGACTGCCACAGTACCAACCTTCCCCTGCATCCAAACTTCCTCTCAGAAAACTGATCATATACAGACTTGAATTTAAGATTTCAGGTGTTAAATTGAACTGTTCCCTCTAAAGAGACATGAAAGCTAATTTGTACTACAAAATGTAAGAGGTTTTTTGTAATACTGAGTGATTCTTACTCACTTTGTAACATAGAGCCCGGGGAAGTTTCCTGGAAAGATTACAGTGGAGATTGGCTATAAACTAAGATGCTCTCTAAGCTTGACTACCACAGTTGCTAATTACTTCCTTAATACTAAACGCATTAAATTTAAAGCGTCTGTTTCTGAATTACTGATTCACCATCCCAGTAACTCCTTTTTTCTAAAGCTGCATCAGTTCACCTGTTTAGACAAGGTGATATTCTCAAGCAGTGGTGTTTGTAAAGTATATTTTAAGAGAACAAGATTGCTGTTACCTCACAAATTATGCAGCCCACTGGACCGCATTCATTTAAAGTACTGAATAGCCTTTCATGTCAAACGGATTGGGTTTTTTTTCCTCTCTTATCAAGCTGGCAGATTACTGTGTCTTGCAAACAGAGGCAAGGGAGAAGACACCTCACACCTTTTGCTGAGGAATGAGAATATTTTGGGATATCCTGCAGTATAATAGTTTAAAAGAAAAAACAAGACATCGCAATCTGTTCAAAAGAACATACAGTCTAACTGCAAAATCACCCTTTCTGTGCTCATTTAGATGAAGGTCAGAACAAAACCAGTAACACACACAGAACTTAAAATGTAAAATAATTGCATCTTAATAAGAACTGCCTCTCAGATTAATAGATTCTACCTTTTAGGGCTTTATTTTAAGCTAGTAAGTACAATGGTTTAAGCTAATATTACAATGGTTGCCCTATATTTAAGGTGAAGTACTTTGAGATAGCCTAGAAATATTAGGGGAAAAAAAAAGACTAAAATTCAGTAATACTAAGTTACATATTTTAAGAAAGAACTAGACATAAAACTAGTTCCAGCCTAGTATCTTTTACTTCGTGCATAACCTGCACATGCATTTAAATGTACTTTCTCTTTGAAAATACTGAAATGCCTCTGTTTGGAAGACTCGGAATTTCACTTAGCTACTTAAAATATACGATTAAATTTAATGCATGGCTAGCAATCTATAGTAATTAAAGAGAAACACAGCATTCACAGGGAACTTATGGTATGACTGACACATAGTGTTTGACATCAGTATTTACAACTGATTTGATACAGCCACCATACAACGTTTCATCCATAAAATGACTATTGCATTACGGTTTTTCTACAGCTGTAGGTTTGTACCAAGTTTTAAGCTGTGTCTTTACCTTTTTACTAACCTGTAAGGCTATCTGGACGCGGAGGGACCATTCTCTCATATATATCAAACTGTTGTCCGTATTGTTCAATATCGTGAATTGCCCTTTGCAGTGTTGTTCCCAAATGCTGTGGAACTGCAGTCATGCCAGAACACTTCGGGGAAGAAGATCCCAGCTGAGTTTGGGATGGAGAAGCTACTCTGGTTTGTACATCAGTAAGGGCAAGAGGAGAGCCAACTCTCACCGATGTTTGGTACTGGGAAGTCCCGCTATTGGGATTTGCTGTCTGTCTGGATGTAACCGAGCCGATGCGCCGCACAGCCGTTGGGGAGGCAGGTCTCTGTGCAGCATACGGGGATGCTGCCCGCTGTACCGGCAGAGTAGTGGATGAATACGCATGAGAAGCAAGGGATCTTTGCTCAGTAACCGATGGAGAGCCATACCCACTACCCAGAGACGTTCGCAGCGACCCCCTTGAAGGGGAAACACCTGTGCTGACCATGTAAGAGGGAGACTGTGCTCTGGATGGGACTGAACTGACACGTCTCATGACTCGGTTGGTAGCAATATTTACCGAAGGCTGTTTAAAAACAAAAACATTTATTAGTTTTATCATTTAGGCCATGTACTGGATACTTTTCTGCCATAAGACAGAGAAGTCAACAAGAAATGCACACAATATAACAGTACAGGAAATCATCTGAAGAGTAGCTATTACCCAAAATGTAATTCCTTCAAGTTTTCCTATAGAATAACTCTTTTCTAACCAGTATTTCTTAACATATAAAATGGCAGTGTAACATTAAAAAAACATTTGTTCCTCATTCTTATTTGGCCTTCTATGTTAATATGCACCTCTGCTTTCTTTCCTCACTACCACTTTGGAAATTCAGGAACAGTAATGGAAAAGAGTTCTAGTATAAGCTAATAAAGTTTTGCCAATTACTGTCTTACTATCATTCTGATTAATGAAAAAGGTGGGGGGGGGGGGGGGGCCAGAAACAGTATAAGGTACAGGAGCACAAATACCATCTTCCTTTAGAGCACTATGTTTACACACAGGCTAAATTCTAGGAGGTTTTCCCCAATATCACAACTGAATTTTAAGCGAGTGATACTTTCTTGATATTATATTAGCAGCGTACTGTGCAATCAGGAGTCCTCAGAAGTTTTACTTAATTTCAGCTGCAGTGAATGAACCAGATAACATGCATGCCGATTTCAGCAAACAAGTCTGTCTGCTGCAAGTCATTTCTGCTTTTTAACCAGTGAAGGCGTTAAATAAAAGTGTAATTTAATAACATTAATTCCAGCCTGTACAAAGGTAGGTCCAGCTATGCAATTATTGTCTTTAAAACTGTGTTACAGAAAGCGTACAGACAGAGGCAAAATGTACTCTTTTGAGCATACCTGGACTGATGTCTGCCCTTCAGCTCGTGAGCTTCTCACCAAATGGTTATTAGCGGTTCCAATAAGGGAATGCTGCTGTCTGTTTTCTGATTTGCTCAAGTTCTGGCTGTTATGGAAACTGCTTACTTCCTGGTAACCACTGTCAGAATAAGAATTCATTTGTGTTGAACTTCTTGAGTTACCTACAGACCCTGTAGATAGGAAGCCAGCATAAGAATAAAAGCATTGAACAACTTCACAAAAATAAAATATTACATAACTTTGTTATTTGTTGCATTCATAATTGTATTACATTTTTAAACAGTCAATACAGAAATATATTCTAATATTTAAAATGCACACAACAGACCCTCACTTTCATGGAGAGATGTCTGTTCTGGTGAGTAGAGGTTCCCTTGTTCTGGTTCTGTCCTAACGTCATAGGCGTTGGTATGAACACTCTCTGACACTTGGGGTTTGTTTACACTGGTGGTCGGAGGATCTGGAAGAACAAGTTAATTAGATAAATCCAATGTTTCATATGCAAGTTTCCTGCAAATGCAATCATAATAATTTTCTCACACATACTAATGAAGAACTCACTTCCACATAAACAGTCTACTGGTAGACAGGTATCATCTACCAAACTAAATGAAAATAATGTTAATACGAATGTCTGAGAATCTTGTTTCCTGTAGTGTTGATGTAGTTCTACAATTCTAATTTTTCAAATATACGTTCTAACCTATTTTAATGAAAAATGTAACTGATTACCTAGTAAGTATACTATGCGGAGTAGAAACATTGTGCAACTGTGTTGTAGTGGGCAGAGGATAGCTATCATTTGTCTTAAGGTCCTATAATCTCAAGAGCTTCATAAGTAAAAGGCTGAGTTGAATTTCATCCCTGTTTGTGTACCATTAACACAAGTTGCGGCAAATTTTATACATTTTTTACTTCATATACTACTATCCAAATGTTTACTTTTTAACAACTCTTAAGCTAACTTCAGTTCTAAGAATATTAGCTGAACTTTACAGACAGCAAAGGAAAGTGTCATCATACATAAGAGAAAGCAAAGGAAAAAGTTCAACCTAGTCTGGAAAAAAAGGACAAAGATGAGGACATAAAACAACAAGAAAAACTGAATCAAAATTATTTTGACAGAAATATTAAGCATTCATTTGCCATCATGTTACGCTTACTGATGAAGAAAAGGCATCCGAGATGCAGTATAGAATCATTTAGGTTGGTAAGACCTTTCAGATGGTGTCCAACATTAACCCAGCACTGCCAAGCCACCACTAGACCATGTCCCTGAGCACCACATCCACACGTCTCTTCAATACCTCCGGGGATGGGGACTCAACCACTTCCCTGGGCAGCCTGCTCCAGTGCTTGACAACCCTTTCTGTGAAGAAATTTGTCCTAATGTCCAGTCTAAACCTCCCCTGAGGAAGGGGACTAGGAAATCTGGGTTACATTTAAAGGTAACACCAGACACGTACATTCTTGTTGAAGAAATACACGAATGAGCCTTGAGTGGAAACCAAAAGAAACATGCCAAGAAGCAATAGTCTAGTAAAAACTTCTGCGACTGCTTCATGTCAAAAGTTGTGAGTTGTGGACATGAAGCCTGCTAAGTGTTCTTTGGAAATGAATATAACAGCACATTACAGAAAGAAGCAAAACTGTTAGGAGTCTGCAGAAATCTGATGATAGAAGGAAGATGGAAAAAGTAAATTCTATGCAATAGCTAACAAAAACTCTCTCAAACTGACAAAGAATGCCCCGATATAAAAATCTAGTGGCCCTCATGGAAAAAACATCCCCTGCAAAACCAACAAAACACAAAACAAAAAAACCCTGACAAATGAACTATTCTTTATAACAGTTGTTATTACAGTATAATTCAAGAGAGAAGTGAAAAACAGAGTATTTGTACATACCGAGCTGTAAAGAAATACTCTGATTTTTGCCCACAGCTGTACACGACATGCTGGTGTCTATTTGCACAATTAGCCATTATGGAACATTCATATGAAAAATGTTACTCATTAATTGCTTTTATGAGGAATGTTTGAACACTATTCAAATACCAGATTAAAAAAAAATATTTAAATATCAATACATCTTAGAAATTACAGGCAGTCAGCACAGTTATTTATCGGTAGTACATACTTAGGTCAAAACCGTCCAGTAAAATTTGATGCTAATTAATTTACTGTAATAGGAGTGATGTGACCAAATTTAATTCAGATTTAATAAGAAGTTATACTACACTTCCATTAATTTAGTCATCAGTATGCCTAGAAACGATACAGAGAACCAACACTGAAATAACTCACTTCCGCAGCTCCTGTTACATGAACAAATCATAACACACATCAGTGGGTATTACATATTCTTCAGAATATAATACTTGCGGGGACTGGGACATTTAAATTACAGTTATATTCAACTTCAATATTTTAATCATCAATCCTTTTTGTTTAAATAATACAAGGCCCTGCTATTTTAGTTACTTGATATTACATGACACTAAATCATGTCAAAGTGACAATCAATTTTGGGAGAAACACATAGGAAGAATAAAGTTCAATTGTGCAGTGCCGTACAGATGTTCCTAAGACAGAGGTCTGAACCAAAACCTCGCTTCCATCACACATTTGCCACTAAGCAAATGCTTTCACAATGCTAAAAAAATAAAGATTGTTTAGGCTCTCTAACAAAGGCAAGAATGCACAATAAAATGAATTGTTGTCTTTCTCTCTCTCTGCTACTATAAATCATGAGGAGAGTGCCCTGAATAAAATAATAGCCTTTTTATAAATGGCTGCTGATCTAATATTCTATTTATAAGCATCTGCAAAACAACATCATTTTATATTTCTGTTAAAAATTCTGTGTAATTCTACTGATGCATAAAGCAATTACAGCTATGGTCACATCTTATCACATCATCTACTGTTATTTTTTGATGTAAACTACTATCTGCAGTCAGGAAAGAAGGTGATTTAAGGGAGTGTTTTCATCCATCTTTAACTTCAGTATTTTTCAGATTGCAGTTGGTAAAGCATCATCTAGCGACACTCCTTCAAAACAAAGCTCAAGAGTGAATCTGTAAGTAAAACCTACAATCACAACATAAATGTAAACATTAAATGAAACGTATATCAGCAAATTCTAAGCAAAAAATGTATTTTTTTTCAAACATGGCAGCTTCTGAGCAATTACTCCAGAAGAGCCTTACTTTACATACATAGAGATGTGAGAAATACACATCTAGATTTATATTAATGCATACAGTATTTAAACAGAAATATGATTTTTTGCCGTATGTTAAGTGACTTTTTAGCAGGGATGTGCACAGGAGATTTCTAAAGAAACAATTATCTCTAAAGAGGAGAGAATTAAAGGAAAAAATGAGCTGGATAGACGAAAAAGAGAGTAACTAACAAAGTCAAGGAGAAAAACAAACAACAGACAAAGAATAAGTTATAGGAAAAACTGAGGAGGAAATACAGAAATGGAATGCAACTGGATGAGATAAATCAGCAAAACAATGACCAAGATCTGTCAGAAGGTATCTTTACCAGTTGCGAACTGTCACTGGAACATTATAGAACCAGGGGAAATAATGTGATTTAAAAAAAAAAAAGAAAAAACTAAACAAAAAAACCAACCCACAAAAATAATTTTCACACTGGAAGAATAAGTAAAACCAATTTCACAATTACTTGAAAAAAACAGATTTGACTTCCGTTTAAAAACATTCCTAAACGAATACCTGAAAAGCACCACCATGACTAGCAAAATTTAAATGCCAAGACAAGCAGGCTGTTGAGAACATTAGATTTACAAGAAAGGAAGAAAGCTAATGTGTACCGCACCTCAGCTGAGGCGACACCGGGATGGCAACTGAAACCACGGAAATACAATTATACACAAGTTTGAGAGCTCAGTCTCTAAATAAAGCAAAAACAGGAAGAGGAAGGGAAAGTAGATAGTTTGAGAGACTTATTTACCTAAAATAGTCAGAATTATCATAATTATGAATACACTTGAGTGAAAAAGCAGATAACTACGATGTGTTATGCTTTGTACAGCAGAAACTGGATAGCTCTTAAAACTGCATGCATCCTGATACAGAGATATATTACACTACACAGAACTTGGTTAATAAAACTTTTACCAAGTTTCCTAAAATGCTCATTGCATTTTGATTACATTAGACCAGTTTCACTTAAGATGACATTCTGTCAAGAGTACACGACTGAATTAGAGAAACATGATCCAGTGCAAAAAGCAATTTGCAGGGAGTCAAGGTCCCATTTCTGGTCCTGCGGTGTGGTTTTGACATGTTGACTTCTGCACATACGCTTTTTAGAGACAACCACTGTTCAGAAGATTCCTTCTTCATTATTAAGTATCTTAACTGATGCAAAAACCCTGACTAGTTAAATGCTCTGATTTGTGAAGGACAGATTGGAGTATTACAACTGACACCTGAATGTCACTTTTAAGATACAGTCCTATCCATTCCACCTAATATACTCAAGTGTGAACGCAGAAGTACTACAAGACAAATGTTTCTTGATTTGGAAAGAAAGTTCAAGCTATCCTGAGATAGAAAAATAGAAAAAGCACTCTCAGAAAAACCTTTGTTTACTGGAGATTTTCTCAGCTAAGTAAGAATATCTGTAAAATTAAATCAGGTTTCAAGCTTAAAACATACAGTATTTTTTCATGATCCTTACCTGCCAAGAGGAAGACTCAAAAGTACTTTTGAATTAATTGCAGAGGAGACCCAATACACAAGACTTTTGTTACCGTTGTGTCTCACACAAAAACGCAAAGGCGCAAAAAGGTGCAAGAAAAGTACCCGCAACCACCTCTAAGCCAAAACAAGCCTTAACAATAACACAGGAACACACAAGACTTCATGTGTGAGAAAGAGGATAGTAATGTTATACTTTAGAAAAGATACTTGAAAAAGATACATAGTATTGCTGCTAATGTTCAGTTCACTTCAAAGCAAGCAATGAATGCCAAGAAAATAAAGGTTTTTTGGGCTTAAAGCAAAATGTACATGTAAAAGATAATACCTGATGATCTCCAAGGAAATGATTTCTCAGTAGAGCTGCAGAAAGAAAAAAAATTATCACAAAACCGAACCATGTGGCTAGTTTGGATTTATTTTCTATTTTTTTAACCAAAGCATACAAAATTGTACAAAGCCCCCCAGCAGATGAAGTTTCAATGGCCCATGTAAGTAACACTCTGCAGCACTTCACACTTCACAACTAAACCGTAGGTTATTGATTTTAGTTTTGTGTTATGCAGCGGGAATGCCCTGTAACTTACTGCATGGCAAACTATCAAGCAGCGTAACCTATCTGCAACGGGACAGGTAAGAGCATGACTTACGATACGCACTTCCTTTTTAAGGTGTAATGACGTAGATAAAATAGCATACACACGACCGAATGCTTGTTGTAAGCGATTAACAGTAGACAAACCACTTCAAAGACAGGAGCATTCGCTGCTCATGGTAGGGTCTAGCAAAGGAAGTTTAGGAATCACAATGCTAGAGCATTTTGCTTCTACATGTAAAGCGGTTTGGGAAAAAAAAAAAAAAAAGGAACAGAAACAGATCTACAATTTTTACTGTTACTACATTTTCCAGTTATCCAGAGAGAATTCTGATCTTTGGCTATGATGAGAAGTCAAACCATTTGACATACCAAAACACGTACACCGCTAAGTGCAAACAGGGAACAGATTTAACATTGCCAGGTTAAAGAGATGCCTTAAGAAACAGCTATTTCACAAGATCAAGCAGGTGTTTAATATCCGTGTAAACCCCTACTTCTCTTGTACTTTTCCAACTGCTTTATATCCAACTATTTTAAGCATTTTGTTTCTTCTACAAAGCAATGTTCTTTCATGTGTTGATAATAGTATTGATGCACGACTACTTTTGCAGACAAATGCAAAATTCATCCATGTATTATTAAAATTAGATACATCTTCCCAGAAAAATATGTAGTGTATTTCCTCACTTTACATATGAGCTATCAAACTTTGAATATTAAATAATTTTTGCAATGATTATAAGCTGCTATTTTCCAAACAAAAAGCTATTTACAGGAGAAATAGGCAAGTCCATCAGATTTTATGATGTCTAAATATCAGCATGAAACTGTGATTTTGGACGAGACGTATCTATTTCTAAATTAGTGTTATTTATTTTACTTCTTTCTACCACAGCTACCAATTACAAAAAACTTTAGCACAGCAATATGAATAATACTAGATACTTATTTTCTAAAATAAAAACAATCATTTATGAGCCTTTTTTGGAAACACAGTATTTGTGTATAAAAGAGTGCTAAACTTCCATACTAGTACAAACTAAACTACAATTACAATGAAATTTAAAGAAAAAGGCGAATTCTAAAGCAGGCTTCAAGTGTCTGAAAGCCAACTTCATATCTAGGCAGTAACAGAATTTTTACTATGTATTGGCTATTCTTTCCCTCAGTCTACAATTTTAGCGTCTTTTGGGGTGCTACACTATTTTTTTTTTCTTTAGAATGTGCATAAAGTGGACCAGTTAAATAGACTGAAACTTGGTGTACAGAACTACAGGAGAAAACCTGAACTCCAGACCGAGACCTTGCAGGCTCACCTGCCTTCAGAGTTTGTGTTCTGCTGTATTTCTGAGATGCTTGTGGAAAGAAGGGTGCTCAGAGACTCCATCAAATTCAGATGCATGCCTCAACTTTCACAGGTATTCTCTCTTTCCTGAAGGACTATCTTGTCCAAGCCCAGAAGCACAAATATCTTAAGTTTAGACAAAGATGAAATCACTTAGCCAGTACTGGGACACAAGTCCAATGCCAGAAACACTAAAAATGAAACTAAATGCCAAAACAGGGTAAGCAGCTAGTTCAATTGAACGTCATCCTGGGGGTTTAACTAGGATGGTTTAAGAACTTACCCTACAACAACCAGCAGCTACCTTCCCCAATACTCGCTACTGTGACCATGTGCGTTCTGTCATCCCACCTGAGTGCAGTCAGGTGGATTAGTTTAAGCTACCTTTAGTGGTATAGTTTAAACTGGGATTTAAGCAAACCCAGATTTTGCATGACAGAACCTGCTAAGGCGTTTCAGGAAAGGTCAATAGCCTCCAGCTAACAGGAGATAATAAATGGCTACAGATGGTTACTTCTTAAGCTATGAAAACTTTCTCTGCAGAAGAACAGATTAAGTGAATGTAATGCACAAGCTAGACAGCTCTGTGAAAACCCAAAAGTATCTAGAGACACGTGGAACTCTGCAGCAAAGGAACCGTGCTACCATCACCTGGCTACTCCAGAGCAGCAAGCAGCGCCAAGACCACCAAACCTCAATTTTTGCACAGCCTTGGGCTAAAGGTCATTCAATTTAAATAAAAAGTTAAAAATATTTCTCATTTCTAGTACACTACCACCGCATCTAATTAGTGCATTAACTCCAGAATGTTTCTTTGGCATATTTTGGGGATTGTAACTACATGCCAAAGTCAATTCTGTGCAACTTTACTGTTTTTATGCTTGCAAACTGAACCTTGTAACTATTTTGATGAAACCTTTACAAATATTTCTATTGTTAAAAATTCATGAGGAAATTTGTACCAAAACTGGTATTGAATTCAAAAGAATTTGTATAAAACTGAATGAATTTTAATTATTGAAAGCTGAGTTCTGAATGTTAGTTCATCTACATGAACTCTTTACAGAGTATATTATCCACTCTTCACTGAGCAAACCTGGATATAATGGATTATTTAATCAATTACTGTTAGCCTACTCATTAATACTTTGCTCCACTGAAATGAAGAAATATAAAGACTGTTTGACAGATACTGTGAACACTGGCCCCAGAATTCTCATGCTACCTGAACATCAGGTTTTACACTCTTCACCTTTTACTTTATTCCTCAGACTTTCTGGAAACTCAAGATTATAAAACCCCCCAAACTTATCTCGACCCAACACACCTGGCTAACTGAACTTTCTTTACATGTACGGGACTTATGAACGACAAAGATTGCTCGGACTATGGGTCATAAGTAGAAAGCTGCTTATGAACAGTTAAACTGGTTAAGAAATGAAATGTTTTGAAGTTACCAAATCTTTCAGCTTTGGTGAGCAAGTCTAACGCATTTTATTCCACTGTTTAAAACACAGTGTGGTCAAATACTGCACTACCAATGAGAAGCAGCTGCCACTAACTACCATTATGCTCTCTCCTCCTAATATTAACATATAATTATCTAAAGAGGCACATATGTGCTGCACTGCACTTCTGAAAAGACTTAATTTCTGCCCACTATTATCCTTGAAAAAGAGTTAGGTTAGTCAGGTAGACATGCAGAAATTATATTTCTCTTTCAGAACAGTTTGGTATGATGAATATTCAATTAAAGAAGTTAAGAGATAAATATTACAGTATAGCAGCTATTTTTAAATACCATAGAAGGAAAACATAGATAAAATATCAGATGTAGGGTCATGTACATGAAAAGAATTTTCTCTTTCCTTCTGTATCTGCTTCACAAGAGCACAAGGAATAAGTGAAATAAAAACATAACTCTATACTAAGTGCATATAAAATACATACCCTGAAACAGTAATTTTTTAGCCAGTAACGCAAATATTTGGTAACGGAAGATGGAGCATGCATACAAACTCTGCTGAAATCAATCTATTAACTTTTTTTTTTTACTCTCTGCATTTTTTTTCCCCTCACTTGTATTTCCTAAATATCTGGACTTTTTTGTTTGTTCATTTGTGGTTTTTTTGTTGTTGTTTGGGGTTTTTTTTGTTTTGCCTCCCCCCCTCCCCCCCTTTCTTAATTTCACACCTTTTCTTTGCCATCCTCCAGCTTTAGTTCAAATCTGATGTCTTAGACACAAAATTGAACCAGCTGCCAATCTGGAAAAAAATGATAATCTGATAAATGGAAAAGGTTTCGTATGAAGTCATTTAGAGACAAAATGTCCTAAGTATCACCAGTACCATTTCACATTCTTCAAGCAATAGATCTCAGATAAAGACTTTCCAGCTTTGGATTTCCCAGTCAGAGAAGGAGGCCACCATCAGTCCCAGTGGCACGCCACGCCAGCTCAAGCGCTTGGCCGCACTTCCAAGGCAGAACCGGCCGGTCGAGGCCAGGGCCAGGCCTCTGGCACCAGCTCTGTATGGGACAGCAAGGCTACAGCAACAATACCGCAATTTAACAAAATTGCAGATTTCGAATTTCTGTTAAGATGTCTTAAGCAGTATGCTATTTTTTAAAAATAATGTAAACACAGCTATGATCTTCAGTGTCTAGACTGGGCAGTTAACTTACATTCTCGGTGCTACATACATCCTCTGCAGGTACTGTATGACATGGAACAGTTTAAGCCTATTATCTTAGCAAGCATTCCGTAAGATGAAATGTATTTCTGATTTAAACAGTACTGCTTGAGAGAAAAGCAGTGATTTCCACTGCCTATCTTAACTGCTTGAATATACCACTGTTGTCATCCCAAAAAGGCAACAGCTGAAAAAATAAGTATTATTTATTAAATATTTCTAAAATGGTGAAAAGCTGTAAAAAGCTAAATATATGATTCTGTTGAAAATCTATGTACTTCACACATTTCTTTAGTATTTTAGTTTACTGCTTGGCTAAGCTTTCATCACTGGAATACATCTGTTCTGTCAGGCACTCTAGCAAATGCTTTATTCACAGGGATTCGTGTCTGCTCCTTAGGCGGAGCTGCCAGCCAAAACTTAAGTGCCTGTTAAGACTGAATGTATTGTTTTACCGGTCCTTTATCTTCCATTTTAAATATCTACATCAAGAACATGTTTACAATTATATGTAGTATGAAGTCTGAAAGCTTTATTGAACTGTAAATTCTTGGTATAGGGGGATTTTGATAAAAAAGCATATATTAAACTCCATAAACTTGTAATGCACATTACAAGCAACTGGCAACAATCAAAACCAGTATAAAGAGATTTCATATTTTTGCTTTTCTTGTTGACAAAGGTCAGCAGAAGCTTTCACAAATATTTTAACTGAGGTAATTTTCAGTCTTCAACTTTTCTAATAGCTATCTTCTTGATTTCGCTAATACACCTAATTCCTGTGCCCACTCTGCTAGAGCCATCTTATGTCCCACATACAAAAATGAAGCAGCTCCGCCACCAAGAGCAAGCGGTCCGATGGCTCTCTAGATGTTTTCAGCTGACACAGGCAAGCACTAATGTTGTGGGTACGAACTTTGAAAGCTGTACCTGGAATACTGCACCCAAACGTGGTCGCTCACACCGAAGGATCCTACTTCACTTTGAAAGCCAATGCTGGGAAGCGACTGAGACTCCCAAGCCCCCGCAGCAGGCAGCCGCGCAGAACAGCCGGGCACGGGAAACACGGGCCACCCTGCAGTCCCGTGCCGTCTGACAGCGCAGGCGGCTGGCGCCGCGACAGCGGGACAGCATCCTCCCGTCGCCAGCGTCCTCCTGGTACCGCAAAACAGCAAGTCGAACTGCAGGTCTCTGGCACGTCTGACTATCTTCAGAAAGGATTAACTGTCCTTCAAGTATTCTCGCAGCTAACTGATGCAGGCACAGTACGGCCATGACACGCACTGCCCTCCCAGCACCTGCGGCACTCTCAGAGGGTGACACGTTAACACGTACCGTCACGATCGTCCACCAGACTCTAGGTCATCTTGCAGGAGCGCTCATACGAGCAGTTACCGTAATTCAGCTGACATGCAGTCACTTACCGCATCTCAATCCGTAGCGCGCGGTAGATATGCATTCATGGTAAAAATAGGAATCCTATTTAGTAGCCGAGTCTACTGTTGGGTAAGATAAGCATTTATATATGAAGCTGAAGTCAATATTAAATCATTACTCTTCAATTTATTACCAGAGCAACTCATCAGTAAGCTACAATTTTTTTTCCTACTTGAACATTGGGAAATTACATTAAAAATCCCAAAATTCCTCAATGCTACTGGCATTCAAAAGCTTTGACGGAATTTCAGAAAGGCTTACAGTCTGGGCAAACAGAAACAAAAAATATGAACAGTGGAGCTATAACAAGAAACTTTGCAAGTTTCACTCGTTTTCCATGTAGACATGCAAAAAATAAGCATTTCAGAATTTCTGTGGAGTCAAGACACATGACAGCACACCCTGTAATTTTAAATGAACAGTTGATGCTGCCTGAGTGCCACAGCTGAAGTGCCAAAGGAAACACATCGCATTCAGCATCACAGACTTGGAATGAAGTCTTCTGTATCTCGAGGTAAGTGCTTTTGATCACTACGCTAAAAATCTTAATTAGCCTTATTAAATGATAGACTGACTGGAAATATAGCGACTCTCTAGGTCCTAAAAGTTATAGAGTAGGGGACCCTATGCTTCCTGAAGTAATTTGGTAAAACTACAACCTAGAAAATAAGCAACACATATTGCATGCACATCAAATGTTGTATGCCCACCTCAACCACTAATGAAACTACCTATAAGCGTGATTCTTACTGTATTTACATTCCCAGGACTGCCTGAAGACCTGAACTAAGCAAGTAAGAAATGGAACAAACCAGAAGGAAACACATCAGTGGAAACTTCTGTCTAACATGGAGGTACAGTCAAAAAAGCAAATCTGAACCAGGCTGTGAAAAAATCCTGAAAATTTGCTGACATTATAGACCAATGGTTCTGTTCTTGTTTCTTCTTTTTTTTTCCCCTTTCTTCCCCCCCCTCCCCCCCACTAGGGAATTAGCAGAAATGAAATATAAGAAAAAATAAGTTCATTTCCTAAGATAATTCTAAAGGGCATTTCAAAGTTCAATCGAATAGTAAAGACAGAGGAAGAGACACTCAATGAGGCTGGTTTTTTAAAAACGGGAGAACAAACCTAACACAGTCCATTCTCAAGTTCTGAAATTTAAGGTCACAAGGTATCATTACAGTCTAAACCGTAATAAAATAAACCCCAAATCTTTATATGTAATTATTTGTAATATAGAGAATAGAAACTCTACAGCTAGATTAAAGAAGGTTTGTTTATAAGACAGGAAGAACTGTAACGCCTAAAACAGTCATAGCACGGACCAATTTCTAACAAAAGGAGATTCCTTCACTCTGCGACAGAGATGGGTACTTCCTCCAAATGTTTAGCATCAGCAACTGTCAGGTGACCTGATGACCAGGTATTTTATCTAACATGGCAAGCAGTCCCCAGCTAGCTACTAATGCCGGAATTCATCATCATTTCTTCTAAATTGCTAGGATAAATGGACTATTAATATCTGTGCCCAAAATATTCTTCCAACAGCTCTGTAATGATCAACTAGGCAATCTAGATTTAAGATTATTCATTACTTAGCTATATTTTGTTGAATACATTTTAGCCCTGCTTTTATTGTACGCTGAAGTTCTGCAAAGAAAATTAAGTACATCTTTTTTTACTTACTTTTAAATTTAATGTAGCCCTTTAATTGATTTGTTTTCAAATTTCAGTAAGTGTAACATTGGTGTAAATAAATAAATAAATAGTTTAAATTACTGTGATTCCTTTCCTCTTCCCCCCTCCCCTCCCCCCCCCAAGCACATACCAATTCTAAAGGTAATTTTTATGGAGTTTATAATTTGCCATAAAAGTTTGGTGACATCATATATTGCAATATATGCAAACAATTTCAAATATACCCTTTGGAGTCGCTGAAATATTCGATACGTCATACGAACAAAATGAAACTAGTTTCCTGTAAGGATAATTACACCCAGATCAGCCCACTGCGAACAGTCTTGTCAGGACAAACTTGCTGCTGCATGCCGCGGAATGCCCCGAGCACGGGGGCGGCACACAGTTTGGCAGTGTCTTGCATGTTACTGCTCCTCAAGTGGAACACAAGTTAACAGCTTAACACGATGGGGTGCTGGTTTTCAAGGAAAACTACTTGCTCGGTTTACACTCTTTATACGCATTCTCCCATTTTATGAGAAAAAAAAATGCGTGACCGTGAAATGCAATACATGGTCATCTCACAGAAACTTTACAGTGTTCAATCACAGAGTGCAGTATTTTACGGAACCACTCTGGAATATTTTCTGCTACTACAGAAAGTGCACGTTGTATTTCAGCTGGCACTGGGAAAAGAAGATTATCTGCTACGTAAAGCAGAGAAAATAAACCATCCTAGTAGCAATGAAATACATTTAATTTTACAAAACTCAGAAGACTTCAGGTAGGCACATCATTACTCAAACTGCCCGTTCAGTACTTGGAGTGTTAAAATTTTTTTGATTATTTACTGTACTGCCAAAAGGGCTTGCATTCTGATGAAGGCCAGCGTGCCATTTACGTACTTTTGTTAAAGTGCTTGTGACAAGCTGCTATTATGAGTGCAGTATTTTACAATTGAATTAGTAAGTATGAGCCTTTTGGTTCCCAACACCACTCAGTTTTCAGGAGTTATACACAATAGATAACTCAGGAAAATAATTAGTCGACTGTGAGAGTCATACAGCCAACTCCCACCTGAGAGGTTAGGCAATGCATTTTACAAAGTGAGTCTGACTACCGACCCTTGATACATACTGCTGTCTGCCTGCATCAGCACACACGCCAGCACACCTGGCAGCCCAGAACTGAATCAGTAACACTACAGGTGGAAAGTTAGCTGCAAGGCTGCATCTGTTTGTACGGGAGGCTGAGCAGCCCAGTGGCTTCTTCACAGAAACCTGTGCATGTTATGGCATGAAACGAAAGTAAGAAGATACATCCGAAACCTCACATTGTTTTTCCCAGTCTATCAAATCCCATCTTGTCGTGTATAACATGGGTAAAAATCTTTAATACTTACATGTAACACTAATCATGTATCATTTCAGGCTCTTAAGAGGTTTGAAAGCGTACGGGATGCCATGAAAGATCTTAGAAGTGCTGAGCACAATACCCATTTATAAAAATAATTATGAGAAGAAATAATTTTAACAGGTAAGTAACCTACAGGTACACAAAAATAAGCCATATTGGAATCCAGGGCTGCAGCTGATTAGTGCTTCCTTCTCCACCCATTACACCACAATTGCTTAGGATCTGCAGATCTCTCTTGTGCTCGTCCTTCACCCTCCCCTTCAGAGAGCAGAACAGTCAACTACTCCTATGATTGCCTGCACTTACACTATAGCTGTAATACAGGCGGGCAACAGACTGACAAACCTAAGCTACAAGTGCCTTCTGTTTGTTTTGCTTTCTTCATGTGTACAGAGCAGTACACACCTTTCTTAAGGACTAGCAGTGACAGAATGAACCGTGCTTCCGAAATGAGAGTCCTCGGGCACGCTCACGTAGGTGACAGTCTGATCGCCGGTGCCTGCCTCCAGCTGGATTTATCCAGGTGTACATCCGCACGGCCAGCGCGCCATGCTGTGCTAGTGATGGGCTCACGGCCATGAAGACCAGCTGAGAAGACATGCACTAGCTGCACAGAGGTTTAAGCTGGTTTAGGGCACCGACGTCGCATCTCCCCATTCCCTCGCCAGCTGTTACCACTTCCCTTGGGCCAGCAGCACTCGTGCAGCTGGGGGATGAGCTGGCTCAGAGGGAGCACTTGACTGACACCCAGAACAGCTTGAGGCCCCAGCTGCAACCACCGAGACAGGCGTATGCTGCCACAAAAGCACCTCTGACTTCATGGCAGCATCTGTTTTGCAAAGCAGCACCACCTCCGGGCCAATGCCGGCTTGCAGGAATCCAGTTTAGAAGCGGGTGAACCAGAGGCATTGCCATGACCACTGAGGTCAACAAAACCTTCACTTGGACCTCTGAAATGAAATGCTCCCAAACTTCTTAACCACGTTAAAGGACATTAAAGCACTATCTTTGAAACAAAGCACTGTTGGTTTCCTCAGGGACAGAAAACATGAATAAAGGATAAAAATAAAAAGGCGTATGCATCTTATGGTTTAGTTTTGCTTGCTTTTTTAGTTTTTGTCATTGTTTTGGTTTTGATTTTTTTTTTTAATGTAAGACTCCATCAGACAATTCTTATATCTGACTAGGAGAAACAACATCCTGCTCTCTAAATGCTTAACTTCTCTGTCTCTGGGAGCAGGCTGTTAGTTGTCCGTGACCAATCTCTCAACACAGCGTTCAGTTTCCAAGCCCTGTCTCCATGCCCTCTTTGTGTTTATTTAATTTCTTGGCAGCCTTAGTAAAACATTTATATCACCTAGTTTGGGGAAACACATGTACCTTTTTATGGCTATAAATTTTGCTGCTATATTTGTGTCTGCTGTGATACTGCTCTAAGAGGTTGTTTTACCTTGATTCCTTCAACAACTCTTCTAACTACACTGGAAGCAACTGGTTATGAAGGAATGAAAGCATGTAATTCAAATACAGATTTCCCCCCCCCCCCCCAGCTTCTCACACATCTCTTAAAAGGAATACCCACATTAAAGAATAAATCAAAAATTAACCAAGGACACACACATCCCTGAACATACTGTCCAAACCAAGCTTTAATCCCGTGGCCCTCAGTAAAAAAGTAATGTAGCATAGCGTTCTCATCTATGCAGGACCATACTCAGCTGGGACAAGGAAATTTAGAAAAACAAAAACAGCGGTCAGAATATAGAGGTGTCTGTAAGAACTATGAACGTAATTAGGCTTTAATTTTAAATGTGTAAAATATTTTATTAATAACTATGGAAAATTTATGGCCCAGAAAACAAGAGCTTGAAGATTTCGTCTAGATTCACAAATGTACTCATACCAAAGTATACTACAAACCAACTTATGTGCTAGTATTTTCTCCCCCTAAACTTTTATCATCATCTTTTACACAAATAAACATCATTTAGCCATAAGGAAACAACCAAAAGAAGAAATGACTCCATGATGCTATAAATTATGTTTTCCATCTTGGTAAGTGATAGTGTTTGATAGAAGTCTAAGATCTAACTTACTGTGTAGATACTGGTAATTGTACATTATTTCAAAAACTATACAATATTATTTGTGGGATAAGCTAACACTGGTGTTCTTTGTATGTGAAATTCTCTGGACCTGGGATGCAGAAAACCCTTTTCCTTTGTATTACTCGGGCAAATTCACTGAAAGTGAACATTCAAGACTGAATGAAAGGTGGCTGGAGGCATAAAATAACTGAGGCTTTTTACTTATTCTTCCATAGGAATTTAACTTTTTTAGCCTTCAAAACAAAATCTGAGCAACAGCTGGAGAAATATGTGGATCTAGAGGGAAGATAGGCAAGCACGAAGAGTATATAATAGTCATCTTGTCCAAGGAATATTTTTGAATATTTCAAAATTTCTTAAACAAAAGTTCTCATGTTAGTAATAATGCTGTCAAATGACAACTTGGGTCGAGTAGTTTGATGGATAAAAACCAGCTGTCTTAGCTGGTACACTGGATTTTTAAAAATTTATTTTTAAATAATCGCCTCCCGTTTAAGTTTTTGTAGGAAAAACTTCCCATTTAACTTGCAGAAATTATTGTGGCCACAGAAGGAAACATTTCAGAATGACACCCAAGTTTATTGCTGAAAGAATATAGAAACAAACAGTATTTAAGGCAAGAAGTTATGCTGTAACCCAAAATGCAGGTATAAACGTTTTATAAGAGAACACATTGTTATCAAGGTTTTCAGAATCAAAAGCTACCACTCATTTAATATGTTTGAGATGAATGAGTGCCCAAACACGTTTAGAGTTAAAAAGTTTGCTAAGGAATAATAATTAAAAAAAAAATCAGAATACTAGTTAAAGCTGAAATATTAACAAAATGCTTTGCTACAGTTATTGTCATTGTATGTAAAATATTATTTCACACTATTTAAATATGCTAACAATACACTTATAGCAAGATATTCCCTGAAAACAAATGTAACAACAGAAAGCATTTCAGAAAAGCTGGATGAAACTAGACAGTTAATTCGGGGGGGGAATGGGATTACTGCATTTAACTAGCACTGTTACTTTGATACAGATATGTGTAAGTCTACTGTATTTCTCTTCGGCTGAATCTTAAGAACAAACTTCAGCATATTTAAAGAGAAATTAAAGCTTTACATACACTCTGTTGAAAATGTAATCAATGATTAGAGAGGCCTCTTTAAACTGTCCCATAACTCTTTACAGCAAATCTGGGGTTTGGTTTTTGGTGGTTTCTTTTTTTTTTTTTTAAATACTTCAGATATCATATTAATGGAAGGTAAACAGCTATCAGTGAAAATATATGTATGTAGGACATAAGCACCACTAAAAAGCCCTTTAATTTACGGGACATATGAAAGTAAAGTCATCAGGACTTGTACCTTGTGCTGGCGATACTTGGTGATTCTGCTCCAAGCCTACATCTTTCTAGCTGATTAGCCACAATTTGCCTTTCCACTTCCAGTTCTCTGGTAAGTCTTTGAAATTGGAGCTCCTGAAATTTCAAAATAAAAAGAAAAGCATTCTTGATGTTAAAAAATGGGTGTGGATTAATTCTGAAACAATCACTGTTTCATCACAATCATGTTTCTTGTTTTGACTCTTCCTCAGTGGAATAAACTATTAGAAGATTAAAGTGGGAATTTAATGGTTCTTTAAATCATTGACTCATGCAAATATTGATTTATCACCTGTTACAAAAGGAAAAATATGTTTAAGCATTTGTGGATTTTTATTCCTCCTGCAATTAAAGTTTTTGTATCTCCTGTTGCCACAATCTAGCAAAATCAGTGCCTATAAAGTCAGCCTTCAATTTCACCTATAACAGAGGTATACTGGAAAATACTGTATTGTAACCTTTCCAACTCCAAAACTTCAAATCCCAAGCTACGCTATGTTCTGACTTCAGTATTCAAAAGCTTAAAAGATATTATTTCAAACTGGGTGAGGGTAGAGATGTGCTATTTCACCTTTCCTCATTTCAGATTTTATTGTATTTCTTGGTCAAAGGTACCAAACCTCAGCCTTTCTCAAAGGCTTTTGGAACATAATGCTCAGAGGAAGACATGGGAAATACACCCACTGCACAGAGTGTTTGTGTTATTAAAATCTGGAAACATTTTCCATACACTTGATACTCTGAAATCTATACTATGTCATCAAGGGATATTAGTGATCTTTTTGTCCACAGTTAGCTTTCGTTAATGATAGAAAAGGATTCCATCACAGCAATTGTATTATTTTTCAAACTGATATTCTACATCCCCTAAAGTTTAAGTAAACTGTTCAATACTATTTAAAAATAGATGAACACCAATATTTAATAATCTGACAAAGCAAGCTTTTTTATACAAGTCAAATACAGCACTGAAGCATTCTTTTAATTTTAAAGTGCAAATTACTAACAAGGGGTTTTCCCCTGAATGTAAATCATGTATTACATAGTAGTTGCATGCCTTGCCATATTACAAAAGTCACCTTCACTCACCATTACAGTTAATGCAAGCTGCTCTTTCACACCTTGCATTACATGGAATGAGATTCAAATACTTCACTTTCATTAATGGTCCCTGAAAAAGCTCTCTACTTCTTGCAGTTTGTACACCTTTTCAGTAAGGTAAAGCGTGATGCAGCAATGCACCCCATGGCTTTCAGCAGCCTGCAAGTACCTCTCCACCTCTCACAGTCTTGGAGGGCTTCATGGCAGGACAAAAGACATGTCAGAGTCACACTGTACTAAAAAGCTACTCTAAAACCAAGGTTCACCTTGCAGAAGTAGGGATAAAATTTTTTCTACCAACACCACAATGAGATTACCTCCCAGAACCTCCAAACAGAAGGCTAATTAGGAGTGATTTCATTAGGAAGCCAGCTGAGTGCTAAGTCAAGCAGCAGCTGCCACACTGCCAAAACGACCCTATTTATTAATGACACCCCCCCAAATAAAGCTACTTCTGAAAGTCTGATTCGAGCTCCATAGAACAAGCTAGCCTGTTAAAGATATGCCACACAAGCTACTGCCCCTCCCAGACAATATAAGGAATTGTCGATGCTTTCAAACATTCCTCAGAGCTCACTAGCCAAACTGAATAAACACCCTAATACTCCAAACACTGGCCAGCAAAACTGTTTGCCTCCAGGACGTGGAACTCGCCCACTACTGCCATAGGACACAAGCATCTACGACTGTTTTTCTACTATTGCTCTACTAAGCACAGTTCAACAGAACAGAATACTCTGTAGCTCTGTTAGAAATAAATACGCAAACCACAGGAGCAGGGGGAGGGAGATGTGGTCTCCAACTTCCTCCTGGACATCCCTTCCATTAGGTTGGTATTTACTGTCAAGCTTCGGCATCAGAAAAGCTTAGCACAGGCAATGCTCAGACACGAAAGAGCATTTTAGGACATCTGTCCTAAACCCAGATTTTATTAAAACCTGCTTCTAGACAGAATTCTAGAGCTAAGTCCTTCTAATCCTGAGACCTGATATGAAAAGGCTCATGAGCATGATAACCTCCAGACCACAGCAAATCTTATGGGCCTGTGTACGGACTAGAAAGTATGGGTAACAGCAGAAGGTTTGGACGACACGTCCCTGATCCGGCAGCAGAGAGCCAGTCGTCACCGCCTGATACCAAGTCTCAGCTTGATTCAGCGTCATTTATACCAGAGGTACACACGCACCCAGCCAGTTTGTTTGGACAGTTTGCGTTTTGGAGAGAAAATATTAAAAAGTGTATTAACCAAAAAAAGTCAGACATTTATAAATAGAATTTATTTTCCAATTCTAAGTCTGAATATAGATAATACACCCATCTAAAAGCTGATTCATGAGCCAGCCATTAACACGCTAGTGGACAATGCCATGATTTCCAAAAAACATTCAGATGCTGAAGCTCTGTAAGTTTTGAAGCAAATGACAGGAAGACAAGCTTCTGCCCAAGTAAAACATGATATATTATATAGCACATAACAAACATAAATCTTGAAAATAAACAGTATTGCACTGCTTGTTTGCAGAAATAATATAAAACATTTACGCTGTGTTTAAAGCTGTTTCCTGCCCCTTACTTTTAAATCAATATTTAAATAGCAATGTCAAATTCGAACCACAAATTTGAACACAAAACTCAAGTTGCCTATTGTTGTTTATTGATCTTTTAATTAGATGAATAAAATAAAACATATGCTAGCCATTATTCGCTTTCATTCAACCAGTCTCTATTAATTTGCCTTTTCATTACAGGCAGAGGCATTAATGAAAATAACATTATTCTAGAAACACACTCTTAATACATGCTATGAATATACATTCATCTGAGCTCTCTCCTCCCTTTGCTATCTTCTCCTGCGCTCTAACACAGTCCTTTACACCAGCTCACATGTATTTCTGCAGCAAGGCATTTTATAAGGCAAATATTATCACTAGGCAACTTTTGCCATGTTGTGTTCCAGAAGGAGAAAATTACAGTAAATTACCAAATACTACAAAAAGGTTGACATTGTCTAGAAAGCCTTTTTACATAAAGTGAATCAATCAAAAAGGAGCATGTGACAAAGGAAACAGGACAAAGCTCCAGTTCCAACAGTTACAACAGCAGAAATCAGATACGCAAGAGGGAAAATAAAATCTGGGCTTATCAACCAAGCTTGCATCTGCATGATCACAGCCTTTTAAACTAGTTTGTCACACACTTCTGTCCTAATGGTGTTTAAGAGATGAACCAGATAATTGAGATCATCAGAAAAATCAATAATGATTTACATTTTACAAGTGTAAAACAATTACAGGTATAAAAGACAAAAGAGACCCATTGAAACTAAAACAATGACCACTGCAAGAGAAGTCTTCTCTAAAACATGACAAAAGTGTAACAGCGACAGAAAATACTATTTTTTTTGCAGCACAGAAAAGTGATCAAGGTAGAATACAGAAAGAGAAATGGAAGATATGCTGTAGTTTTCTCGTTGCACAGTGTACTTTCTTTATACAGTATTAATAGGTATACAGTTTCCTTCCCACCCTCCCTGCTCAGAGTACATTCAAATTCTTTATCTGGAAAATAAAGGTCCACCCAATTCCAGTACCTGCCTCAAATTTTTGAGGATTTCAGGCAATTGAAAAACAATAGGGTTTCTGAGAATAATGTCACCAATGGTGACAGTAAATAGTTTTGGTCCCAGTACGGACACAACTCATTACTGGTTTCCACTTAGACGTTGAACCATACTATAACTCTTTGGATGTGGCCATCCAGCCAATTCCTTATCCATCTAACAGTCTATCCAACAAACCTGTCTTTCTATGATTGTCCTGGTTTCGGCTGGGATAGAGTTAATTTTCTTCCCAGTAGCAGGCACAGTGCTGTGGTTTGGATTTAGGATGAGAAGAATGCTGATCACACGCTGATGGTTTAGTTGTTGCTCAGTGCTGCTTATGCTAGTCAAGGACTTTGCCGCTTCCCATGCTCTGCCAGGGGCACAAGAAGCTGGGAGGGGGCACAGCCAGGAGAGTTGACCCCAACTGCCCCAAGGGCCATTCCATACCATACGGCGTCATGGGCAGTATGGAAACTGGGGGGGTTGGCCGGGGAGCAGCGATCGCTGCTCGGGGACGGGCTGGGCATCGGTCGGCGGGTGGTGAGCAATTGCATTGGGCATCACTTGCTTTGGATATTATTATTGTTGTTATTATTATTATATTGTTATTATTATCATTACTATTTTACCTTATTTCAATGATTAACCTGTTCTTATCTCAGCCCAGGAGTGTTTCTCACTCTCACTCCTCCGATTCTCTCCCCATCCCAGTGGGGCAGGGGCAGTGAGTGACGGCTGCGTGGTGCTGAGCTGCTGCCCGGGGCTGAGCCACGACAATGATTTAGTGGCAAGACTGTTGTGGGGGACCCTATCAAAGGCTTTACAGAAGTCCAGGTAGATGACATCAGGAGCTCTTCCCTTGTCTACTGAGACAGTCGCTCCATTGTCGAAGGCCACCAGATTAGTCAGGCACAATTTGCCCTCGGTGAAGCCATGCTGGCTGTCTCTGATCTCCTCCCTGTCACCCATATCCTTTGACATGTCCTCCAGCAGAATCTGCTCCATGATCTTACCGGGCACTGCGGTAAGGCTGACTGGCTGGCAGTTCACAGGGTCCTCATTTTTACCTTCTGAAAAACAGCTGTGATGTTCCCCTTCTGCCAGTCACTGGGGTCTTCACCTGACGGCCGCGACTTTTCGAATATGACGGAGTGTCCTGGCAACTACGCCAGCCAGTTCTCTCGGGACCCTTGGATACACCTCATCAGGTCCCGCAGACATGTGTCCGGGTTCCTCAGGTGGTCTCAAACCTGATCTCCACTTACAGGGGGAGAGACATCATACCTGCCTTCAGGTTCAGGGACCAGAGATGTGGGAAGAGATTACCATTGGAAATTGAGGCAAAAAAGTAACTTTTAAAAATGAAATTAATTTCAATTACTTTAACTGAAAGCAACATGGTAGGAAAAGGGAAGAACGCTTCTTTTTCTGCTGATACTTCATTTTCTAACTCGATACATAATGTTGTAAACATATGCAGTTTGCTCTCCACAGTGAGAGCGTAAGCCCTACCTAGAAAATTATACAATTTGGTTTTGACTGGCAGAATGATGCAGAGAGATATACATTTAGTACTGGACTGTTGTGTGGCGTGCCCAACAGAGTTCTTAATACAGACAATTTTTCTCTTAAAAAAAACCAACATTGCGACATAAAATTGGTACAGGTAGTTGCACAACATCTGAAGTAACAAACTGGCCATTTAAGTAAAAAATCCTATTTTTTTACCACACTGCAAAAATCCAAAGCCAGTTAAAACAAAAGAACTGTACTTCTATTTTTCTTGAGGGTGGAAGAGGTGAATGCAACAAATGGGCAATGTAGCAATAAATGTTACTTCATTTATTTATACTATGTTTAAAAAGTAAAACTCACTAGTATTCTATCAGAAAAACTCTGCTAAGTAGAAATAAGAGGAAAAAACCCACAAAGCCATGTTTGGCCACTTTTGAGGTACTTGCACTGTTGATTTTGGACGACCATCAGTTGCCTATTTACAATATTCTTCATAACTTTATATTTTGGTGCTACCAAAAAAAAAAAAAAAAAAAAAAAAAAAATCACAGCACATGGAACCGCAAAGGTGTAAAACGCATGTAACTAATTTGCCATTTTTAGATCATTCTGATGCTTAGAAACATCTAATTATTTTGCAAGTTCAAGCAAAGCAGCAAAAATAGTTCAGCTCTATTTTCTAGTCCGAGTAATGTTCTTATGTGTGCAGCCTGTGGTTCCAATAAGTAGTGAAGTTTACATACTTTTTGAAACAATGAGTGCTGACTTTTGTATGTTTCTTCTTAAATTTGGTATCTGCAGCTGTAGTTGATATGTCTTAAATACCTGCATAAATACATAAGAGGGATAATTTTAGAGGTACCATCTTCTTCATAGCTGGAATACCTCACGTTTTTAGCCTTTTTTTCTTTTAGCTTAAATCATCATTATTATTATAGAAAACTAAGTCCTAATAAATTCTAAATAAGCGCACTGATCACCTTCGTAGCCTATGCTTCCTTATAGTGAGATTTTATAACCACTCTGAATGGATACCTACCACCACCGTGTTTATCTATCAGACAGTATACTATTTATTGCAGGAATCTATTTGAATTTGTTTCTCTAGCCAGCCTCTCTGAAAGCAGTGGGAGAGCACGCTCCTCAAACAGGATGCTCCCATACAATGCTGGCTGCTAACAACACAGAGAAGCTGCTGCCCTAGGCAAAAATCACAATTAACTCATTTTTATAGTACTGGCTTGTGACAAAATGACATGACAGGAGTCAAATAAGACAATTAATAAGCTTGTTTCCATTTGCAGAAGAACATCTATGTGGCAAGATAATTCTATTCACCTGTTTAGCAGTAACTACTTAATCACCTTATAAAACTACAGTTTTTGTATTCATAACCTAAATTCCCCTGCAAAACCACAGACCATATTTCTTAACAAAAAATGACAGCTTTAAATACAATTACATTTAAGGAACAGGAAGCATATACATGGTTCAAGAAAGAAAAGAAAGTAACTTGCTTTGGAAAGGCAATCATACAGACTGCAGGCAGACAAGCTTCCATGAGCAAAAACCAAAACCCATCAAATTTTAGAGCTGTGTAATTTCCTTTTGGAGGCTGAAGTTTCTGGAGGAGGTACAGACCCTGCATGGGGTGTCAACGTTGCAGTGTATACCCCAGGCGACCAACAACAGCTCCTACCTGGCAAGCTCTGCATGCCAAGAGGTCATTCATCTGCAACAATGCTGAGATCTCACTTAAGACGACACTTCAAGGTCTTCAATGCCACAAGATGCACGAGGCAAGTTATACCAATCCTGAAAACAACATACTCTTTTCATTTGAAAGCTGCGAACCTCTGACAGGTCTGTGGCTCCCTGGCAAGTGAAAATAATTGCCAATACACTATGCTGGGCTATTAACAGTAAATATTTGAAAACAGGTAATTAATGGGAATGTAATTTGTACGACTGACCATGAAGACTGTCATTCTCCTGTTGCAGGCTTTGGATAATAAAAGAAGGTTTAGAGGCAATTCTCTGCTTTCTGTCTGCATCCCATTATGATACCATGTTGCAGAGATCCAACATTTTCATTTTTGTTAATGAGGAACTTTTATCCCTCAGTAACATGGATGAGAATGAGAAGTCTACATTCACAATGTTGAAAAATAAAAATTACTTTCTTCCTGCATTGTTGTGGTTTGAAAACCCCTGACAAAACACAGATCACTTAAAACTTTAAACAAACAGTGGTCCAAACGGCTAACTGAAGGTTTTCTGGTGACGACGACGAAGAATCAGCAGCCATGGCACAAGCAGCTAAGACAACTCCCAAACTGTTTTTGAATGGTACATGCCTGGCTAGTCAGACCAGGATCAGGCAAGTTGGGATATCAGAGATGATGCCAATTGACAGAGATGCACCTCTTGCAGCGTCCTGGCTTCCACCAGCTCTCAGAGGTTGCTGTGGTAGAAGACAGGGCTAGGATGGGATGTTATCTCAAGTTGTAGTAACACTGGGATATGCTAAGTTGCTTCAATTGCCAAATGTCACTTTCTGTGAAATATTAAGAAGGTAATCGTAAGCTGAACTAGGAAAAGTTTTCCTAATCATAAAAATGCTGCCTGTTGAACAATTCAGCTGAGCATCTTCCAGTAGTTCGAGCTGATGATCTAAGAAAGCATAGCCTACGCCTGAGAGGAACACTTTTACCTTGCATTTACGGTTTCTCATTCAACTGCAACATACAGTGCAGAGACACACAACTCCCATTGCCTATGAAAGTTCAAATGGTGCTAAAGAACAGGCAATTACATTTTGGACATTTTTATCATATAAATGTGCCACAAAGAAGAGGACAAACAAAATTAAGTTCATTTATACCTTCTTCACATTAACCTCCTGCACTGATCTATGTAGAGTTCTACCTTTCCACTTGCTGTAATTCAGAGCTAGATCAAGCAACTGACTACTTAAAAAACACACCGAATACTGTGTTTTTCCAAAATGAATATCATACTGTAGTGACCTAATATTTAAATTTTCTACCAGAATCTATGAAGAAAAACACCTGTACTTTTACCTAACCATATTAGATCAACCTTAACATTCTCCAGAAAAATAAAGTTTACTCACGCACACAACTGCATTTGCATGCTTTCAGTATCTCAGTATCTTCCAAAATAGAAGACAAAAGATAAAAAATTGGACAGGGTAAAGAGAATCACAGATTACAGGATGTGAAATGACACAGCTACAATTATTGGCTGATCGCACTTACTCTGTATTCAACAGCAGCAGACCATTAAAGCCCTTAATACTTTTATGCCTGCATTGTTCACTAGTCTGATAAAACAGTTTAGTGCTGCTCTAGCTGACGGGGGACCAAAATTTAAGCAATCGATAGAAAGCTTACTCTTAGTCAATGGTAGAAAGGAAGAATGCCACTTCAGGTACTCACTGCCTGCATTTGAGCCGCATCCTCTTTGGAAACTAACTGTTACAATGCTCGATTGTTTTAAATTGGTGCTGAAGCTAAGTATACTGTTCTGCCAGCTGGTGATTGGAGTTCAGTTGCTGCTGAGTAGATAGGCAGGTAATCTAACACAAAAGAGTTACAAAAAGGTATAAATACTGCAGTACATTTCAGGGGTACCCACAGTTCTAGGCAGGCTCTTTTTCAAGGGGAGTTTCTCCTCAGAAGCCTAACTGTACATGCCAGAAAGAAAAATTAATTTCTAGACCTTCATAAAGGACTACACAGAATTTTGATTAAGGAAATGAGTTAGTCATTTCACCTGAGACAGGGGTGGCATACATTTTGTCCTAGAATAAGACCCTTGGAAAGTGGAATTCTCAGACCTGATTCACCAAAACTGGAAATGCTTGTAAACAGCAGAAACAGTAAACTTCAAAGTTCTGGGATTAAACAGGGAAGAATGACCTATGCAACTGAACACAACACTACAAGTTGGGAAAAAAACAGTTCTTCCAGTCATGCAGAAAATGTTGACAGAGATTTTTGTTTCACCCTTGCAAAGCTTAGAACTTCATTTAATAAAAAGTACCGCCTTCATTTCAGAACCGATACCCGTTTATCCACCTAATTGATCACTAGATGCATGCAAACCAGAATTTCAAAGTGAGGCCGTTCAATGTTTGTGCCTAATTACTGAAAGTGCATTTAATAAGTCTTTTTTCAGGTATCTTGTTGAAGCGACAAGCCTACACAGTCAGATTACAGAGTACTTGATATAAAGCACTACATATCTGAATTAGTAAAGAAATCTCCCAAATTTAACGTCAAAATACCATCATTCTAGTAAAGATGTTTTTAAACATGCAATAATAAATTCTTTGCTATATGGAGAATGCTATATGCATTCTTTCCTCCACTTCCACCTGAAAAACTTAGGTTTTTGCATTTCCCCTCTTCCCCCTGCAAACCCTATAAAAAACAGGTCAAGAACTATGTGAAGAATTTTGTACTTAAACAATAAAGAAGGGAAAAAAGTGCACACTTTCTAAGAATACAATATGGTTCAAAACAGTTATACAAAAGGTAAAGGTTTTGCTCAAGTGTTGAACAAAAGTGAACACTTCCAGGAAAACACTTAGGAAAACACAAGAGATTTATGATTATTAATCCGAAAGCATATCCAATCATCCTTACTCTATTGTCACCTATTTACAAAAGAAAAGATGAAAAGTTGTCCATCTTTACGTGTCAAAAACAACTAGCCCAAAGAACAAAAAACTAAAAAAAAAACCCTGTCACTGCTGCAAGTGCTTCTCTCTTAGCAAAGAGATTAAAACCAGCATATTCATGTTACTTTTGCAAACTGGATCAATGGGAAGTTTTTCCTGTGAGACCTTTTCTCTCAGCCCAATCACTGAAAAGAAAAACTAACATGCTAAGCAGGAAATTCAATTCCAAATGATCCCATTTAATCTTGCCAGTTCAGCAGCAGTTCATTCCAAGTTGGGCAGCATACAGCTTGCACATGTAAAGTAGCAGTGATTCCACAACCTATCTGGAGTAGCTGGCAACTAGCTGCCCCCACGCTCCCCACCCTGCCAAGAAAGTTACTGCTCTGATGCTGCCCCTCCAATTTGTAACAACTTGTTATTTTAGCATGAAAATAGTCA
The DNA here is from genome assembly GCF_030463565.1 of Pelecanus crispus. NCBI lineage: Eukaryota > Metazoa > Chordata > Aves > Pelecaniformes > Pelecanidae > Pelecanus > Pelecanus crispus. Next base: position 564,564 of record NC_134647.1, read on the forward strand.
ACTTGGTTTAATATGGAAAGAGACTCCCTACAGAACTCAACTAAACTTTTATCCAAGTATGCGTCAGTCCTTCCCTTGATTTTCATCCAGAAGTATATCCACTAGTGTATCCGCAAACAGAATAACTTCACCTGGTAAAAGAACTATCCCCCCTACCCCGATCAAAGCCAGTGGTGGTTGTGGTGGTAGTGTCATAATTTATACTCATTAGGGACATGTTTTCACAAGTTTTGTTTTAACAAAACTTGAGGTTTGTCAGAAAAGCGCAAAGCTGTAGTAATCTAAATTTCTTCACAGATTACACGTGTTCTGCACATGTTATTTTATAACGCTAAAAGTAAGTTGAAATGTTTCTTTCCTAAAATATAATCAAGGTGGATTTACACAGCTGTATGATAATTTTGTCTTGATGAGACATTGTTCAGAGTTCGGGGACACACTGGTTTGGTAAAAAGGTTGCTTTAAGCTCATCTGGAGTCATAGGAGAAAGAAACAAATGGAGAAAATGGCTTGTAGGGGTCATAGACTAATTAGTGCAACTTTTTATATAATCTTATCTATGCCACTACGGTAGAAAGCTTAAAGTCATTCAATATACTTATCTACCTATTTCAGAACTACGGTAGTAATTTTCAAAGTTTTTATTAAGTTAAAATCTTGCACAATTTCACAAGTACTAATAAAGGCTTTTCCGAACGGTGTTTCCACTCTAGTAAGTGTTTCTGAAGCAATGAAGGTAAGGTGTGGCAACTCTATTTTACAAATGCAGACCTACTGCCAATAAAGCAAGATTCCTGTATAAAGGGAAGTTAGACCATAGCAAACAGCATAGTAGTTTCTGTTCAAGCTTAATAAAGTAAATAACTGCACTGGAAAATATGCTGTTCTGGGCTTTCTGCCATACAGGAAGGGTGTTGAATATGTCAGTGTCCATAATTATTATCAACCCAAAAAATACCAGAAAGCAACAGTTCAGCTCTTAATTCTTTCACGTTATCATTCTCAAGAGTGAAGCGCAATTTACATCTTCCTCCCCCTTGTATTCATTCTAATGTGTCTATACATTTTAAAGTTAGGCTACAGTTCTGAAGTTTGTGTTTCACTAACTATTAAACACAATTTTAACTTTATTTTTTCCCTTTCCTCAGAACTGAATTACTTAATAGTCCACATATTTAATAGTCTTTTTATGAATGGAAAGGGGAAGAGGTTTTAACCTCCTTTTTAAAATGAAGAAATATTCCAGTACTATTTTTTCTCTAAGAACAAGATAAAAACATTTCTTGGGTAGGAAAGGGGATGTTAACAAATGCCTTTTTACTGTATACTTATCATGTATCAACCCAATATAGACTACGCTGCCATAATTGTACGTTCAGTTTAAGCAATCACTATTGCATCAAAACTGCACAAAAGCAATTCTGGACAGTAATCACAGCAACAGGATTATTGGCTGGTGATCACTAGCAATTACAGTACTGTCATTTATTGCAATGCTGCTCATCAGCTAAGCTACCATTATGAGCATGTTCTTTGTGAACTGCAAAATAAAATGGACCAACTTAAAATCACCACAAACGTACTTTAAGCATTTGAGCCCTAATTGACATTTGTGATAAGCTAAGACAGCACAAGGCAAGCTACTGCCTCAGACGGTGAGAGGAGACTCAAGATCACTGTAACTCAGATGACTGCAATTACTCGTATCTCCATAGCCTCCACTATTAATATCCTCCACATTTGAAGATTTAATATTAGTTTTAATATCACTAAGAAATTCTTAGCGTTTCTATTGTCACCTTAAAATACTTTGGAAACTATTAATAATTATTAATAAAGATCCAAATTTCATCATCCTGCAGAAAATTTTCATTTAAGACTGAAGGTTCTAAGGGTATGAAATCTGTTGATATCAAGACCATATAATCTAATTCTCACCTTTTTTTTTTTAATATTGGACAACATATGAGAACTAATACATGAAATGTTTGCATTCAGATTTAATATCGTGAATTAAGTACTGATTTATCTTAAAAGAAGTTCTGAAACAGAGACAGCTAAGCAGATTTATTTGGAAATTCAGATGTTACAATTTATGTATTAGGCCAAGAAAGATGACCATTATTTCTAGTTCTGACAATGAAAGCCAAACTATTACTTCTCTGTTAAAAAACAAAACAAACAAACAAAAAACCCAACAAACTTTAGTTAGAATGTTGCTTTGTAAAACTGCAATTTTTTACCCCTTGAATGATCTGTACAAATTAAGGCTGAACTCGATTTCAAACACAATTTTATTTTTCCTATGGAGATTACCACTAAGATACACATCCGTAAAGGTGTTGCAGATTTAAAATATATTACTACCTTGGTACTGATAACTGAAACCAAACTCAAAGTTTAAAACCCATTCTTTAACAAAATACAATTAATCATACCAAAGCCCTTATGTGCAGATTTCTGTAACGCTGTACACAATTTTGCAGAATGTACAAAAAAGACTGGTTCTCAACGTTGTATCAATCCTACACTAGCTTTTCTTTTTTCTGTTTTAAACAATAAACCTGCATTTCAAGTCTGATTTACAACAACAGTGCATACATTCCAAAGGATACAGAACACCATAATGATGCTCCTGTTCAGTGCAGCTAAATGAACCCTTTATATTCAAGATTGTGACATTCTGACCTGCAAAATATACTTTACCAACACTAGGCAACACATTTTAGAAACAATGCTGTTTCTTTCCAGCAATGCAATAAAAGACAATGGTTAACTCTGCAGTGAATACTGAATTTCTGAATTGCTGAACACAAGGCATGTACCTGTTCCTTTACAGAAGCTAAAATGGTGGTGGCAGTAGTCTCTGGTTCCATGCCCGGGCCTGTGGAAGTTTCCTGTGTTGTCTGCGGCAGCCCCTCCTCCACCATTGGGGTCTGCTCAGGGGCTGGCATCTTGCCTGCAATAACAATATTTTAAAATAGTTTACATTTTAAGCCAGTGATGTTTAAGAAAATTCAAGTTTTCAGGATTATAAATTCTCTTTTTTCTAAAAACCCTTCCAAATTTAACCAAATTAAGAAGTTTGTACTATTAATATCAACGTACGTTGCTATTACTGTGCTTCACCTTCACAAGCTGAAATCAGAATTACATGCAGAAAGCGAGGGTTGGGCAGAGGCAACCAGGCAGTGCGACATTTAAAGATTATTTTTAAAATACTATTTCATGGTAGTTACTCAAAGTAGCAAAATCCAAGTTATGTGAAAAATACTAGTGTTAAACATTAAGAACACCCAGGATCAGTAAAAGTTTACCACATGTGCGGTTCTTAGCATCGAAGAATGACATGTAACAGCAGAGTGCTTTGCTGTTAGGAACAAACCATGGAAGAGACTAATTATGGTAATAAAAAGTTAATAGGAATAATGCTTCTAGTGTTCTTTTTGCAAAAGAGGAAATTAAAACAGTGAAGTTAAACCAACTGCCCTGGGCTATGGATAGCGTGGAAAGGACAGACAGGATTAGCATTCAAGAATCCCAAGCCTCGTTAGGGCAGAGGCAGCGCACTAGCAGTTCCAGTGCATGTAAAAAAGGCAATTCATTTGTTTTAACTGGAGAAGTCACTATTAACTAATATTACAGAGCTAGTTATGAAGTGTGTTTAATACTCTGAAAATAGCAAGTAGGTGGTATTGATGTAGTTTCTGCACATATACCAGGCTTTAATTTCCTTCAGAAAAAAGAAAATAAAGCTCATGAGGTCTAATGTTAAAAGTAGTCAATATTTCATTTTAGATTTTCAGAACTCAGTATTCCTAGAGGAGACAACTATGAACAGCAGCTTCCTTGCCGCCGTTTGACAAGGAGCAGCTTACACTGCCAAGAGGCTCCAAGGCTGGGACAGACCTGCGAGACCGCTCAGTCCTGGTGTTTTAACCAGGACCATCCCTCCACCACCCGCCTTCTAAACGCTGCAGCGGCGTAAAGCCGGGCACACGCTAACCTAAGACAACACAGGACAATCTGCAAGATCAGCGGCTGTGCTACAAAGCTGCACGTTTCTGATCTGGTTGGAGTAGTTGAGCTGACGCTGAAGGGATCTCTTCTGGAATCACCCTGTGGGATCGCTCGCCCTCTCGGCACCTCTGCGTCGGTGCCTGCACGCAGAGGCCGAGCGCAGGCAAGGGCTGTGTTGTCAGAGGACTTCTGTGCTACTGCGGCCAGCCTCGGGCACAAAAGATGAGGGGAAACCAGAAGAGGGGTGATGTAAGAAGAAGTGCTTTTGTTCCACTTCGTGTACAGCGGCACATGCGCTGTGAGAGGGCTGACTTCTCTTCAGGCCTACGAGGCGCTCCAAGCGCGTCAGCAGGTGGTCTGCATTAACCGCACTATCTAGTCTGCTAGAGCTGGTAACACAGCCGAGTGCGGTTTCACATCAGCCACTGAGGGGATCAAACAGCAGCTCCAGAGAAACTAAACCAAGATGAGGCAGCGGAGCAGTCACAGGGGTAACATGGTGCAGAGCCCGGTCACCCACCAGCTTCTACCACGGTGAACGGAGAATGAAAAGCTGGCTCCAGAGGCACGCCGGAGCAAGGGCCGCGCTCGGGCTGTCACGTTCTGCAGAAGGGCCTCTGCCCCTCGGCGCCTGCGCAAGTCGTGCGGGGAGCCTGTCCGTTAGCCTGAAACGAGCCTGTAGAGATAGCCCGCTCTCACCTTACGCCCATATTGCATTTATCTTCCGGAACAAAGGAAAAGAAATTGCACAAACACCGCGCTGCCAGGATTCTGGCGCCAGGATTGCAGAGGGAAATCTGAGCAGGCCTGTTTAGCGGCACGAAGAGCAACTCTTCTTCCTTCTTCCCTCGCCTCGGCGTCCAACGGGACCGAACCACCATCACGGCAACGGGCGGGCTGCGCCGTGCTCTGCCCTTCTCCTCATCCAGGAAAACTGAACTCCAGAGCCCGCGTTTCTTCCTCTCCCACCACAACCAGAGCCCCTCAGCGCCCCTGCCCCCGGCCCAGCCCGCCGCGCCCTGCCCGGCTCCAGCCCGGCGCCGCCCCTCCACCGCCCGCCGGGGCCGCTGCTCGGGGCACGGCGGGGCGCGGGGGCCGGGGAGCGGGGCACGGCGGAGCGCGGGGGCCGGGGCACGGGGAGCGGGGCACGGGGAGCGGGGCACGGGGAGCGGGGGCCGGGGAGCGGGGCACGGGGAGCGGGGCACGGGGAGCGGGGCGCGGGGAGCGGGGAGCGGGGAGCGGGGAGCGGGGAGCGGGGCACGGGGAGCGGGGCACGGCGGGGCGCGGGGGCCGGGGCACGGGGAGCGGGGCACGGGGAGCGGGGGCCGGGGAGCGGGGCACGGGGAGCGGGGCACGGGGAGCGGGGCACGGGGAGCGGGGCACGGCCCTCCCCGCCCACGCCGCCAAGCCCCAGGGGCGGGAGGCGGCGGCCCCACCCGGCCCGCGGCCGCCGGCCCGCCCGTTCCAGGCCGGCTCCGAATAAAGAGGCTCCTCGCTGATGCCAGAGGCTTGGCGAGGGGCACGGCAGCAGAGGGCGGAGGGCCCGGCGAGGGAAGCGGCAGGGCGCTCTGCCGGCCCTCCGCGCCCGCCGCCTGCCCGGCCCCTGGGGAGCCCCGGCCCCTGGGAGCGGAGCCGGAGCGGCAGCGCGGCCCCACCGCTCCCGCGGCGGCGAGGGCACGTAAGCCGACCCTTTTAACACCAAAAACAAGGGGAAAGGGAAAAGAACGGGAAACGGCCCTTTCTTCGGCTGCCACTGCCGCTCGCTGCTCCCGGCCCCGCCGCCACGCCCGCGGTACGTCTGGCGAGCGCGAGGCGCGCCCCGCACGCGCCCGGAGCGCGCTCCCGCGGACCGGCTGCGGGGGACAGCGGCTTGCGAGGTGCGCCGGTGACAGCCAGCCGCCTCCGCTGCTGCTTAAACAACGTTGTGATTCACTACAGGCCTGCAGATACAAAGGCTGCCGCACAGATTTCTGTGAGCCAACCGTGAGCTGGGCGTACACCTGAAGCTTCAAAGACCCTTGGTTTCTACAAGAGCGAGTTAAATAGCATTCAAGAAAGCAAAATAACGTGCTCTAATAGTTATATCACAGGATTTTGAGAAGTCCAGGATGTAACTTTAAGGTTTTAGGAGGTAAAAATGAATTCTTTTAAGGTTTTACTTGTAAAAATCAACTCTTTCATCAAGCTGTAACAACCCAAAGAACCATCGAATAATATTACAATTCCCTGGGTCATAGCTGATTTCTTAAATCACATTCCAGAGTTCTTTTATGACTAGAACTCGGTGCTTCAGGTTTCTAAATGGACTGTTAAATTTGCAAGCATATCATGAAGTAATACAACTACCCAGTCAAGCTTTTCCTTGATTTAGGAATATTTGCCAAGTAATCAAAAGGCCAAATCTCAAAAACTCTCCAAAGTTACACCAGTTTCTTTCAGTGATGGGCAGCTTTCTTGCCCACACATCCCAACATGTCTCCACCTGCACAGTACCCAGCGGAGCGTCCACTGTGTTTTGGGACTTCAGGTGAGAAACACAAAATACAGTGCAATAATAAATCACAGTGGTATGGGGGAGAGAACTGAAGGGTAAAAGTGCAAAAACTGGTGGCTGGAGATAAAGGCAGTTTAACAGAGGAAGCAAAAGTTGCACGCACAGGCAAAGCGAAATGAAGAATTCATTCAGTACTCCCATCAGCAGGCAGGTGTTCAGCCATTTCCAGGAAGGCAGGGATTCATCACGCGTAGCGGTGCCTTGGGCAGCCAAACGCCATCGCTCCCAACGTCCCTCCCTTCCTCCTCCTCCCCCAGCCCATCGTGCCGAGCACGACGCCGTGCGGTGTGGGACGTCCCGGGGCTCAGCTGGGCTCCGCTGTCCCGGCCGTGTCCCCTCCAGCTCCCTGTGCCCCCCGGCTGCTCGCTGTGGGGTGGGTGAGGAGCACAAACGGCCTTGGCTGTGTGCAAGCGCTGCTCAGCAGGAACGGACACATCCCCGCCTTAGCAGCGCTGCTTTCAGCACAAATCCCAGATAGAGCACTGTGGGAGCTACTATGAAAAAAAATTAAACTCTATCCCAGCCAAAATCAGTACAATGTGCCACCATGGTCATACTTTTAAGTTTCCAGTTATTTCTAAAGGTTTAACTACGATTTGTGAAAAATAAGTTATGAGATACCTTAAAACACTGAAATCAGTGCAATATTTATTCCATCAAACAAAAGAGACTTCTTAATTTTCTTTAAGACATATGGGGAAGAAAAGCACAGTTTTTGTTTTAACTTTAGAAAAACCCTTGACTTTTTGACACTTCTATCTATGATGCGCCACAAAAGCACTATAAAAATGTAGTGCCGATTCCTTGTGAGTGATCACTTCCAAAGTATATTGTGTAAATGAATGCTTAGAACTGGACCAACTAAAAACCTCTACAAAAATATGATATAAGCACAGATGTGAGATGATCTCAGTTTGTCTTTTCCATAGTTTTGCCTGTCACTCTCTTCTCACCCTAACACTGAAATAACTTCAACCTATCTGTAGTAAATTTCTGTAACCAGTCAAGAAAATGTCCATCTGAACTAGTTGGAAGGTATGGTAATTTCTCTGAGCAGAAAACAGACCCAATATTGAGTCTCTAATAACAACACTCGGATGAAGACCAATCAAATTAATTATTAACAAAGATGTCAGTGTTAAATGTACATCTATCTCGGCGTTAAGAGGTGTAATTAGAGCGCTATACCCTTCCACACAGGCAGTTGTTTTAACCGCTGTTCTTTCAATTAACACATTTCTTGGCAAAGTCGATTTCAAGATCAGACAACTGTTGGCTTTGATCCTACAGACACTTGCGTACATACGTGAGCTATCGCAACGCGTACGCCCGTTCACTCCGACCTCCTGCGTGGCCAGGAGGCGGCCAGGACACGGGCTCAGGTGGCGTGGTGCAGGCAAGGATGGGGTGGGGAGATCTCTCTGCAGCCCAGCCCCACAGAGGACCCTGTCCCCACCACCACGCCTCCACCAAGGCACGCTGTTTGAGGAAACGAACGCACAAAGTCAGTTTAGATTCTCGTATTCACCTTATGGGAACAGGAAATACCGTATGCAGGATTCGCGAGAGCCTTAAAATCAGGTACAAGTAAAACTCGGGAGGAGTTAATAAGAAAACCTCTATCTTCCTCATACAAGACTGGGATTTACTGGCTGAAGATGCTTCCCACGTTGTGTTACTCACTCCTTTGGGTATGGATAACTGGTTCATTATTGGAAAACAAGCAACCAGACTTCATCCCGCAAAAAATTAGGTCCATAGTTATATTGCCTGCTGCTTGTGTCACAGCCCAGCAGTTAGATCTCACTCGGAACGGGAGACTCTGTCCCTACACCTCTCCCTGTCTGTCCAAACCCTCATTCCCTACAACCTTTCACTGCAGTCAGGATGGATGCGGGGCTACTTTCCAATTCATCCGCGTATGAGGTTTGCACACAATATACCCAGGTACCATTTATAAATGCACCTTAAAGCTTTCTCGTATTCCAGCTCTTTTAACTCTCAAATTGCTCCTGCACATTAAAGACAGAGATCTATGTAGCCACATAGATAAGAAAGAATAAGAAAAATAAGAAAACTTATTTTACAGTTATTTTACGGTTCTACGGCTTTGTGCAATACATTTCAGTGTATCTTAGTCACATAATCTCTTAAAATTCCTGAATATGAGAGAATAGTTTACAGATTGAAATTCTCTGCTATAGCAAAGAATGCATGAGAATTGAAAGACTTAAACGTTTCAAGATGATCTTTTGGTGGATGTTGCAGAACTACAGATTTATGAATGGTGTACACGGTTCTAGTATAGCTCAAAAGTGCAATGCGAGATCAACAGCACACTTGAGGAGAACAGTCAAGAATTTGCTACTGTTTTCTGTAGATTTCACTCTCTGATCCAAATAACGTATTTTCAATCATTTAAGTAATTTTTCAGAAAAACTGTAAATTACTTCATCTTCTAGCATACGTCTGAAAAAATGCTTAACACATATTGTGAATTTTGAAATTCTCTGTTTAAAAGTAAAAGACAAAAGAACAGAAGCAGTGACAAGTCTAGCTCTAGGCTGGCCTGCATTTACATTTCCAAACTAGATGCAAGCATGCAAGGAAAATAAAGCTCTTCAATTTGAAGCCTCTAGTCTGAAATACCCTACAATAATTCTGAAAATAGTGGCTTTTCTGGGCTCTCTACCATGGAGGCTCGCTGAAATGGTTTCATGAAACCATGCAGTAAGGCAGATCAGAGCAAACCAAGCCACCAAAAAGATTTAGCTTTGAATCCAACAAGTGTACAGCAGAGACCATGTCTTTAGGCAACTGCAGGGATTTGCTTGAGTAAACCACGTTTAAACAGCCACTTTAGCTGGCTCTGTAGAGGATACCTATTGCCTCCGCTACGCACAACCAGCTTGTTTACATCTAGCACACAAAAGCACCGGCTCCTAAAAACCTCCCAGATGTTCTCCTTCTGTACAAATGCAGCAGACTTCTTGGCACCCCAGCACTGATGATGGGGCAGATTCACCAGTTGTCTTTAGTAGCTCGCCAACCCTGGCTTTCCCGCTGGTCCTCTAAGCACGCACTGAGGTTGTAGGTTGCCAAAATGGGTAATGCTTTCTTTTGTGTCTGACTGGAATGGTCAAACAGCTGCAAAGCAAGTAGGTTCCGCGAGTTCATCTGACACAAAGCTATGCTGCTTTTTTGAGGGGGGTGGGAGTGTATTTTTCTGAACCAGCCGATCTTGCAGCCATACAGCCACTGATGCAAGGAAGGAACAAGAAGTTGAGGAGGAGAGAATAAATATGAGAAATCACTAAAATGGGTGTAGGAAACCATGCTTTTAATTTTTCATCCTCATTAGTCTCTATTCCCCACCTTCCGCTGCTCCTCCTGTTATTTTCTTAGAAATATCCAGATAGTTTTGCCGGCACCAAATAATCCCTCTCCCTGTAGGGTGCACCCAAGGAGAACCCAGACCTTTCCAGGTTCCCTGCAAGAGAGCAAAACCTGTGCTTTTGCACAGCTTCCTACTCATTTCCCTCCTTTCTCCTCTTGCCTTCCTTACACAGGCAACTCCCCCAAATTTGCTCCTTACCTGTGTTCCCCGTTTCTGAGCCTCCCATTGCTGACCTGAAGCCAGTAACAAAAGCCACCAGACTAATTCGCACTGAAGAGCTAATATAATTCTTATGGAACACTGTCAACTAGGATAGGATAGACTGTATCTATTTCATGACGGAATCATGAGAAAAACAACAAGCAACATCTCATCACTGAAAATCCTCATATTTATCTAGCTACAAGATTAACTCAAGCAACAGGAGTAGGTCACCAAGGACATCAGGGAGATGTCATTAGTACAGAAGAAAAACTCCAGTATGCTAAAATTAACTTGCTGGGACGCTGACGTTACTTATTATACAACTAAGTTATTCTTACAAATCTACACTTAAGCAACAAGAACCTCTCAGCTCTCGGTCAAAGATTCCTGTTTTTTCATCCTTTACAGTATACGTGAAAGTCAAAACCAAAACAAGACTTACTAAATTTCTACAGTTTTTAGATGAAGACATGATAAAAATTTATCTGATTTTTTGAGTTACTTCACAGACATGTCAGTACACTTCTAGGTATGAGCAGCTCCCATTAGCTCCACCCTGCTACAGGATGGAGTGTTGCTCGCCTGCAAACTAGGCAGTGATTTACATTTTCAAGCTTGGTGCAACCAAGTGACTGATCTAAGACAATCTGTATTATGCCTACCAGCCTACGGTCACGTGTTTGGATGAAAAGACAGCAGATGACAACTTATCCACTTGCAAAGATGATGCAAGCAATTAAAAATGGATTATGTGAAAGATGGCTCAAACTTTTACATGAAAAATAGATTTTAAAATTTCCAGAATCAGTAAGTCAAGATACTTCAAATATCACACTATAAGCTAAACATTCTGTTAAGATACCACTTTTCTTTATGGACAGTCATCATGCAGAAGTTTTGTTCACATGGACTTAAGGATGAAGCCAGGGAAGTAAATGTATTAGCTGACAAAATCATGGAAGAAATTGACTTCTGTCATTACCAGATTAAAAAAATACACCTGCATAATTGTGCAGACTGAGTCCCTCAGTAACAAAAGAAACCTACGTACATCTCACATGCTGCCTGAGAAATGTGGGAGATGTGTTCAACTAGCTACTGCTAAATTTACCATCTTCCTCATCCCTTCTTCTTTTCAGGATATGGTTTTTCCTCTTTTTTTTTTTTTTTTTTAATACATGCAGGTTCAAAAGGCATCTGGTGCTATGTCCTTTTTAAAATGTTAAAAATTATTACCCTAGATTTTGGATAAGTGTGTTTTTGTTACAGCTCCTAGTAAAAGACAGCCTCCCCCTTCTTTTTGGCCTATGGCTATGTACTTTAACTCCAGTCTAGTGAGCAGGCAAGATTCTACATCCGCAAATATCCAGTCGTAACATGCTCACAAGGTTAGTATTTTTATAGCTTTCAAACTAACCATTCAACAGAAGAGATCAGACAGGTACAGAAGACGACCATTTTGAATAAAGGCGTATTTATGATCATCTCTTCAAGGCCTGAGGCACCATTTGTAGCTCACCTTAAGAAAAGGAGAATCTTTGTCATCTGAAGGATGTCTGGAGTGCGTTCACGCTTCACAAATATATGAAGTACCACAAGCTAATTGGCAATAAATAAGAGATTTCAGTAGTTCACGTCGACAAGGCTCCGTGCCTTAAGGAAAAAGCAAGCGACAGACCCCAGCTCTGAACCGTGCCTTTGGACCATCCCAGGTCTGCACTGCTCTGTTCTGCCGCCATCCCGAATCCACCGCCATTTAGAACCACCTCCCCGGAGCACAGGGTTCAAAGCCAGGTCTGCAGACTAGCACACGAACAGCAGCTTTGTCTCCAGGGCTAAAGTTCAGTCTCAGAGGGAGGAGGGATGCGTAGCGTCACAGAGGATTTCAGGTTTCTACACAGACCGTCAGGTGACAAAGACATTCATCAATTACTCATGCAACCATTCATAGAAGGATGAAGCCTTAGCTTGGTGTTGGAACAGTCTCAATTAATTTAGGGTATGAAGTCATTCAGAATGAATGTCACAGAACAGCATAACCTACCAACTGTAACGGCTGAGTAACGGCAGTGCACGTGTGCTGTGCAGTACTGCTACCAAAAGCTTGCGAAGTGTAGGAGCTCCAAACTGACACTTCTCAACCTCCCACCCGACAAATACTATGAACGAGCAAACAGGAGTTAAACTGAGAGTAATTGTAAGTAAAGATATAAACACTACCAAGCAGAACAACAGCTGCGGGTATCACTCAGTTGCCACTTATATTTTCTCCTAACCCTGTAAAATTATTACTGAAGTATTACTCTATACATTATTGCTAGATGTAATGCACACTAACTGTAGGCAGATATATTTCAACTGGAAGCATTATAAAACCAAATTTATTTTACATGCATTTATAAAAGTATGCCTCTCAATTTTGACATGTATTATATTGGAAAAACATATCATATAGACAATTTTCCTAATTATAATAATGAACAGCTACAACCACAATTTTAAGAGACAGCCAAAGAGTTAGAGACTTCCACAGCTCCCCATTTTGCCAATATAAGTTTTTGAGGTATGTGGTATATAAGGTGTATCACTGAGACACTCCAACTCCCTGTTGCATCCTGCCTTTAAAAACCAACCAGACTAGATCAGTGCTGTGGTTTCACTTGTAACGCAGACTCGCATATTTTTCCTGACACTGCAGTATCCACCTCTGCTTTGAGAACCATGGTTCAGGAATGAGTGACCAACAAGCAGCGGCTTAAATCAGGTTTAGCAGGTAGAAAAATCCAACTATGCCCTTGCAAAATTTAGAAACTGATGATGTTAAGCCTTCTGCTTTTACTTGGGATACATTTACAATTTCTTTAATGCAACCTATGGTTGTTCCTGCTCAAATGACTACTACAGAAATGTCAAATTCTTACATACTATAGACTGGGAAATACCACTGTTCTCTAAATGGCTATGGACTAGCAAAAGGTTTTACTAAAATGAAGTTTTATCAATTGCTAAACTGTAGTTTACTCTTCATTTTGCTCTGAAACAGAACTGCACAGCAAAACTCAAGTTTGCTGCTAAGAATGCTCTACATGCAAACTTCTCTAAGCAAATGAAGCGCTCTCCTGTTCTCCAAGCTAGAAGCTCCAAAAAAGTTGCGTGTAGTAGCAAACTCTGTGTGTATTAGGCAACAAGTGTCTGGCTTTTAAGGCCAAAATTACCAATACTTCAATCAGTTCTCCAATCCCCCCCAAAAGAGGTATCATAGGTATTATTTTTCTGAGGTATATTTGACTTTGCCCTTAAAAGCTTTAAGTACTTGTAGTAGGATTAAATATAACCCTGCTCTAGAGAGAGTTTAGTACTTCTACTAATACCTTATATACTATAATAACTTATAAAGAGATGAAGAGCTGTGAAACACCCAACATTTACAAGTGACATTATGATTAGAGGAGATCAAAGACAACTGAGTAAATTGAGGAAAACCATAAAGCAAGGTGAATGAGCTAATGTTGATAAATACAAAATTTTATGAATTAGATTCCTATCAATGTGAACCATATGCCTTCCCATAGTAGGGGGTAGATGATAGAAGCATAACTATAAAGCTAGACACATTTAGGTTAAAACGTCTGGCTAGGCATGAAGGCTTTTTGCAGAAGGGCCATAACAGAAAAACGTCAGGTCAATGGTACATTAAATAATGTCAATAATTTTAACCACACTCTGAAATAGATATCCACAGTACAAAATGTAGACAATTCAGTATACAGCAACAAGAAAATTCAGAGGGATAAAAAACCCCATATATCAAAGGAATGAAAATTAAGCGTGGAAATGGTCAAGAAGGGAAACAAATACTGCAGGGTGGCAAACGGTTCAGGTTTTTTTACTGATGCTCAGTTAAAACAAAAAGAAACTCTCAGACCAGTATTCACGGGCTTCCTGTTGTGCAGAAGTACTGCATCTTTGTGTAGCACTCTACGATGATGCTAAGATGTAATTTTCTTCTCTCAGTGAAAAACATTTCTTCCTGTAAAATCTCCTACAGGCATGCAATTTTGTCATGAGATGGCAATATTGTGCATCAAAGTTTACCAGTTGGAGATGCAATTTAGATAGCTTTCCTGCCTCAGTTCTTGAAAGACTGAAAATATGACTCAAATGTATTTTAAAAGCTCAAATCCAAAGTTTCAAAGGAATCTCAAATATCGGGCACATCATCAGCATTCTTATTTCTACCTTTTAATTCCCTGCCCCATATTCTAGTCTAATTCTAATTTCTGAGCAGGGAAAATTAAGCACACCAAAACCAGCAACAGGCTACCTCGTAGGCACTAGAACTTCAAGTGTTAAGAAATAGCATGGATTTGTCAAGAGCAGATTATATCAGATCTACCTGATTTTGTTCTATGACAAGAGCACTAGAATAAACACATCTTGAATGTAAAGCTTTTGACACTGCCACGTGGCCTTCGGACAAAGCAGCCTAGATAGCACAGCTGAAAATACCGGGGCGGGGGGGAGGTAACCAGTGCAGTTTGTTAGGAAGTTGTAGTCAGAGCAGTAGTTAACAGTCCACTCGCACCGCAAGAAGGCTTGAACTGGGGCTCTGTGGCAGGTCCTGCCTGGACATGGTTGCCTGGGATAACAAAGGCAAGCAGCACCACTGTCAGCGTTCCGCAGGTGATGGCTGGGGGTGGGGGGGACGCACCTGTCGTTGAGTGGTAGGGGCAGCACTCAGAGATGGTGAACTATAGGAGAATCTACCTAAAAACAAACGCCAAGCTCAAAGCAGCTGGTGCTAACTCAAACTGAACCTTGAAGCTTGTCCGTCCATGCCAGTGATGCGCACTGATTGCGCATCACCCCACGCACACTCCTGCCCTGCCTGTGCTCACGTTCGCCCAGGCTACAAAGACGATCCAAGCCCTGCACTGAAGCAGGAACAAACGCGGTACAGAACACAACCAGACAGACAACAGCCCTGTGCAAAACAACATGAAGCTGGCATGCCCGTAATCAAAGCATGCTTTCCTGCGACAAAGGAGGGGGAAAAAGAAGGGGGGACAAAAAAAAAAGAAAGAAAGATACCTCATTTATGACTCTTGCTTATTTTCCATTTCCCACTGCACCGAAATGCACAATCTTCCCAGTCTGCTTAGCTAAAGAAGTATATCCAGTTTTGCGCACCCAATTTCAAGTTAGATCAATTGGAAGGTCAGAAGAGAACAACCGAAGCTATGCAAATTTTATGTAGGAGTTGCCTGTGTTTGCATACAAAACAGAGACTATGGGGAACAGTGGTAACAGCTGAAACATTGAAGTCACTGCAGGAAAGAAAAAACAATAATCAAGGATAATATTTAAAAGCTACTGCTATCTTCTTGCCAGGTATCAGACAATATCAATGACATTAATTATTTAAGTGTTACTGTCTCTTCTAAATGGGATACTGGGGTGCTCTTCCCCCCTTCCAAATTCAAACAAACTTTTTTAGACCTTTTCATAACTATAGATAATAGAAAAAAATAAATGCTCACAGTTATGACTTAGATATGCCTGACAATTAATACTGATATATTTAAATAAGCAACTCTATGACCAGAAAAGTTCCAGACTTGATCAGTTACTTTCACTGTGCCTTAACATAAAGCTCAAAATGAGGGGCTTAAAACACAGCTATCAAAAGCAAAACCTCTCAATAACATGAAGTAGTTGAAAAATTACGCCATTTTAAGTCTTAAAAAACCACAACAATTAATTACTGTTTTAGGGGATTTCCACTTTCAAAATAGAGAAAGCCTGCTCCTGCTTGCACTGTGCAAGTCCAGGAAAACGTCAATATAATAACTCAGGAAATACACTCATAGATGACAACAGCACAAAAGAATGCACTTCCAGAACTTGCAAGATTGCTATTTCATATAATGCTTAAATAGTCATTGTAGTTAGAGGCATATCTTTCCATTTTTAGAATGCCTTACTTAAGCTTCATAAAAATATAAAAATTCAGATAGCTGATACTGAACTGAACTTTCTGAGCACTGTAAAGTAAGGAAGAGGAAGCAGCTGAGCACCAGGCAGGAAAGCACCCCAAGCCAAAGCCCCAACACCCTCCAGCAGAACAAAGTACTAAAACCAGCCCTGTTTGAAAGGGAGGAATCAACAAGAAACACCCGCAATACTGTACCACAGGAATTGAAAATATTTGTTACACCTATCATCTGTGCTCTCTAAAAATGAAACATTTCAGCAAGTGCTTTAAGTCAGCTGCTAGTTACCTTTTCACTATCACAAACAGCAGGATAAATTACAGATGTTAACAGGCTACCTATCTACCTAATTGCATTTTTTGCCCTTCTATTTGTGAGAGAGACCACTTCAAATCCAAAAATTTTAAAATGGAGCTTTTCAGCAAAGGCACAAGAAGAGGCTCTGCAGAGGGTTTAACCTCTTTTTGCTTTTTCTTTTAAAGCTCACCTAGTGCATTATTAGTTCATGTCTCATTTGACCAGACAGGTAAAGCTGCAAACGCCACAGCAAACGTTAACATGCAAAGTAAGAGAGTGGAAAAATAGGCTCAAAAATCTACCTTACACTTCTCCTGTTTAAGGGAAGCGTGTAACACTCCACTTCTTTTGTCAAGCAAAAGCACAATAAGAACTTGATGAAAACTGTCTGTATTATACAGTCTGCATATAATTATTTCTTCAAATAACTTTTTTAAAGGAATTGCTTCCTTACAATGGCAAATACAGTTTGTAACTTGTTTCTCCACAGTAATGCTGCTGGTTAACTCCAAATAGCTCTCAACACACCTTCCGATGAACACTGTGAAAAATCTTTTTTTATATGTTTTAAAAATAGACTTCAGTAAGGCTATTAATGCAGACTTCAGATCACCATGTCCAAATACGGCAAAGCAAACACACACACTCACATAGTACCTTGTTCCATTTTTATCCGGTTTTAATACTGATGCTGTTGCTGCTGGTCAACATCCTCTTGTTGAGCCACATATGTGCAACAATTTTGTCAGACACATGGAATAAGCCAGAAGTCCCTTAACTTGTCGTTTATGGTCACCTTAGAAGGTAGCATTTACTCGCAACGGGACTGCTAGAGTAACGTGCCCGCGGTGTCCTGGAGAGCTTCTGCCCTCAGACGCGCAGAGCGGCTCAGACCCCTCTGCCCACACAGGGATCCCAGCAGCGCTCGCATTCGACACAGGCCAGCCACCGCGGAACGAAGCACACGCGTCTGCCGCAGCGAGTGCCGGCGCAGAAGGATCACGCGAGGTTGATAACCCGGCCAGGACAACCTAGGCTTCCTGCCGGGAGGATTGCCCTGCCCGCAGACCGCTGCAGAGCTCCCAGCGACAGAGCGGGGAACCTCCGCTCAGCATGGGAACCTCCGCTCAACGCGGGGAACCTCCGCTCAACGCGGGGGGAGCCGCCGCTCAACGCTGCTAGGCGTGCCTGCCCCCACGGCCGAGACCAACGCCAGGGAGCCATCCCTCATCTCGGAGAAGCCAGGTGGAAATTCTTTCAGAACCAAGGTCATCACCATCACTACTCCCATCCTCAATAGGAACCGGAAATACGAAGCGTTTAAACGAAGGAAAACGTAGTAGAACTGGCATGGGACAAAGCCCTGACACGAGCTGGGTTCCTTGTTCCACACGTGTCACCAACTAACACCTCACAGGGGTGGGCTGAGTCTTGAGACCTCATTATCCCCAAATAAGTCTTCATGAAAGTGAAACACTTTATTTACTGGAATGGCAATACGAACTTCAGGTGTCACGCTGCGTTCTGAAGAACTGATGATCTAACCTCACTGATACCTATTTGCAAAAGATGGAAAGACTTGTGTCCACGCCAAGTAGAGCATGCTCAAAGCTACAAACTTTCAACAACAACAAAAAAGTCTTCCTTAACAAACTATTGATTCAGTGTCTTCACAACAGACTGTTTTGTGATATTTCCAATTTATTCATCAGTGAACTGTAAGACCCACTGACCAAAGCAAAATTTGAACAATAGGAATAGTCATGTTACCAGCTTTCAACTTCAGAGAGAACTCATCTCTCTGGACACTGTTCATTTCTGTAGTTGGTCTTCCTTCATTTGAAAAAGGAGAGAGTTTAGAGCATAACCATTAATGCTTTTTAGTGAATCTCCAGCAGCAGAGAAGAGATAGCTGCTAGTAGTGGCCACTCAAACTTTGGGGTGGAAGCTCTATTAGAAACAAATACCACTGGAAACTTGGTCCCATAAGACCTAGCTTTTCTAGACATCGATTGATGCCTGAATAATCATCATAATGGTGGGGCACAGGTATTAATTTCATGGATATGGTGACAAAAGAGCAATTAAACCAACAAAAAAATCAGTTGCCGAAATAGCCACGGACCACATTGTTATGGACTGATTTAAATTTTAAATGGTAGGATAATTTAAGTAGGCAGACCTGTAACTAAAGTCATCGACTTGAGAAGAACAGATCTTCTGAAACAGAAAACAATGTGGTCATATCAACCAGCTGAGCTCAGTAGAGCTGTCTGATGCTGGTGCTTCCAAACAAAACTGTATCTATCCAAAGAGGTGGAAGGGATGACACACAGAAGCACGCAATGTACATCTAAGCCAAAACAGAATTACTTATTTGGGAAGCATACCTACTTTAGAAGGGATACAAGTGAAAAAGGAGAGCACCCTAAGGGGAGAGGAGAAATCTACACGTCCATGAATTTTGAGAACTGTTGTTTTCCAAGTCAAATAATAATGGAATTATGTGAAAGTTACAGTCAAGCCAAACAACACTTGCTAAAGCAGCAAAGAAATTGCAGGAGTAACAAAAACATCCGTATGTAGAAAAAAGAGAGTCAGGTAATACCCTAGCAGGTATCCGGGACAGAATAAGCTCCACATGGTCTCTATTTCCAATGATCATGATGATGTATTCAGCCTGTTTATGGGAAGGAAGCCAAAAAAGTAGGGTTAATGAGAAGCTCCATCTGGAACGAAGTTTCTCTACTAGGAACTCCCTTGTGACTGATCATGTTTAACATTGTCAAAACAGCTGGCCTTCACGTGCCTTCCAAATTTGTGGGGGCTTTGGTAGGCAAGAAGGGCTTGAGGCATTAAGCAGGCACGTTGTTACGGAAGACCTCAGGGAATTAATCTTGCTGCTGTTCTTTAGCCAAGCCACAGATGGTGACCAGTGAAAGTTTCTGTAACGCTCAATAAGGTCATCATCAAGAAGTGACGGGTGAGAAGAATATGGACTCGCTCGCTGTTCCTGTGAGATGGCCACAGTAATGGCACATGCCATTGTAGAATACATCAAAAATACACTTCCAGCAGAGATTCTGAAGTGTTGCTTCCATTACAATTAAATAAAAGCTAACCCAGTGCCCAGCACAGGTCTTGTTTCTGACGTTTGCAGTTGGTTGTGCTGGTCTGACTGAATTCAAAGGCTGTCACGACGATAAAGGGACGAAACCCTCCTTTTTGACAGGCACAAACCTTTCAAAACAGAAACTGAGGAGATACTGTTTTCTATGAATACTTGGGGGTTAAAACAGGATAGGGAGACATTTGAGAGAAGACCAAATAGTTCTTAAATGACAATAAAGAAATTTACAACTATAAATTACGAAATTTCTCAGTGTAATGAACATCTCGTAAAAGTGAGAAAAATATACGGAATATATTACTTGAGAATAGAGTTATTGGTGGCTATTTTCTTCACCATTGTAATTGCACTGTTAGGACCCTTAGAGTAGATTCCTACCATATTGGTATACAATTTCTTTTTTCCTTATGGCAAAAGGGCATGTTGGTATACAAATAAAACCATATCTACCATACAGAAAGTCAAACTACTTCAATCACACAGTTAAAACAGCAGAAAGCAGCCAGTTCCTCTGGGATATGTTTACGCTCAGTATTGTTTTGATTCATATCCTGCTGGCTTATTTGCAATTGGAAAATGTTAAGGTCAAATCAAGGTGATTTGCTTGCTTTCCTTCTGTGGTAGGGCCATTTCAGTTAGGGCTCTTGAATAAAATATACGCAAGTATCTTCATATAGTAGCTGAACTTACTAATAATCAAAGCTATTACTACATTTGGCATCCACCCATAGCAGTCTAACACCACCAAGTACATGTGGACTTCCTCAGGATTTTTAGAATCAGGCATTCAGGTTCCACCATGTTTAAAGGTACAAATTGGCATTTGAAAACAATTTGTTCAAGCCACTGCGTCTCTGTCTGCTAGTTTTATGGTACAGACTTCACATTTAGGTTTAAGTTCACCTGGGATTAAATGGGGATCTGATCCTGCCTGTTCAGTTTAGAGCTAGCCAAGGTGGTCAAAGCCATAGCTGCTCTAAACAATCCCAAACGAGTAGCACAGGAGCAAATCTACAGTTGTAGTTCTGTCATTAGAAATGATAACTTATCTAGGGGAGATGCTGAATATCCCCTACCCAAGTAAATTTGCACATGTAAATCACCATTCTACTTGAAGATTACATACAAACCTAAACATAAATCCTATACTGTGGAAAGTTTGACAGCCACATATTCGTTCATCTAGATGAAGAAACAATCTTGACGTTGGCCAGGTGAGAGGCACAGTCACTGCATCTCACTTCGAAATAAAAAAGGCAAAATGGAAATAAAGTCAGACATTAGCACCATGTCATTCAATGTTACTAGGTCTGCTTCCAGTACACTGGACAAGATTAATTATATTGAATACTAGCTCTACCTTCAAGGAAAAGCTGGGCGGAAAGCTAATGCACACTTAAAACTGAAAAGGTGCAGTTTGTGTTTGTAGACCTATGAAGCCATACGTTTCACAAATTTAACACATTACATCATGAGGCAACATAACATCACACCAAACTGTCTCACATTCATATAAAAAAATACACTGGTAAGAAGTCTAAACTTGGGACCGTACAAGGCTGTCCATCAGCAAGATCCTTTGAAAGGCAAACTAAGTCACCAATACTACTGTAAAGATAGCCACTCACTCCACGCACCATGCAAGAGATTATTAAACGCATTTAAAATAAAAAAGCATTCTATTTCCAAAAATAGCATATCCTCAGTTACAACCATTGTCTTCAGCTTGGATTGCCCTGTTTCAAACACAGACTGAAAAAGTCCAAGTATCAAATGCAAATATCAATCCAGCTACCCATAACTTCAGAAAAGCTACGCTGCATCAGACTAGAGATTCGTCGAGCATAATCCTGACTGACGGTGGCCTGTGCCAGATGCTTGAGGAAAAAGGACCAGAGGAGAAGCATGCAGTTCTGCATCCCAGGTTTCTCTCCCAGCCACCACAAGGAAACCAGTCACCTGTACAAGCAAGATAGCTTCCAATCCTGAATTACTAGATACAGATGAATTATGGGAATTTAATGGTAAAGCAGATAAAAAGTCCCAACTTGCAGTATCTTTTAAAAAGTTGCATAAAATGAAGCAGAAGTATTTTGAAGGAACACAGAATATTAGCCATTTCCCAGGGTTTTTTTTTTCCCATATTCTATAAAGAATCTTCTTTTAAAACCTTTAAATACAACTGCCAGATTCTTGCAACAAAAGATGCTGAAGAACAGTAGTTACTCATCTGTTGTCTGGAACCAAAACTTGATTCTGAAATACAGGCAAGCAAGCTTAAGAGTTTTGAATTTCCATAGACTACACTCTCCATAAGGATTTTCACCTGATGCCTTAGTTTAAAAAATTATAAAACACATTGAAAAGTGTAAATATAAAAGACAGCGGGACGATGGGAGGGTTGATAAAATACAAGTTATAAAAATGAAGACTGTTCAGAAAATTGTGTAGTTACCACAACTACATCTTTGCTCTCCAGGCTGTTACAAATTGTCAGAGCAGAGGCTTGGTAGCTGGTTGTTTATTAGTTAACGAACGTTAGTAGAATGACATTGCAGAGGTTTCACACTTAGCATTTATTCATACTGGGGGGAAAAGGACACACCACACTTGACTTTCTAGAGTTAGAAGGCATTTTTGCACCCAAGATAAAAATCTCTAGCCTGGCTATAATTCTGTGCAACATGCAAATCATTTCGGTCAGCTATAGGCTGTTTTTAAGTTAGGAGACCGAAGCTAAGGCAGACTCCGTGAAATCCTGGGGAAGGAGGGAAAGAGCAGAAATGGAGTTCCTGCAGCAGTACCTCCTGCCACCCTTATAGAATCATAGAATCGTTTAGGTCGGAAAAGCCCTTTAAGATCATCCAGTCCAACCATTAACCTACACTGCCAAGTCTACTCTAAGCCAGTCAAGGGTAGACCAGACTGAACCATGTCCCCAAGTGCCACCTCTGCCCGTTTTTTGAACCCCTCCAGGGATGGGGACTCCCCCACCTCTCTGGGCAGCCTGTTCCAATGCTTGACCACCCTTTCCGTGAAGAAATTTTCCCTAATTTCCAACCTAAACCTCCCCTGGCGCAGCTTGAGCCCGTTTCCTCTCGTCCTATCGCTAACTACGTGGGAGAAGAGACCAACACCCACCTTCTTCCAACACGTTTCAGTTCGCCCATCTAAAGACTTGGAAGCAAGACAGACACATCAAATATTTCAAAAGAAAAGCCTGAGCAGGCAGGTGGCTGTTTGCCACGCAGACAACAGTAACGTGCTTTTACCAATTGCCTGCTTGTTCCGGCAAACCTGCGGGAAAAAAGGTTGCTTAGGATCATACAGAACCAATTATGAGCTCCAAGAGAAGCATGAAATACTGAAGAAGTTACCCGCTTAGTGTTAGCGGTTCTTGATTTTTCTAAGAAAAAAAAATTCCATATAAGAACACGTTTGACTGTTGGACTGCAAGATGAAGGATTTCCGAACTGCTATCCTGATGACAAAGTGCGACGGAAGGAGGTGCTGTCACAAGTTTTCATGCAGTGGCATTCTTCTAAAGCGTGACCAATCTCAGCTTCCATTCACAAGGAAAAGATCCTGTTTATGCCTCAAAATGCAGAAAGCATCTGCATAGCAAGATACCTGGTTTGCACAACACTCCATCACGACACGCAAGTTTGAGAACTATCAATTCAGAAAGACGTTATGCAGTAAATACCAGGGAAAAAACCCAACAAACACTGAGAAGTTGAGGACTCACAGGTGTTCTTTAAAGCAACCAAAACAGCAACTTAAAAACAACCTGCTACAGACTGCTGCCGAAATGTTTCTATTGGTGACAATATTTTTGTGATTTGTATTGATCCATCCTGACACTAAACTTGCATGTAAATTAACTAGTCTACCAACCTGATGTTTTTCCATCAAATGTTTTCATCTGTGAAGATGCGCACATAGGACTAAGTAACTAACAAACGAGCTTTTAATCAGATGGCCTTACTGAAATTGTTAAAATTTGAACACGTGAAAAATAACATCACACAGTTTGCGATGCTATTATTTGCAACTTTCTATAACAAAAATTATCTGGAATATTACCATGGTAAAATATTTTTGTCCTGTTGTAATATGATGCCTGTGATGCTTTGAGATGAAGGGAAAACAAAGAAAAACTCTGGAAAAATTGCAATAACTTGAGTTATCTTTGGTATCTAAAACAAACAAAAAACAAATTTATCTTCCTTTTCTATTTCGAATTTCAGGCCTTTGGAAATATATTAATAAATATGTTTATTATAGAATAAATCCATATCCTAGTAATACGAGACAATTTAATTATACAATATAAAGTAATACAATGAACTCTATCACTAAAACAGCATTTGCTCAAAGTCAAGTAAGTCAAGGCTTTCCACCTGACGAACTACACGCTTCCTGGAAGCATGCAAGTTGTGATTTAAGTTATCTTCTTTTACATCTATTACAGTAAAGCAGATATAAAAAAATCTAGTAATTATGAATACCAATAAATATATTAAGTTTAATAAAAAGCGTAATCTTCCTACACCATGCGAGTAAATTTTTCAGACTTCACTAGCGCAGGAGCAGCTGACTGCAGGACGGTGGCCATCCTGCTCCTTCCAAAGCTCCCAGGGTTGGCCAAACTAGAACTCAGTAGCTCATCAGACAAATCTAATTCCTGTATTCAGTCTGCCTGGCTAATTCAACATATTTGAAGCTACTGAATATGTTTGGGGTGGGTGTTTTTGTTGTTTGGTTTGGAGTTTTTGGTGGTTGTTTTTGGTTTTGTTTTTTTTATTTTTTATTTCAGTCTCAGTACATGACTTGGTGATTTTTTTGTGTTGCTTAAAAATAACTTTGTGTTCCACAACAATATGAAAAAACTCTCTCAGTATTGGAAGACTGATTACATCAGCCTGAACAAAAAAGCATCCCACAATAGGCAGTGTTCTCTACCAGAACTTCAGAACTTGCTTAAAAACATTTCAAGTCTTTGAACCACAGTAAGTTTTTGTGCAGGTCTTTCTATTCTGTAAAGATTGCTAAACAATTCTTTTCAAAAGTTTCTTCTCGAAAAGAATGTATTCAATTACAGTGAAATCTCACAAATCTCAGTGTATGCTGTTGCTGTGATTTATGTAAGAAACAATGGCAAAACTAAAAAAACTTAGTAGTTTTCTTTCTTAGTGGATAATCCAAATAGCACAGGGAAAACAGACACATCTCACAGATCTATGAGCCAGTCTGAGATTTTTGGGTTCAATGTTTTTTCATCTCTTGTTGGAAATATAAACACGCTCCCAGAAACAAGTGATGTATTCTATCAGTCATATCACATGCCAATATTTTCTATTTCAGCTTAAATATGGCACTGGTTATTTTCATTACATTAATTATGAGGACAAAGCTTGATACGAAGGATATAGAACAGCAGCAGATGGCAAATTCTGCTAGCGTATCTTCAATTAAGGCTGCGTCAAATAATATAGACCAACAACGCGGCATTATTGCTGGATGGCAAGCACCCTGGCTGAAGGTATGAACTACAAAAAGTTGTGTTCTTGATCTCTTCTCCTCCGCTTGTTTCATCTATCTGTTTAAATTTTGTCTTTTTCTCTAAGTTCTATGGAGCATGGGTTTCCCTCTGCTTCATAAAAGGGCGTATCAATTTGGAGTTTAGGCACTATGACAGTACAAATGACATCTCCTTTCATGGTATGCTATCATTTTGATACTGTTGTCTTATTTCTTAATAACAAAATCTGGCAATTTTGTTTTTAAATAAAAACAAGACAAAAATATTAACTCTTTTTATGGTCTGTCTCCCTATTTATCTTTAGATACCATGCCAGACTTGCATAGGAATCTGCGAAAGACAAGCCGTGAGCAGTGTCGCACAAGCACATCTGTACACAGAATTTCTCCAATTAACGCTCCAGCACTTCACTTGTCCAGAAGCCCTTGAAATCAATTGCATTACATACACCATCTTAGTTTTACTTCTGTGAAAGAACTGAAGCACTTCATTTTTAAGTACGTCACCCTGACACGGAAGTCAAGGAGTTATCATTTGTCTGAAATTGTTTCAGAGATCAGTGATTTTTTTTTTTTTTTTTAACTGAAATTACTACAAACCTGCCACTATGAAGTAAAAGAGTTAATTCCAAGTGGAGATGTTGTACTGAATTTCAGCATATTGGGTTACATACATCAGCACCGGCATCGTATGCACAAATTGATCCAGGAAGAACCATCTGGGAATTCGCACCCTGTGCGTATAGTGTATCAGCGAGCGAAAGTTTCCGCAGGGCACCTCGGCGAGCGCGGGGAGCCTGCCGGCTGCCCCAGCTGCGCGCGCCGTGCCCCGATCCACGCGCAAGCTTTGGCAAACAGCGCTGCGCGCAACAGGCTCACGGGAGCGACTGCGCGTTTACGGGTCTTCACCGACCGGACTTACCTTCCGATAGCAAACGCACAAATACTCAATTCACGTGTCACACAACAACGGAAAACTGCCAATACAAGGCGGCGAAGAACGCATTTTTGGAATGGAAGAGGTTTCCTCTAGGAGCACTAAGGATGCACTGCCTGCCGCCGCCTTTCTGGGCAGGAAGGGGACAGAAATCCGCAACAAACCGGAAAGTCTCTCGTTCGCATTATATTTCTAGCAGAAATGGCATAAGTAAAATCATTTAAAGCAAATTAAGATATAGATTAGACGCTTTCTATTTGAACACGTGTCATGCAAATGCTTTTGAGTACATCTATAAAAAAGCGTTAGAAGCACCGCACAGGTGCTAGCCTAAGGCCTTCCGTACCGCTTGTGTGCCACAACGAGCTTGGGTTAAGAACGTGAGGAGAGGAGAAGGTTTTTGCACCCATGCAAACCAACAGAAATCCAGAATTTTTCTAACACTTCCTCCCTGTTTCCTTACAGCCGAACCTCATTTGAGAGGAAGCAGCGTCTGGCACCACACCGTCCAGCTCCTGCCCCTCCTCACTTGCCCCAGACCGCTGCCGGTCCCTGCCCGCCGGCACCGGGCACAGCAGCATCGCTCCCACCTCCCTCCAGCCCCTCCGCCTCCGGCCAGGACGCTCTCCCTGTGCTCCTGCTGCCTCTGCAGATGGCCCCAGCTAAGCAAAGGGCGTTCCTGGACCGCACTGACGCCGCGCAGAGCCGCTCCTGCTGCGTTTGGTCCTGCTGCCAGCTAGCACAAGGACTCTCCAGACAAGTGAATCCCACCGGAGCTTTCGCACTTAGAGCTCCGAGACGTGCCTCACTCGTGAGGGAGCGGGGACCTGGCGCTCCGAACTCCTATTTAAAAACCGAATGAACGATAAAGGCTAGCTAATTACACAACCTACACAGTATCTAGGAGCCATCTGCTTTGCAGATCCAATAGCTAAAGGGTAATTTTACTCACTGCCCACAATTACCGTCCCATGGTTGCACAAACAGTAAATACATTAAAAAATCCCCCCATTGAGCTGTGATGCAGAAAGCAAGCTCCGGCTCGTACACCTTCAAAGGATTTACAAGAGATTCCTTTTTTCTCTTTAATAATGAATTAATCACAATACCAATCAGAATATTAGATTAGCTATAACGCCGATTTAAGGTTCACAAAATCACTACACTCCAGTCAGCACACTTAGATCACAAGTCTTTTATAAGCAAAAGGCCCCACTACGTGGAGGTGGGGGGGAAGAAGTCTTCATTTTAATTATTCCTTGAAGAATGAATCAATTGCTCTCAGATAAGGTAAGAGCTCACAGTTTTGTTTTCCCACTGAAATAAAGGCATAGCTAAAATGATTTTTAAAAGCCATAAAACAGGAAGTTGACTGGTCTTCAATTCCTAGTGCTAGGTAAGAACTTTGTAAAATGCTACGCAAATTAAAAAAAGGGGCGGGAGGGGACATCTATAAGAGACGGCGAGGGAGACATTTCGGAGCAAAATAGTAATTTCTTTTTCTTTTGTAACCACCGTATCTTAAGATTGCAATACTAGGAGGAAAACACATGTACATTACAAGTATGCCTAGCTGCTTTTTTTTTTTTTTTTTAATTCTGTTAAAAAGGCATCTTGTTTAAAAATACTGAAACACTAAGAAGGGATTTTCCCTAACGCTTCCCAAGGCGGCGTCTTCATTTGCCTGTAAGAGAGGGGTGCAATGAAAAGGACTAGAGAGTCAAAGGCAGCCACAGCAACTCTCCATGGATGGCTTCAGCCGCAGCTTCCGCGTTTGCCCTTCGGTCCGGACCGGAGGCGAGGCAGGCAGGCAGGCAGCGAGCTGGCCGGGCTGCGACGCTCCTCAGGAAGCGCAGCAATGACTCACAAAGCCGACCCCGAGAGCAGGACAAGCCCGCGCCGGCGTCACCTCCCTGACCCGCGGCACATGCCCGCTCCGGCACATGCCCGCTCCGGCGGAGCGCGGCCGCACGGGAAAGGCGTCCTCCCGCCTCGCCGCGGCACGGAGAGCAACCGGACCTCTGCGAGGCACCGCGCAAAGAGCCTTCTCCCGGCGCCCTTCCTTTTCCTGACGGTGCCGGGGGGTTCGTTATTAACAAAGAGCTAATCTACTGCGAAACTGAAGGAGTCCTTCCTCCTCCCCGAACTGCACGGCCCTCCTCTGCCTCGGAGGAGGCGCGAGCGAGGCAGGAGCAGAGGGAAAGTGGCAGCGAGTGGGAAAGGGGCAAGGGGCTGGACGCCGGCGCCAGCTGCAGAGATTTTCACCAACAAGAGCCTGCAGATTTCCTCCGCGCACGCGGAGCTTTGGGAAGGTCCCCGGAGGCAGTGCTCGCCTGTCCTCATCCACCTCCTCCCTCCCTCTGGAAAGCTCCCCCGAGCCGAGCAAACGAGCGTTCCGTTTGGATAAAAAGAACGTGAAAAGTTATCCAGCGCACCGGGACGCGCCACAGGCCTCGGGAAAGGCAGCCGACCGCCGGCAGCGCGACCCGGCGTGCCCAGAGCAGCCGTGCCGGCAGCCCCCAGCGCCGCCGGCGGCCGCAAGGGCCGTGGCTGCGGCCGTGGCTCGCGCTGCGCTCGCTGCCCTTGCGTGTTTACTCTCCACCTGCACTCCTGTCTTCACTGCCGTATCGCCAGCGCTGTTGGCAGTCAAGATCGGAACGGTAGCAAGCAATATTTACAAGCCGTGCCCTGAACTCCGGTTTCAGCTCTGGCTTTCCATTCACTTGCACATAAAGCCATGCGAGCTCAAGTTTTTTCCCCTCCCTAATTAGTAAAGCTTGAACCAGCTCAGTTTACTTTTGGAGTGACAGCACGTGCAATATTCATAACGATTTGCTGTCTTACCTTCACTAGAGAAAAAAACACCCCACGCAAACCTAACCAAAACCTCGGAAAGTTCCAGAATTTCGGACCGCACCAACGCGAGTTACTCGGGAGACGCATGCGTGCTTTTAGACGACAAAACACGTTCCTCCTGCAGCAACTCTTGCAAGCCGTCTCGCACCAAAGGCTGGCAAACGAGGCCACGGTCCGAACTCGCTCGCTCGGCAGCCTTCCTCCCGCGCTCCCGCAGCACGCGGACGGGGCCGAGCCCTCGAGGCTCCCTGCCACGACGGCGTTCGTAAAAGCACCCGCGTACCGGGGCTGCCCCGTTAACAAGTCGCACGTAGCCTGACAGGAGCGCAGCTTCTCCTACGGAGGAACCCAATTTTAACCTAGACTCACCGATCTGATTGAAAATAATAAGAAGGTAACGGAAAGCAATACAAAGTATCTCTGATAACAAGCTCATAGGTACTTTTTTCCAGGCAAGTATCGTGAGTTCTGCTTGCTTTGTAGGGGTCTCTTCTATACCGTATTACAATAACTACGTCCTGGTAATAAACCCAATTGCTCTTGCTTACACTTGTCACAACTCTGTTAAGCTCACCGAGATCCCTGAACTAGTCGGTGCTTCCTTGCACCAAATAAATAACCAGATAAATGCTTGCAGAACTTACTCATTTTCAGCATCACAAGAAAAAAAAAAACAAATGACAAAATTAAGACAATATTCACAGAGTCCCATTTTTAGGAATTGCCTTAGCCTTTCATCTGTTATAAATCATAGAATCATAGAATGCTTTGGGTTGGAAGGGACCTTGAGAGATCATCGAGCCCAACCCCCCCTGCAATAAGCAGGGATGTATTTAAATAGTCCACATAAAGTGAAGCAAATAAGAATTTTATGTACTTCTATGTTTCCTGTTTTGTTAATATGCAGTTTCTTCCGCTGACACTTCTCTCTCAATGCACACAGATTTCCTATACCAAACACCTGACACAGCTTACTAATTAAGATTACTATTATTTTTACATAGCACACGCTATCATTCAATATAAAAAAATACCCCAAGATGCATTATAGATGCTATTTTGCTAATACATGAAAACGCTATAAAAAAAAGTAATGTACCATATCACTTCCCTTGTTTACATTGCGTGACTGAATTAATCTGTTTGTTATAAAAGGGTCCTGCATTACCATTAAAAAAAGCAAACACCAAAAGGTGCACTATATTGTCGACATTTTAAGGAAAATGAGTACAAATTATCCCCTCTTATAGAAGACTACTCTCTCACGAAACTTGCTCCAGTGGTGTTTTATAGCAGAACCTCTATCATTACTACTACTGTTTATCCCCAACATCTAACAAGATGAAAGGGAAAAAAAACCCAAGACATCATTTATAGCAGAAAAGGCCCATCAGCTGTTCTACCTTAATTACAAATACTAATAGCAACTTATTTCAGTAGCAAGATAGCACTTCACAAGCAACATAAACAAAAGGAGAAAGTTACTACCAGTGGTCTTTCCAGACAGGTTACCTTTGTTTGCGTGTAATATTGTAATATTTGAGCGAGACGCTACAGCTCGTCAGTGCCAGCAACAAGTTTCTGCCCCCAAAATATGCTCCTCCCATTTTAAATGCGATGGACGAGACCGCATTAGTGTATCTCCATGAACTAAACAAGCACGTTTACTAGGTTCCCATATTTTTATCTCAGCAAACGTATTATTTGGTGTTTACCTCAAAAATACAGTTATTAGTTAAAGAGGAAGATGCTATCATCCCTGTCTTCTCCTAATCTCTAAACTCCAAGTTATCAAAAAATGAGAACGCCAAAAAAACTGAAAAGCTAGTTAATGACACATTACTGCTGCAAGTCCAACCACACCTTTTCCTCCAGTCAAATCCTGAAGCAATGACTAATTAACACGGAACAGCAGGTTATTAAAAAGAAAGTACAAAGGTCTGCAGGCCAAGCACAAGCACTTTAGAAACACGCAGTTCTTCGTTAGTGAGATATCGATGCCTTCTGAAAGCCAGCTGGGAGGGGAAAGGGACCAGAGCGGGCTCAATTCCTAAACTGGGCTTTTCCGTGGCATTTGGTATTTCTACTTTCCAGACAAATCACAACTGCGTAAATACATTTTTTTTGGCTGACACAGCCCGGCTTCAGTGTCAGTATTAATTTTATTCTTCCGAGACTTCATTTCCCAGCTGTCTGAGCCTCAGACACGGCAGCTGCGTTCAGCACCCTGCACCTAGAGACGCGGGTACGCTTCGCTGCGAGACCACCGCAGCGCGGCTCGGTACGGGGACCCTGCTGCCCCCAACGCGCAGCGCCAGCGCCCGGCCACAGCACCCACCACCCACCCGCACCCCTCCGGCCCTGCTGCCCCCCGCACCCCCCTGCGACCCTGCTGCCCCCAACGCGCAGCGCCAGCGCCCGGCCACAGCACCCACCACCCACCCGCACCCCTCCGGCCCTGCTGCCCCCAACGCGCAGCGCCAGCGCCCGGCCACAGCACCCACCACCCACCCACACCCCTCCGGCCCTGCTGCCCCCCGCACCCCCCCGCCCCTGCCCGCCTGCTTTTCTCACTTTCTGGATCAGCGGGGCGGGGGGGGGAGTGCAAAAAGTTGGGGGCTGCGGTAGCTGCGCTGCCCGCCGTGCGCAGGGGTCCCCCGCCGGCGCTCCGGGGTCGCGCTCGCAGCCCGCAACTCGGAGCGCAGCGGCCACGCAAAGGGGAAAACAAATTCACAGCTTTAAATCACGGCGGGGCCGGCGGCGCCGGGGGACGCGCGGCGGCCGCGGGAAGGCGGGGGCAGGGCGCGCCGCCGCGACCCCCCCGGGCGGGAGCACCGCCCCGCCCCGCCGCCAGCCCCCGAAGTTTCCGCCATGGCCCCGCGCTCCCCCCGGCGATGCGGCCGCGGCGCGGTGCGTGCTCCGGCGGGGCGGCCCTGCTGCTGCTGCTGCTGCTGCCGCGGCTCCCGGCTCCCCTCCCGGCCCCCCGCTCCCCTCCCGGCCCCCCGCTCCCCTCCAGGCTCCGGGCTCCCGGCT
Organism: Pelecanus crispus; assembly: GCF_030463565.1. Classification (NCBI taxonomy): domain Eukaryota; kingdom Metazoa; phylum Chordata; class Aves; order Pelecaniformes; family Pelecanidae; genus Pelecanus; species Pelecanus crispus. The sequence continues at coordinate 596,529 of NC_134647.1, forward strand.
CCCCTCCCGGCCCCCCCCCCCCCCCCCGGCTGCCGCCCGCAGCGCCGCGCACCGCACCGCACCGCCCCGCGCAGACGGCGCCCTCGGGCGCACGGCGGGGCCGCGGGCTGCGCATCCGCCGCGGGCTCGCCCCGCGGTACAGCCCCCGCGCCCGGGGGCAGGGAGGCGGCCGCGCCGGGCTGCAGGCGCCGGGCCCGGGCTCCGCGCCCTCGGCCGCGACCCCCCCGCTGCGGGCGGCCCGGCCCGGCCCGGGCGCACCTGCCCCCGCGGCGCCCGCCCGCTGCCCGGCTCCCGCGCTGCGCCGCCCGCTGAGGAGCCCGGGGCAGGGGCCGGGCGGCGGCAGCTCCGCCCGCAGGGCCCTCGCGGCGCGGCCGGGCACCGGGCGGCCCCATGGCGCACGCCGCGCTGCCCCCCGCGCGGAAGGCGAGCGGCGCGGGGCGGGCGCGGGTCCGCCCGAGGCGGCGGCTCCTCGGCCCCGCTGCCCCGGGCCGCCGGCGCGCTCCGCCGCCTCGCCCCCCGCCGCGCCCGCGGCCCCCCGCCCTCGCCCACTCACCGCGCGGAGGCAGGCGGCGGCGGGGCGGCCGGCCCCGCTCAGCGCGCCGGCGGGCCGCGGCGGGCCCTAGCCCGGGGTCTCCATGGTGGCGGTGGTGGCGCCGGCGCCGCCGAGCCCCGCCGCCCGCTCCGCCTGGCCCCGCTCCGCCCCGCCGGCGACGTCACGCAGCGCCCTGCCCTGCGCCCGCGCCCATTGGCCAGGCGCGGCCCCGGGCGGCGCTCCATTGGCTGCTGCCTCGTGCCAAGCCCGCCAACGGCGGCGCGACTTGAGGTTGCCGTGGTTACCGATGCTGTGAGGCGGCGGGGCGGAAGGCGCCGCTGTCCCTTCGGCGCGGCGGGCGGGGGTCGCGGCGGAGCCGGGCCGGGCCGGGCCGGGCCGGGAGGCGACGCTGCCGGCAGGGACGCGGCGGCCCCGCTCCGCGCTCGGGGCGGCCGCAGGCGGGAGCGCCCGCTGGGCGGGAGGCCTCTCCGGCGCCAGCGCGGAGCCCGCCGGCCTGCTCGCGGTGAGTGTCCGTGCGCGGCGCGGCGCGGCGCGGGCGGGGCGCAGGTGGCTGGAGCAACCGGTTGCAAAATGGCCGCTGCGGCGGTGCCCGGCCGGGGTGCCCCTCGCTCCGGCCGCGCTCTCCCGGCGAGGCTGGCCGCCGCGGGCTCCTCCCGCCCCGTCGAAGGCGGCCTCGGAAGCGGCGGGGACGGCGTCGCCGCCGCCGCAGCGGGAGCGGGAGCGGAGCTGGCCGGCTCAGGCGCTGCGGTGGTTCCGGGCGGGCTGCGGGCAGCAGGAGCGGCAGAGCCGCCGTGTCGGCCGGGCGGGTTTCCCGTCGGGACGTACAGCCCTCAGCGGCGAGACCCTGACGGGTGAAGCCTGGGGCTTTGTGAGAGACGGGGAAATGCTTTCCGTAGCGGTTTAAAAGCTCACCGTTGTGAAGCTGCTGGTACTGGCCTGACTCTGTTTATGGCATAAAGAATTATAGGCGGAGAAAAGAAAAGTCAATATATCTGGAGATGCTGTAAAATAGGTTTTGAGTGAGAGGGCGTGTGTGTTAAATGCTTGGCCGCCTTTTTGAGTTACGTGACCACCCCGAACACAAAACCTCGCTATGCTGCTCAGGGTTTTCTGATGCCATTCCCTCTCCTGCCAGTCTGCCACCGTTCAGTGGCGGTGGGACGCTTGCCACTCCATTGACTAACGTGGTGATGGCACCGTAAACGGCCAAAAGAAGCCAGGACCAAGTCGCCACTTGAATCTTCCCAGAAGTGCATGTATTCTCTTTTTACTCTATTACACTTTTGCCTTTTATCTTTTCCTGATGCTTGTCTAGTGCACTAAGAAGGCTCTAGATGCTCTCCGGTAGGGAAGCTTGTATTTGGGGTGTAATTCGGTGAGCAGCTCTTGCTGTCTTAAGAGGTTGTCTTATTCAACCCCTTCCCCCGTTGCGTTGGTGCAGACTGTGTAGGAATCCTGCTGAAAAATAACCATGAAAATAGTACCTGCGTTTTTACTGATGTCTTTTTTTTCCATCCAGATTAGTTCTCCAGTTCAGTGTGCAGTGGGATGCACTGTATTTTTATCTTGGCCTGAGGACACGTGACAACTCTGATGTGGTTTAATCAGTGCTGACGCTACAAGTAGAACCATGCCCTTGCCCTCTGTTCCGAAAGGAACTGCAAATGAAAAGTAGGGGGTAGCTGAACACGGAGAGTCACCTATAAACTCAGAATTCATATAGTCCCTTCTCTTAATTTCCCACTTGGAATGTAATCTGCTACGCTGGAAACTATGTAGGCCATTGGTATAATTTTTAATCTCTGTAATACTTGTTGCCATTTGTATGGCTTAATAGAGTAGGAACTCCTACAGTATGATCATATGCCAAATGGAAAACATTTGGCAGGTGTAAACAGGGGTCTTGGTTCCTCACTGCCCTGAAAATGTCACGATTCATACTGTGTTAAGTGGATATAAAATGTTACCAAATCAGAATGGTGGCCACCTCCTACAAAATAGGAAACAGGAGTCCAGAAAAATAATAGCAGAAACTTAGTAAAACAAAGAGTAACAAGGGTGAAATAAGATAAGCAGGAGAAGGGTCAAAGGAGAGTGGAGAGCAAGAGAAAAGGCAAAATAAAATGTCAAATCAGAATAAGTACATCTAGAATAAAGGGAGGAGAAAGCACAGAACCTGTGAGAGCAATGACTTTCATTTATTGCAATGTTGCTTCTACCAAAGGTGTACTGAGTTAATTAAATCAACTTCAAATCAGCCTCAACTGGTTTTAACCTGTAATTTGGATATTGTTACATTGGCTTAGCTTCCACAGATAACAGCTTTTAGAAAATGAAGCTTACTTGCCTCCCCTGATAAATTGAACCATTTCTGAATGTTATTGTTGTGACTGTGGAAGGTGCAGTCTACTGGCAGGACATGAAAGGCGGCATAATGCCATCTCCAGGCCTTCCAGATTCCGGGTGGTTCCAGGTGGACGGCTGTAACCCTCAGCATGATTAGGAACAGGCTGTTCCAAGCACCCTGTATCCCTGCAGAGCCATGCACTGCGAAGTCTCTCTGTATTTTAGAGTTTGCCACTCTGGGGCAAGATGGGAAAGGGTAAGAAATAATGGTGAGAAGGAGAAAATGATCTTGAGCCAGTTTGTTTTGGCACAACAGAAGCATAAAGAATTAAAAATAATATTTTGAGGTCCTGTCAGATTTGCAAATACATTGAATGACTATCAGTGAAGAACAGCTATTTCATTCTATCTGGTATTAGTCATACAGACATAGCTTTTTTTACTTGTTTTGGCACCCAGAGCAGCCAATACATTATCTAATTTGACTGCTGCGTATCACAGGCCATCAATTCCCACCCACTTATCACTGTACTGAGCCCAATAGGGACAAAAAATGTTAGGGAAAGGCACCCCATTTTAACTTCCAGTACAAAGAGCTGCATGGTGTAGTCATTCTTTTAATTTCTTGTTCCATTAGCTGACAGTAGCCTTTGTCAAATACATGTTTAAACTCTTACATCAATTTTAGGATCAGCAATGAACAAGTACTGTTTCTTTCTATGCACCTTCTTCAGGATGTGACTTGAAAGTAACATAATCTTTCTTTTTCATTCTCAGTGTCATTTGGAAAGCACTGATCCCATTATGTTTGCAAATCTTATAAAAATCTAATGGCATGTTTTCCTTCTGAACCTTCCTGGTTTCTTATGAGCCTTAAATCTGATCTCTTAAAATGATTGTGCTTGTTTTCCAGCCTTTTAGACAAGCAATTTAGTTAACGGGTATTTGCTGGTTGTTTTGCTGCTGTTGTGCTCCTTCAGTATTTCAAGTCATTAATATGTTTTTCTGCTTCGTTTAATCTATTCTGAAATTAATCCAAATTGGAGTCTTTTTTTTTTTTTTTTAATATTCCACAGATGTTCACAGTTCTTGCAGAACACTGGCATGCCTATCTTTAATTTTAGTGATTATTTCTCTATTTGCAAGATTACCTAGGTTCTCATTTGATGCAGGCACTGTGGCTAGGAAGTGGGAATTGTCATCACAGAATGCTTGGTCCTCGGAAATGCGGGATTATGAAGATAAATATCAGTCAAAAAACCAGTGTTGCCTTTGTTTATCTTTTTTTTTTTTTTTTCCTGGAAACTATTTAGTGCTACCTGTTTTATCTGTAATCTCTTACAGGTACTGAAATTACAAAGGTTTGGAAAAAAATAACTGGAGAAGAGAGTGATGCTCATGGCAGGCTAACTGAACAAATGAGCAGCTGTTCAGCGTTCACAGGGGAGATTATTTAGATGTGTGGGTTTTTTTCCCCTCATTAAAACCTACAATTTGATTTCAAAAGTTACTGCAAGCCATTGTGTTGATGTCACAGCAACTCAGTCAATCATGATACAATTGACTTTGGGTAATTTGGAAACTGTAATTTCATTTGGTTTAAAAAGCAGTAAATGTTCTCCTGCTTTTTTATTGTTGAACTGGGGAGGCGTGGCACCTAATATAAGGTGTATTTCTGAAGTAGTAGCGGACTGACATTTTGCTGTTTCAGCGAGGGTTTTTACAGAAATTTTAAGTTTCGGACGGTGGCATTCAAAATTACTGGGTGCAGATTTCTCTCTCCCTGTGGGAAAACAAAATATTGAGGAAAACTGTTTGGATACTGCCAAGTTGTTTGCATTTTCATAATATTTTTTTCTTCCATGGCTTTGAAGCATCAGGTATGAATATTTGATTCGAGATCCTGCAAAGTGCTCAGCATGATCACCAAGCTTCTGATCACACAGCCACTTTAATCTGGCCCAAGCCCAGCTGCAATGGGAAGGGACAGTGCTACCCTGTCGTGATATCTCGCCAGCTTTTCTTGTGCCAGCAAACATGAGCGTGCGACTGTGCAGTGAGCTAGATTAGAAAATTGATCCAGTTTCCCCAGAAACCTCTCCACAACATACGCTGCTATTTTTTTAGTTGGATCAATTTCCTGATCTAGCTCACTGCTCCTGCCTCTAATGCCTGCACTAAGATATTTGCAAATAGCCATGTACAGAGGGAATGGGGGACCTCCTCTTCTGGCAGCAATGTGAAATGTTTTGCCCTGGGTACCTGTTTCAGTAAAATGAGGGTTTGAGGAACAACAGCTTGCTGGACCACAATATAAGCTCAGTTGCTGAGTTGATTCAGGTTTAAGAAAAGTAACCTTTTCCTGGCAACACAAAAGCATCCTGTCCCAATATATTGATTCAGCTTACAGTGTGGCACCAGGGGTGGTTTTGTTGGTGGTTTGTTTGGGGTAGCGTACTGCAGTGGGAGGGTAGGAAGAGCCCAGGGAAGGGACATCCTTGAGGAAGCTTTGCTGCTAAAGCCAGCTCGTTGTGAAAGCAGGCTCCATCGCACCGGTGCACCTGTAGGTCAGGGCTGCTCTTGGCTGTTACTGCATCTGACAAAACCGGGCAGCTCGGCAGCAGCCAAATGGATAATTTGGTGAGAGGATGTGAGGAAAAGCCGAGTGGGATGTCCAATGGAGAAAAGGTGATTAGCAGTCACTCGGTTCTGTGGATTTTTAAGGTCCTAAGCTTGTAAGTAATTTTTGTAGAAACTAACGACCTTTAAAAAGAAACAAAGCACAAAACACCCCTAAACCCTTCCCAAACAACAACAAAAAACCAGCTCTGGAGAATGCAGGTGCTTGTATCTGCTCAAGGACAGGTGAAGGCCTGCTAAAATCCTTTGCAGTTCCTACTCACTGCTACAATTCTCAAGCTGAACCAAATATTACCCATTTCCTTACTAGGCCGTATTTGAGGCCTGGAAAAAATGTTGAGAGATTTGCCAAATTGTAATCTTTCTTATCAGACTAGGGATACAGAATTTCAAACTGAAGTCTAGAGATCCTTATGAATAAGGAGGCAACAAAGAAAATGCATATGCAAAAAGAAAATTGGTTCTTATTTATGGACTGTACATTTCCAAGGGCTGTAAATGAGAGGCTTCAGACAAGCATGCTTTGTTTTTGGTAGTAGGATATCAGACAACATTATGCATTAATTTAAAGGGAAGGTGTGCCAAATGCTTCCCTGTACATAACTCTGCAAATTTGGCCTAGCAGAACTGGCAAAAGCTGTACAAAATGATACTGATATACCTGACACAATAACCTGCAGTGGCTTCTAAATCATATGAATTATCTAGCCCTCTTGCTTGCTATCTCACAGGCTGCAGACAGATGTTGTTCTCTGACTCCAGCTATGCTACTGTCGGCGTAAGGCTGTAGGCTGGCGTAAGGTACGGTGCTGCAGAGTCTTTGGTGTCAGCACTAACTCACAAGGTCCTGCTTCCTCAAGTTCCCCTTTCCCCCGATGGCTATCAGCCCTCTTTGCATGTCTTCACCTTAAGCTCAGTTCATGAAGCAGTCTGTAAACTCTGAGGACTAATGCAGAATTGCTTTTAAGTATAACCATAAATGTGCAAATCACTGCAACTGAGAAAGCTGTAGCTTCTCATAGGGTGTAATAGGAAAAAGTATCTCGGCTTAAGGATAAATTTTACTTACTCAGAGTAATACGTTCTTGAAGCACTGATACAGAAAAACTGTACCCCCCTACAGTATAAACTAAGCCAGCTGACCTGTGCCTGAAGTTCATTAAGAAAGGCTTACACAAATTGGTCTGTCAGCAGAGCTGTGGGGAGGAGGCCTCCAGCAGTGGGTCAGTGAACATTGCCATACAAATTTGGGTTTTTTAAAGAAAAAAAACATCAGTAACAAAGCTAGCATGAAAATGGGGAAGCTGGAAATAATTTAATTTAAAATACTACACAGAAGGCAAGAGCAAAGACAGGAGCGTGTGCAAAAGGTGAGGATGTAGCCTAAAAGAGACAAATCTGATAATGAAACTCATGCAACTTGATTGTTATGTGAACCCTTATGATATGTGACGTGTATACATATATAGCAGCTTATTAGGGAAGTAGGAAGTAGGCTGATATTTGGAGACAAGCTAATCTTTAAGCTAGGTAACTAATCATTTCAAGGCCTTCCTAAACATCAAATAAGTATTTAAATGAAACAACAGAGATCCTCATTAAGAACGTGGCAATTGTCAAGTCAGCAAATTGTTGTCCTGAAAAGACTTGATACCTTAAAAGGACAATTAGAGGAAGGGTCTCCTACTGCCCACGACCACCAAAGACCACCAGAGACCCCGGGACATGCGCAGAAGGAAATGCTGGCTTAGCAATAAAGATTTGGCAATAAAAATAGTAACTCAGTAATGAGTATGTATTAGATAGGCATATCCCATGCAACTGTGTGTATAAATGCTCTAGAAGTTATTTGTTGGTATGCTTGATTTGTGGAAATGTTCCACCTTGCACCCAGTGCCAAATAAAGCAATATCTCCTCTCTAAACTATTAGTTTCGAGAGTCTTTTTTCAGGTAACAAGGACAACTTAAAATCACCTGTGTCATTCTAGAAGACAAAGAATTGGACTTCTGTTTCTCTTCCTGCTTTGAGAAAATTTGGGCTAGTTAAAGAAAATAAAACTACCATGACTCTGAAAACTATATTTCTAATTGTTCATTTGTAGTGCTGGAAACAAAATCGCATCAGTTGGTTTATCTGAAGAGCAATGGGGCTGTGATTTAACAACAGTAACCCAGATACTTTGTACAGAATTTTTAAGCCCGGTCTTCAGCGGGTAATTTTTTTTTTTTTTTTTTAGAGTGACTTGATGACTTCTGCATACTCTGAGCTTCTTTAGCTGTCTTCCACTGAACTTCTGCTACTACTTAGTATTGAGTATTTTAGTATCTGATGGTTAGTAGTTGTGATGCCTCTTAGAGGACACACTGTTCTGCTACAGCTCCTTTAAGGTCTATCTCCTTAACTATCCCTGCCTGTAAAATTACCTCCTTATTCCATTGGCCCTGCATCATTACACATGGAATCCATCTTTGAAATTTCTGTGGTACAGTGCGTATCCTACCTCTTGATAAGAAGTCATTGCAATTGAATCCTTGCCTACTGCATAGGCATAACTTGTTACCAGAAGAAAGGAGGCCTATGCTTCTTTTGCGCAAAGCCCAGATTGCCTGTGGCATTACAACTTCATTGGCGCTTGTTGCAACTAGGATCCTCTCTACGAGGAGACTGGTGCCTGTTTGGTTCAGCAAGATTACAAGCAACCAGGCACTGTGCATTGAAGGGTAAAGAGATGACTATCTCCCCTGCAAAGGTTCGTCTCTGCAGAAACGTACGATCAGTCCTTCCCACATCAGGGTGGTCACGTGGTGGCAGGAGGCCATCATGAACGGGGAGCTCTTCAGCACCACCTCCCAAAGCGAGCCACCTCCCAAAGCGAGCCACCTCCCAAAGCGAGCCACCTCCCAAAGCGAGCCACCTGAGCGCCAGCCCTTCTGCTTGCACTGCTTCACCTTGCTGAGTGCTCCGTCCCCGGGCCGTGAGCCCTGTGACCTCCCTACTTTCCCTTGTCATTCCGTTCCTTTCAGTCTCCTGAATATCTGTCCTTAAGTGTTTTCTGCTCTCACCTCACTCCTTTCCTCCTTGCTGTTCTTATACCTCTCGCAGCATATTTTCTTGTCGGATTAAGCCTTCCTTTTCTTCTATGAAAACTATAATGAAAAGATCACGCAGAATCACAGAATGGTTCCTTTGTAAAATCTCACAGCTTTTAGGTTATTGTCCGAAAGTTATATGGTAGCTGATGGCCTTAGTCCTATGGTTACTTACACAGGTTTGGTTGGTTGTTTGTTTTTTAATGTATGCTACTTTTCTTAGAAATGCAGTCATTTACTTCCTCTTGTATATTTGTATAGTATGGAGGATATTCAGTACTGACCCAGACTTTACAAAATGCTTTGCTGTGTTTAAGCACCTGTGCAGCTATGTGCTGTGTTGGATCCAGACTGGAATGGCCGTGTCTTACAGAACAGAGCCCTCAGGAGAAAGGCTGAGTGCATGGGAGGAAGAATGGCACCAAAACTGTCATGTGGAAATAAATAGGCAGATATTTTTCTTGCACAATGTGGACTGATCTGTACGGATAATAGACTTTGTTCTGAAATATCTTTTAAATGGTGCAAATACTGTGGTTTTAATTTCCACACAGGTTCAATTTGAAGTACTGTGCCTTGCACGGCTCTGGGTGCCACTTGTTAGGGAAAGAATGCATTTTCTTAAGTTACCAAGGTGATAGTTTTATTTATTTTTTACCATGAAGTTAAATGTTCTCGTTATATACAAGCAAGAAGAATTTATTTGATTAATTTTAGCAGTTAGAAAGCAGGTCAAATTTTGGACCAGGAGCATCATTTCATTGGTGCTATTAAGCAAAGAAATCCTAAACAAGAAAATTACTTCTCTCAGTACTTTTCTGCACTGTTAGGTCTAGTCTCCTTGTTCATGTGAATCAGATCTCTTTTTTTTTTTTTGGTGTAAAAAAGAAAAAAGACTATATTGGTTTTATATGGGTGGCTGAAATGCTTGGTTCTAAAACTGGTAGGCCTTAAGAGATAATGAAATTGCAATATTTTGTTCCATTAACATCAATCTCTGGTCTCAAGGTGCTGCTTTGGCTCTGTTTTTCATGAACAGAAAAAAGGCCAAAAAAAAAAGTCAAGGCTAAGCCCAGATACTTTGTTGTAATGCAGGGAACATTGATTCTATGGCGGTTTTCTATTACAGCATCTTTATTTCTGTTGTACTAAATGAGTAATGTAGGTTTAAGCATTTTATCTGATGGATGCCAGAGCAGCAGAGTGGCAAGTTGCTCACTGCACCATTACAAATATCCTGCTTTCCGCAGAGGCTAGTGAATAAGCAAATATGCTTTACGAGTCACACAGTTAAAGGTCGATTTAACTATACATTTGTTATTTCTTAAGTAATGGAGAAAATTGTAGGGTTCTCTAATGGATAACTCAGGCTTGCATCTTCCAATAACTCTTTAAATGAGTATGTTGAAGCATATTGTTTAATCTGTAACTTACTTTTTGTTATACATGGAGGTAATAAATAGGAAGCTAGATGGAACATTAATAAAAAAGTATATAATAAAACTCTGCAAATTTCTTGTGCTCAAATCCAGAAGTCTGTAAAGGATGTCTCAGGATTTTTGCCTTTAGCTTAGCAAAGCAGGGTTTTGTCCAGGATTGCCCAGCCACATGCCAGGAATTGCCCAGAGAAGCTGTGGATGCCCCATCCCTGGAAGTGTTCAAGGCCAGGTTGGATGGGACTGTGAGCAACTTGATCCAGTGGAAGATGCCTCTGCCTGCGGCAGGGGCTTGGAACTAGATGGTCTTTAAGGTCCCTTCCATGATTCCAACCCAAACCATTCTGTGATAATTAACTACTGAAAGCATCAGAGCATTTTCTCATTTCATCATCTCTTTCAGTTGAACTTTGAAATTGCCAGGTGTGCTGTCTGCAGTTGGCTAGCTTTGAAGTGGGTGCATTTGGTCAGTGAAAATAGATTGTGCGTGTTTTGTTCAAAGCAAAACAACACAAGAAAATGCCAGCTGACTCACTGGATTCAGGATTGCATGGTGGACATGGGTGACTTCATTTCCTACCCTTTTTATGTCAACTTCTCAACTTTTAAAAAGTTTACTTCCTTTCTTTTATTTGCTTGTTGCAATTTTTTTCTAGATGAAGTGTTTTTTAAGTTGATTTTATCTTGAATTTGTTGCTTAGAATATTCAAAGAATAGAGGGGGAATAGTAGTTCTCTTGTAATGTACAGATACTCAGAAAGCAGACGAGCTATTCCCCAACTCAGTGCGACAGAGTATTCCACAAAGCTGATTGTTTTAAGTGTTACTCAACTTGATCTTCCTACTTTGGATTAAGTTTTACTTAATGAGGAAGTAACGAGATTATCATAGACAAAAAAGACTATGCCTCTTCTGGGAACGTACAATTTCTGATACTTGACTGTATTTCAAACAGATCCATAATTCTTTCTTTAGGGAATGCAAATTTAAATGATAATCAGGCTATGGGACTTCTCTAGCAACTGTTTTGACACTGAACAATAAAAGCATTATACTGTGTATTTTCTTCCTGGGGAAAGGATTGACTGCTGCAAGATTAAAACATTCTGGATGGCTGCCATTTTCAGATAGTTAGTTCAACTAGAAGAAGAGAATGGATCTGATTAAAGGATAAAGCTGGTTATTTGTTTGTTGGTTTTACTCCATGCCGTACAATGGGAGTGATTCTCTGCCTCTTTTCCCTAACAATAATTAGGATCAGAGGGTTCCAACAACTGCGTGTTAATATTCCTCTTCTTTGAATGGAATCATGCAGTAGCTAAGCAAATAATACTTCCTTTAAACTTTAAAATCTAGGAAAAAACCTTCCACAAAATATTTAAGAAGTCTCCAGGTATTCAAAAGAGAGCACTGAAAATAAAGGACTTAACTTGTTTTGATTTCCTTCCCTCCCCCCCACCCCACCGAGTTTGTATGTTTTAGGAAACATCTGTCCTAATTTATACTCAAAGTTTCCACTGATGATGTATTCAAAGTTGTCAGTGAAGTCAGTGGTTCGTTTCTGGTTTTTAACTGCATGTGCCCACTAGTAATTTACCTGAGCCACGGACAGGATTGTAACACCTGCTGTTGTGAAATTAAGCAACCTTCATTCGTACAACATATGAGTAGCTATTAAACTGTCTGATTATGCTGTTAAATTGTATTTTGTGTAGAGTTGATATGGCTTCATATTATTGATTTTACATTTAATAATCTGACTGATTTAAAATGTGCACAAAAAGTTTTGTTTTAAATAGCATGTGCAGATCATTAAATGCCGTGCTCCCCCCGCCCAGTAATTTTGCCCTTCTGTTGATTAGCAGCAGTTTAGCTGAGAGGAGAGAATGACGCTCATGACCCCAGCCTGGGAAGATTTATGTAGGCAAATGACTTGTTGAATTGAGGCAGTGAAATCTATGCTCCTTTAAAGTTAATGGTTAAACTCGTTGGGAGCGCTCATGCTTGTGGAATTGGGACCTGAACTGGGCATGAATCGTCACCAGTAGCAACACGTGGCCGGGTGCGATTGGCAGGCTGCAGGCTTTGCTTGCTCCAGAAATGCTGACTAACACTTGTAGAGGTTAATTTCTATTTAAATGAAAGGGAGTAGGATCTTGCCTTAATATTTGCTATTGCCGTGTTTAAGAATATACTTAACTCATATACCTCAGGCACAAGTGACTGTTTAAGGATTCACTGAAGGGTTTAGTTGAATTGGAGGCATAATCTTTTAAGAGGTCGTATTTGTTATTACTTAAAATAGTTCTGAATTGTAGTGAAATATAAAATGATCGACAGGAGGAGAAACGGAGGACTGGTAAACCTTGTGCTTTTTTACCGTTACTAACAGGTTTAGTCATGGCTGGTTGTAAACAGAGCTGATTTAGCATTCTTGGGGAACGGTTTTCTATGTGCTAAAGGCTTCTGTTCGAAGTCTGTTTCGTCTTTTGTACTTTCTCTTTCTAACATGCATCAAGACTTCCAGTCTAGAGGCTGTATTGAAGTTTGAACAAAGCCTTGAAGCAGGGTATCTGAATTCAGGCATAGATAAACTTGTATAGCATTGAAGAGGGTTTTAGATATATCAGCATTAAAGGAGAAATAAATTTAAGTTGCAGTGCTTTTATAATTTTGATTGGTACGTTTTCTAGTTACTGAAGATAAAAAATACAGGTTTATACAGATCTTGCCTTTTCCAAAACCATCTTAACATTCCTTTTCAGTGTTTTAGTGAAGTCATAACGTTGAATTTGTGATAAAAGAAAATAATGTCTGTTAAAAGGCTGAGATCACATATGAATGTATGACATAATTGCAGAAGAGAGAAATGGGTAGGCTGGAAGGGAATAAGCACTTATTTAATGAAACACAGTAGCCCTAAAATTACAGAAAGTGGCCAGTAAGTTGTTTTTTGCATCAGTTCTGTTCCCACAGATGTACTCTCCTGCTTTCTTTTCAAAGGAGTGGAAGCTGAGGCAAATATGTGAAGCTTTGTTAAAATGCTGACATTATATCAGAACCGTGTGAGTAGAAAGAAGAGATACCAACAATTTGCCAAAGGGATAAATAAAAAACCAGAGGGGTAGCTCTCTGCTGCTAATCTTACTAGTATCCATAGTTATTTTTCAAAAAGGACAGCGTTTCTTGTGTTGGAAGAAGCTTGCCATTCAAAGCTGGCCAGATGGACCCAGATTAGGGTGATGATTCCTAAAAGGCGTAATAAAGGAGAATGACGCTAACGCAGCAGCTGGGCAGGGAACAGTAATAAAAGGGTTTTGTAGACAAGTGGGTGTGATGGATCCAGTCTTCTTAAGGCTTTCAAGTACTCCCAATTTTTCATCAATAAGTTATTTTTACCTTTGTAGAGGGTTAGATGAGAGTCACCGTGTAGTACTCTCTGCCCAATTTTATCAGTAGAAGTAGTGCTAGGATGGTCAGAAACCCAAAAGAGCAGGCAGGAAGAAGGCTGACTGTCTGTAGCAGAGGAATAGAATTTCTTTTAAGCTTGTGAGAGACTAGATTGTTAGCTCCTTGTGCAATTATTTTTCTAAAGACACATGTTTTGTCCGGCCTTTACATTAGTCATAATTTTGAAGTGTCTCTTCGGCCTCCTTTGTTTTATTTAACCTAATAAAATCTTAACCCTACTAAAGGTTTGATGCAGTAATGAAAATGTCAGGTCTTATCCCCTTTCTCCTTATTTTCAGCTGAAGTTCCTGACCCTGACCTGTTTTTCTTTTAATTTGTTTTTAAATCCCATGCTGTTGTGCTTTGACCATGTGCAACACAGCTGGAACAGGTACTGTGAGCTGATGCGGAAGGCAGGAGAATAACCAGAAGCCAGCTTGAAAAATCACATTGGGAACGAAAAGTAGGGGTTTGTCTGTGCAAGGCACTGCTTATTCTGTCAAACTTGGGTACGGATTGCTGATACTTACGAAAGATAGTTTGCATCCTCCTATGCAATTGCATAGTATGTAATAGTAATTGGCAGAGCTCCCTAATGCAGCTTTTTTTCTTCGTCCTTTAGAGTCTTGCTCCAAATCTGCTGAGTTGTCTAGTTCTTAGTTCTCCAGCTAAAATGCTCCTTTGCCCTTCCCCTGCTGCTTAGGTCTCCAGGCTTGGACTCCATGGTGGTAGTATCTTTAGTAAAAATGCCATCCTGTTTATCGTAGCATGGGTGGAGAGGGAAGCAGTCGTCCATTTGTGAGAAGTCAATCTGATTTTGCTGTTAGGTACAACTCCTGGCCAGTCCTTGCACTCACACGGTGACCGGAGGTAGCTCATGTCTAGTCAGTGCTCTCAGGTACTTGAGCTGCTCTGTTTCAGCCTGTCCTTGCTTGTTCTTGAGAACAATCTGAGCTTAAACTTCCTTGCATCTAAAGTATTTGGAGACAAGCTTCCACTCACCCACAGGCTCTGGAGCACCTTGCAGACTGCAGAGTGGATAGGAGGAAGGCCTTAGCTTGTGCGGCCGGTTAGCTTGGACTTGAGCTTGTGTCCACCAGTGGTGTGCGAGCGCGGTCATCCTGGCCTGGCTAGCTCCACATATGCCGGCAGTGTTAGGGCAGGGAATCATCCAGGTGTTCTCCTGGAAGGACGCAATGTTATATGACACAAAGTGTTGACAGCTTTGTAAGTACCACTTAGGATCAGCAAACAAAGCCTGGCATGCCCTAGCTGCTTTGCATCAAAGCCTTGTGGGGCTCTATGGACAACGCCAGTACCTCCTCATGCTCTTGTCCAGAGGGCTAAGGGAGTTTTTCTGGTTTATGGTCTGCCCGCACTGGGGCAGAGCCAAGAAAGGGAACCCAGATGGGGTTTTTTTAGTTTTTGTTTTTTTTTTTTTTTTTTTAAATGTTGAGTTACTGGGTAAAGTGTTTTGGATTAAACACTCAAATGACATGATATCTCATTTTGGTTTAGGATGTTTGGATGTGAGGTTCAAAAACCTTCCAAGTAGATTATCCCTTAATATGTATGGATAAGACAACCATCCAATATGTGGGAATCCTTGTGGTTCCAATGCTTAGGAGACCCTTCAGAAAGGGCGTTGGAAACCAGGGTTTCCTCCTTCGTGCCTCTTTATCCCTAACCACTGGGATACAGTGTTTAAAGGAAGGGAAGGTCCTTTTCTCTTTTGTGAATGGTACCCAAATTGCCTTGCAGCTGTATTTTAAAAGTTTGAATGCTAAGATCTCAATTTTCTTGAATCTTTTCTTAATCTCTCTGTTCACAAATATTAAATGGATAGACCAAGTTCCTGGATAGTGTGTTTGGTTCAAACTGCATTTTATGGATGTTAATAAACTAATTGCTAAAAAAGCCCACCAAAACAAACGTAGTCCCAAAGAAAATATACTGTGAGTACCAGAGCAAGAAAAGCGAAGTTACTCTTGTTCTAAGGAGTACTACTTACTGAATAATCTTTCTGTAGAAAAGAAGTATGTAAATTAACGTTACTCTGTTGTAATCTGTGGAGGTGAAAATACTTTGAAGGCAGTGAACTCTTACTGAAATTGATATTTCTACTCTAAGTATTTTAGTGTCAAAACCACATAGGTATATGGAAAAAATCATTAGCTCTGTTCAAGCAGCTGCAAACCTTTAATAATTAGTAATTTTCATCATGAAATGTAAAGTCTGGGTTGTAAGATGTAGAGTTCATTCACTGCAAAATTTCAACTGAAGCTGACAGGGGGCTTGCAGGGTAGAGGTTGAACAAGCACCTCCAGAATTAACCCACTGCTATCGATTCAATTTGTTGTCTTTAAACCTACAAATGATACTATCTTTATAAAAGTGTCATTGTGATGTAAATATACCAAGCCTCACCTTAAACTGATTTCCTTACCCCTTTTAATACAGACTCCACAATTAGGAGAAATACTAATAGATCTCAGAATTTTATGAGAGCATTGACATAGTGGAAATTACTCTTTTAAGGTTATAAGATGCAAAAATTCCAATGGTCTCTTCAAGAGCAAAAGGATGAAGGTGCTTAAAGGCACTGCCACATGTACTGAGATGCAAAATCCAGTGGCTCTTGTTAATAAGTAAAATACCCCCTGAAATGTTTGCGTTACTTGCCATGAAAACACAAGAGTAAGTAGAAAAAAATGCTGCTGCATGTGATTTTCCATGGGTTATGCTTGTAAGAATGAAAAATAGAAGTAGATTTTATGCTCTTTGAAATTGCTGAATCACAGTTCTTCCACTCAGGCCAGGGCGACTGAGATCAGCAGGGATTTCCTTAGACTACTGATGTAAATGCTGTGCTCGAAGAATGCTGCCTGACAGCAGTTTGCCCGTATCAGAAAAAGTCTCTCTGCTGTAATACTGGCATGAATGAATGCTGGCTGCTGAGGGAGGCTTAAATGCCCTTTCTAAAGGCTAACCTTGTGAAAAGAGCAGAGTCAGAGAATCTTTTGAGGTAAATTGTTTATTTTGTACCACTGTAGTCAAATATACCACTGAATCCTTCTCTAACTTAAGTGTGGAAAAATTGGGTGCCAAGAATTGCAAATGCTAGCAAGGCCAGTTTTCATTGTTGCAAATCTCTCAGTTCGACTTTGCAAGGAACTTTGATGTCTCATTCTGTAGTTAGGACTATCCCATGTTGTGTTTTCCTTTGTAGATATATTTTCCTGCTTTTAACTTGAGGAATTGTGCCAGCTTGGTCGAAGCTATTGCTGTCACTGGGCTGTTACAAATCTAAAAAGTCTAAATGGTTCCACAAAGCATGCGCAGACAATCCGCTTCGAGTCTAATACAGATATATTTATTTCTGTATGCAGAATCTCAGAATGTGGTAGCCTTGCTGATATCTCTGCTAAGGAAAATCAGCATTGCTGTGTAAATATTAACCATAGTACACAAAAACCCTTAAGAGGACTTGCTCTTGTTTAAAAATCATGCTGCTGATCTGTAGAGCTCGAGTGGCTCCACTGGGGAATGGTCATACTCGTTCAGAATCCTTCTGTTGGTTCTTCCCCCTGGTTTTCTCGGTCCTATGTAAATATAGATTATATCTGATGGTATAAGAAGACACTTCGTGCAATTATTCTTAATTTTTATGTTAGTAAGAATATCAGTAGAGTTACAGAAATATCAAGCTGTGGTTGAATATTCATGTCTTCCTGAATGAGGCTAGGAATTGTGATGATTTATGATCTTTCTAAGAGATGTATGTAAGTCTGTTTTAGACTGGTCAATCAAAAAAGCTTTAAAATAAAGAATTTCAGTATATTGTGATGCTTTCCCTTTTCTGTAAATTCAGGTATGTGGTTGACTTACTCTTCAAGAGAAGGGTAAAATTCAGCAAAGAAAAAAAAGATGCCTGGTTTTGTTTCTTTGTGGTTCACATTGAAAGCCATAAGAAGAAATTAATGAAAAGTAGTACTAAACAAATAGTTTTCTTATCGGGTTTTTTTTCCTACTTTTTGAGCTTTTTTTAGTAGTATCTTAAGTTTTCCTGTTCAACCTTAATGACTATAAATTCAGTGGAAGATTGTGTCACTAATTTTGCTGGAGTTTCTAGGAAGTGCTGAATATTATAGAATTCCATGGGAAATTATGCCAGTTTGCATGGTTTCACTCTTTAGGATTCCCCCCGTGGCCCCTTTTTTAATTATAGGATTGTGTGATGTGTCTGCTTCCCCCTCCTCCTCCTGGGAAGAAGATTTTGGAGGCTGGAAATCTAAGGGAGTTATGACACTAGGGATACTAAACTAAACCTTATTTACAGATTTGTAAGCAACCTGAATAAAAAGAATTTTCTTTAAGTACTTTTTAAAATTGATCAGCCTAGAGCTTAAAGATTTGTGTATTGGTGATTGAGTATTTCTTGTTCCAGTTACATTTCCAGTGATGCCTCCAAGAAATAAAGACAAGCCTGTGCATAGTTGACCTTTCGAAGAAGAAGCAGAAAAATATATTTAGGGGAAAAAGAAGCAACATTTAAACTGTCTTTTTGCATCTTGAAGAAATAAGTAAGGTAAATCCCATACTTTACTGTGTTATGTAAATCCCTACCTTAAGGATTTACATATATAATTTGATTTTTTAAAAAAAAATCTATTCCATCCAAACTATATATGCAGTTAGAAAATTATATGTAGATAAGTTGATGAATAGATAAAACATTACCATGACAAACAGGCCAAAGTTGCTTCTGATATGGAGAATTACCTCATTTGTCTGGATGAATTTGGCAGTATTATATGGTTACAAGTTGAAGCCAAATAATTGCTCTAAGTGGAGAAAAATGGAATCAACACTATGAGTGTGCTAACATTTTTCTTCCTTTCTTTTTCCCTTGACTTTTGAGGAGTGTATAGATTTTGGGATAGAAGTGTATATTTACTTACAGGTAACTATTAGATTGTAAAATACACATTATTCTTTCAGAAGGGGAATGAACTCAGTCATGTATTGTCATATTTTCTTACTCTCGTGTATCTTTAATTTCAGTCTTTGTGATCAGATGATGATGGTCAATGTAGTTTCTGACCAACTGATATTGTCAATTACTTTCAGAACAAATTGGAAAAGGTCCCTTTATTGTTAATGAACGGTCACTCTTGGGTGAAGACAGATGATGTTTAGACTTTGATATTTTTGGTTTAGTGCAAGGGACGGTTTCACAGTATTGTTAAGTAACACTGAAGAATATGCATGAAGAAGCATTGAGAAATGTCACACTTTATCAATGAGTGTTCACTATTCTCTGCTTGGTTTGGTCATGGAATATTTACTGTACAAAGCCTGGTGGTCATGAATTTTATTTGCTTTGTAACTTGCATAGTTAAAATGTACAGAATTAATATCAAACTGATTTTGAGCCACAGGAACAGTAGTGTGTATGTATGTATGTGTACTGTTGTGGCTGTAATTTCAACTCCACTTACCATTTGTTTGCAGTAATAATGGAAACTTATTCATGAAACTGTTGTCCATGTAGGTCTGATTTTTACGCTTTAGCTGCTGTTGATGATTCTGCGATGCAGAATGTTGTCATGAAGAAACATAGCTCACAGGAAAGTACAATGCTAAGTATCTTTGGTTGCAGTTTTACATTTTTATTTGGCTGAAATTAATAGCTCTCTGTCAGAGTAGTTCCCCTTCCATTGCTTCTGCTGCTTTTCCTTCCCTCCTTGTTGCATTGTGCCATCCTTGGAATTTGTATGGATAAACTGGTTCGACTCACTAGAACAGCAGAAAATTAACTCCACGATACACAAATTAACAGATTTTGTTGGTCTACTGTTTACTGTGTTGCTACTTGCTGTGGGACCAGACAAATGTCAAAGGTGTGACAAAGTGGATGGAATTCTGTGTGTAGGAAATGTTGGTGAGGTAGAGCTGGGTTTGTGGGGAGGCTGGTTGAGTATGACCTTCCCCTTCTGGCATTATTCAGCTATTGATTCAGTTCAACTGAAACACCTTGTTTTGACCTATTGCTTTTCTTCGTATGCAAGACTTGTGATGGTGCCCATGCATACTTAATTAAGGTGAAAGCAAGGGTTTTAAGACACCAAAGTTTTTTACTATGTTGTATATCTTATTGCATCTTAAATGTCAAGTTTATCCCAAGTTGATGTGAATACTTGATACATGCTGCCTGTCATAGTTGGTCATCAGGAACTAAGCCACTGTTGCTGAAACAGCTGACTTGGGTTGACAAGGGTTAATACAGAGACTCTTAAAGGGGGTGTATAGGGATCTATACATAAACCACAGTCTCTAAATATAAGAAGAGAGTGATCTTTTCAGGCTTAATTTCTAAAAAACAAAGAACACCTCAAAAACTTACCTTACATTTGGGTCAATAGGATTGTTATATTTTGAAAAGCACAAAGCGAAGAATAGGTGATCTGTATGATAGCATTACAGATTCATCAAGGAAATAATATTTTTTTTTCTTTTTCTTAGCTGCTAAATGATATGAGGCACATGAAGTCTCTCTTAAAATGAAAGATGAACTTTTGGAATTTCCGTCTAATTACATTTTTAGCGAGTTGTGTCCTGTCTCCTCAAAAAACAATACATATTTTTTTGAATATGTTTTTAGTTTGCATCCACAGTGTTGGTATTCTCAAAGCATCTGTTTGTTTCTCAACAGGTAAAAAAAAAATACATAAAAAATAAAAATGAGTGAACTGGACCGTGGAACATTCTTTACAACTCATAGGATTAGTGATGTAGGTATGTATGCTTTCATGTTCAAATGTAATTGTTTTATCACAATCTAGAATAAAACTACGTAAGAAATACTCTGTGCAATTAACAGCTGCGTACGGAAGCTGCTATAGCATTCTGATCACAGAATGGTTTGGGTTGGAAGGGACCTTAAAGACCATCTAGTCCAACCCCCTGCCATGCGCAGGGACACCTTCCACCAGACCAGGTTGCTCCAAGCCCCACCCAACCTGGCCTTGAGCACCTCCAGGGATGGGGCATCCACGGCTTCCCTGGGCAACCTGTGCCAGTGCCTCACCACCCTCGTTGTAAAAAATTTCTTCCTTATATCCAATCTAAATCTGCCCTCTTTCAGTTTAACACTGTTGCCCCTTGTCCTGTCGGTACGGGCCCTGGTAAAAAGCCCCGCTCCGCTCTGGGCAGACCCCCCGGCAGCCCTGCGCCCAGCTCTGGGCTCCCCAGCACGGGATGGACACGGAGCTGCTGGAGCGGGGCCGGAGGGGGCCACAGGAATGATCCGAGGGCCGGAGCCCCTCCGCTGCGGGGCCAGGCTGAGCATCATCTGGGGTCGTGTTGTCAAACTTTCTGTAGGCATGTGGCAGTGAAAATCCCTAGGGGGGACCTGAAGGAGGATCATGAGATGGCTTCGCAGGATTTACCTTAACATTTTATATGGGACCCCTCTGCAAAACTGTATGTCAGACATACTGCCTCCAGCCACTATGTTTTTTATAGTGAATGGAAAAAAATCTTTCTACTAATACCTAATGGCAAGTTTCACTACTAAAGAAACCTAAAAAAGAGGTTGGAAAGAAAAGGCCCATTCCTTATCTCTGTAAGCTTCCTAGCTTATGTAAAGTTACTGAGGATCCGTGCGCTAAAGCTTTACAGTACTGGTGCAAAAGTTCAAGTATTTTCATTTACCATTACAATTGTATCTCAGGCTTTAGCAAATATTTGTTATAGAAAATTCTGAAAGGGCATTTTAAAATCTAAAAGTTGAATATTTTATATTTTTATTCATGTGTGTATATATGTGTATATAGTTGTGGGTGTATACATATATAAAAAAATTTATTTTCTTTGTAAAATATAAGACACATCCAATACATGACAAAGTTTGCATCCTGTATGCCAAGACCCTGACTTTGGAGTTAATCTCACATGGATAGACCCTATTGACTTCAGAAATCTCTCAGAGTAAAGTCCTCAGTAGAAGAAGAAACAGATAAAGATTAGTAGCAGAGATTCATAAGGTTCAGATATACAGGCTAAAGGAAAAAGCGTATTGAAAGCAAAGATAAAATTAAATCATGTGGGGTTAGACGTTTGGAAATCGAAACTGTCTTTCACTCGTCATTCTTTTCTTAGATGTGAGGGACGTTATTAAGTTGGTGAAGATGAGTTACCTGAGGAAGTACCTCAGGTACCTGCTTTCTCTTACATTAGTTCTGTATGTAGCATATAAAACATTAAGAGTGTAGAAAATATCAGATTATGTTGCTAAATTAAACTTGGGTCTTTGAGAGACAACTCTAAGGCTTCCAGACGTTGCCGTAAGCTTTTCTGTTTAGAAACCCAACATAGTAACAACTTTTTTTTAATCTAGGTGCCACCAAGTTTAACCTTTTTAAGTAAATGGATTCCCTCTGCTTATTCACTGTTCTCCGATACAATTTTCTGTGGTTAGAACAGATTAAGACAACCCAGCCAAAGAAAAGCAGTGCTTCTCCCTGTTGTGTTATAGCATTCCTTGTTCTCTCCATCTATTCGTGCAGTGGGATGGTTCATTCTCCCTTCCTAGTTGTTTTCTGCATTGTATTCGTAATTGCTTCTTGTACATCAGTATACACTTTTACATTTTTAATCCTGTTTTTCTATGCTTTTTGTTGTCAACCCTCTTATTTTATGTTGTGAGAAAGAAAGGGTGCAAAAAAGATTAGATGGATTTGTTTTTTTGATCATGGCTCCAATCCTTACTACACTGTATTGAGGAATAAAACTGGCATAGACAAAGCAGGGTTTCAAATGCCAGTGGTGAGCAAGAGCTGTCAAACAGGGACAGCAAACTGATTTCATTGAGTAGTTTAAGGAGATGGCAATGCTGATGTAGACCAAGACAAACTGGTCAGGATACTGCGGTTTTCAGTGCCGTACCCAGATAGGGTTCCTGCCCCTGGATATCTATACAACAATTCAGAACAAGCAATGTGAGAGATCCGTGCTAGTGTATATAGTGTAGTTAATGCCATTTAGTAGTACTAGTAACAGTTACTGATTCTTTTCTAATGAATATGACAGGATGCATCTGCTAACTTATCTCCCAGATGCTCCCAGGTATTTGCCTGCAGGGAGCCTGAATTAGAAATGTTATGGAATTGCTCCGAAGCTCCTGCCATGCCCTGCTGCTCATGTGTGTGGACACTGATGTTACTGCCCGACACGACTCCTAGCAGACGAGAAGTGATTGTAAGCCTTTGGGAGCAGTAATGAAGGAGTAATGGGCTTAGGAGGAAGAACGGAATGAGTGGCTTTTCAGAGGGTTGGCAAATGAACTTTTGCTTCTTTGAACATGGAATGATGTTCCGGAATCTCTGCTGGACAATGTTGTAAGCAATCTCAGAAAGAAGGAAAAAAATCTTCACATAAAATCTTGCTAATTTAGGGATGAGAACTTTAAATTTGGATTGATGATAAAAGCCCACAGATGAACAAAGCTAACTAAAGGCCTAAAAACTGGGAGAAAGGAGATTATTCATACTAAGCTCACAGGAGGGATAAAAAGGAAGAAATTAGTGGATCAAACTACTGAACATTTTTTGTGTAAGGTATATAGAGAATAAAAAAGTCATAATACAAGATCAAAGCTATAGCCTGCTTAGCATAACAGTGAGTTGGTGGAATGATTCACATGTTGAGAAGGTTAGTGGAGAGGAAAGCAGGATTGACAAGCAGGAGGAAAGGAGGAAGCCTTCCTCTGTGTGGGTGGTGTACCCTCTCAGGTTCGGAGTGGAAACTGCAAAGGGATTGCCTGTGGAAACTGTAGATGATGACTAGAGGGGAAGAAAGAAGCAGTTCTGTTTTGATGGGGGTCTGGTGCAGGCCAATAAGCCAGGAAAATCTGTCAATTAATATTAGGTGGCTGTGTATCTGAGGTTACCTTGAGCGTGCTTCTCTCTTTTTCTGTTGGCAGATCTTGTTCAGACAGGACTTGCAGCCTTGGTTTTCTGGATTCATTCTGGTATGGCTTGGTCTTCTCAGTCCTTGCTTCACCCAGTTTTAAGTGTATACATAACATGCTTTGGATTAAAGTGACCATGAAATGGTGGAAGTTATCATTCTTAGGAAGTTGGTGAGGGGGAAGAGAAATAAAAGTAGTGGATTTTAGGAATGAGAACGTAAGCTCAAAGTAGGACTCTATGGTACACTTGAGGTAACTCTTGTTTGGGGAATATGGCAATCCCTCAATAAAACTTTTTAAAGGGATCGTTGTATGTTATCTTCACTGTGTGGTGAAAGACCAGCTTGGTTCAATCTTCATTGACTTCAAATGCTTTTTCAGCAAAACTACTTCCTCTGGGTTTTTTTGGACAACAGTCTTTCAATGCTGTTCCAGTCTTTCAAGTACTGATGATAGGACTGTCCATACTGCATGCAGCAGAAACCAAGTATGATGTTTTCCTTGCCATTTAGTGCCTTCCGCTCTTTTAAAGTTTTCCCAGGGGCCTACAGAGTTTAACAGAGAAATTATGCTGTTCTTAGGGCTGGAGATTCAATGGGAAATGTAACTACAACTCATTCTGTTTACATATAAGTAGTACTTTATATACCTTTTAGAAAAAAACGGCTCCTATTGCTCAATCCATAGATTACAATAAATATTGAGGTAGTTTTCCAGTTTGTGAAATAAGAATGCATGTATTGAAACCTATGTATTTCAGTATTAGAACTTACTAAAATTCCAGTAAACCCAGTTTCAAGTGAATTATTCTTTAAGTTCACATATTAAAAAAACCTTTTAAAATAAACTTTTTGTAAACAGACAAATCGTTTATGTTTCTTGTATAATTTCTACTGGCTTATGTTTGTTTCAAATTCTTATTCACCAACTAACAATCTCTTTGTTATGGAAACTTTTAATGTTTACAGTATAGACAGGAATTAGAAACAGTATATTGCTTTCATTTTATGATTCATGCTTAAAATATTTCTCCAGAATTTGAAATGACTGTATGTGTTTTATGTGGTAACTAGAAAATCTGGTCGTTCCTATGAGAAATGGTCCTTGCAGCCAGAAGTATAAACCTGTTGACTACAAACATCTATATGAACTTGCTGCGGTAGAAAAAATGGCATCTGCAAAAATTAAATTAAAGGTATGATTTTCATATTATTTGTAATGTGAATGATTTTAAAATTCAATGATCATATTTCTTTTCACTGCCTCAAGGAATCTGAGAATGAATAGGGATAACAAATTGCTATGACAGCGTTCAGCAAAGGGGGCAAAAGGTAAGAGTTTATCACAGTTAGCATTACTGTGATTTGGGCACATTAGTGTCAAAGTGTGGAATTTCTTTGAATCAGAGATGCAAAATATGTGTGGATTCTGCTTCCCCAAAAGACAGGAAAAGTTTGTATTAAAGTGCTTTGAGGAAATTCATCCAGACTCATTATATAAAACTACTCAAAATACTGGGGGTAATGAAAAGCTTACAGAAATAAATGGGAAGGGGAGGTTGATCCAGAAAGAAAGAAACCAAACCAAAACAAATAGATATGAAGTGAGGATTTCCAAAAGTCAAGCTGAAGTAGATCTTGAAAAGAAAACTAAAAGGATTTTATAGCCATAAAATGTAAATGTAGAGCTAGACAGTTAGAAAAGTAGAAATAGCTGCAGTATGGCCCAAATGGCAAATAAGAAGGTAGTCTATTTAATACTCGTAAAGTTTAATGAAAGCTTTACCTCTGATTTTATTACGAATGCTGATTTATAATGTGTGGACAAAGCAGGGCCACTAGCAGAACTGAAGAAGTAGCAAAAGTTGGAGCTGTCAAACTGGAAAGAAGACTAAGTACCAGATTTTCTCCATCCACTAATGTAATTTCACATACTCATATTTTCTGTATGTCTTAGAGACATTTAATAAATCCATGCAACAGTGGGTGGTACCATACGAGTTGAAAGTAGCAAAGCAATTTAGTATATTAAGAAAGGAGATAAAATTTTGGAAGCATTTTTGGCAGTGATACACCCAAAGTCTTCAATGATGTGCAAATTAATTGGAGTACAAGGTGAAGAGAAGAATTTGTAAACCCAAGAGAAAAAATGGAAAGTGGTGACCAGTCTCTAAATATGGGGGAGGATAGGGTGAACACTGGTAGCTCTCCAGACAGCCTCATTTCATCCTTTACATTAGGCATATGCCAAACATTATGACAGTTTTACCTTTGTACAAGAAGGACCAAATATTAGAGAAAATGTAAAGAGAGAACTGGAAAGATTAAGATATAGCTCAGACGCAGCTAACTCTACAATACTGCAATATGACCTTCGTCATAATAGTACACCCCCCGCCCCGAATAATAGAGGGAAAAATCCTCATAAGAAAACCTAAATGAGTTAAAAATTTTCACGTATTTTGAGTAACAATATTGATTATACTTACTGCTGTTAATCAAGTCTATGTAACAGGTAAATGAAATTTGATAACTTGATACGAGAACTAACTGCAGATAAACCACTCATGTATGAATCTGTTCCAAATTGTTTAGCTTTCAACTACATCTAGGCAAGCAAATGCAAGGATGCAGATTGGCTTTTGTTTTTTTTCTTCTGCCAAAACCAGGCAGGGCTTTGGAGCATCATTGTATTCTCTTTCTTATTCCTGGCCTTCAACAATTTCCCCATCTTTATTTTAACATAATACTAAAATCAATAATGTATTTCACCATTTTGAAAAGAGACTTTGTAAAATTGAAATTCTGTTCTTGCAAAGCTTTATTGGTTTTTACACTTGCAGGAATGAAAATGTACTTTTTCCACAAAATCAAGGAAGATTTTACTTTAAACACACAGGATGCTAGCCTGCTGATCAAGGTGTCTCTTCTTTGGGTCACGTTCCAAAGCAGAACTGTTGTATGAGACCTACTTTGTCATGTCAACTCCCAGGTGCCTCCTTTATCTGGAACGCAGTTTACCTTTGCCATTGATGTAGCCAGCGGATTTGGATTTAGCCTGGTTTATTAGCTTAGGCTCAGTGCTGCACAGACATGGCTCTTCTGCCTCCAGAGGTACATCTGTTTGAGAAACAGTTTAGCTTTCACGTGACATGATGACTTACTGAACTCTTGGGTCCTGTTGGACCTCAGCGTGGAGCCCTTCAGGTGCCTTTGTGGCACGCTTCTGGAACTGGGACGATTTCAACAGTCGTGGACCTGGGCTGGCTGCTGATCCTTGGTTGCATTGCAGGTTGCAGTAAGATTGACCAGCTGCTGTGTGACACCATGCAATTAGCACTCAGACTGGGTAGTGTGAGTTTGGAGATCTACAGTATGGGGGAATCACAGAGTAGCTTTGATAGCAGCCAGACCTCGCTGGGTAGAACCAGCCTGGTTAAACTGAGGTAGCTTTTAAAAGATGATGTGCTTGAGTGTCTTTATATCTTGCTTCCTATTGTGTCCTCTATGAATATGTATTGCCTGGCTTGTCAGTCTTGGTTACAAACAACATTGGAGAGCTGATTAATTTTTTTTTTTTTTTTTTAATTTTGTGCAATTCTGAGGGTGTGGTTCCAATTGCTTCCAACGTTACCTACAAACCAACAGGGAAAACATGGAATATTTTTGTGAACAAGCTCCATAAGCAGTAAACCCAAAGGTATAAGACGACTGTGGATCATCTTAGCTCTCATCAGGCTGTACGCTAAATAGTTTGTTCCTGATTTTGTAGTGGGCAGAAAATCACATATTTTAATCTCAACATGTTTGTCTTGAGAAAAGAAATTCTTTGAAACCCATTTATGAGTTTAGGTCTTTTCCATACAGCTTACCATCACGCTGTGGCTGTTAAGCCACAACAGAATTTGAAATGTTGTACTTCTTGTTTTGAATGGGACAGCCAAGGCATGGAGGTTTTTACACTGGATTGTGTGTAAGTACTTGTATATATTGCAGCTAGTTGGGGCAGGGTTGGAGGGTGAAGGTGTTTAGGAATAAACAGGTTTTGGTTTTAGCTGTGGAAGTCCAGAAACATTCTTTGGATTTGTATTTTTAAGAGATTCCCTTTAAAAAATTGTGCTTTCTTTAAAGGAGAGTATATGTCAAACTGCCAGAAATGTGGATATTCAAGAAGCCCCAACCGCTCTGGAGCATGTGTTGCTGGCTCTGTATGTTTCCAAGTTGTGTGGAAATAGTGTAAAACGTTGATCCAGAAACACCGTAGAGTGCTAACTCCTTGTGAGCGTGGAACTGCTTTCATTGTATAACTGTTTCACTCATGAGTGTTACATGATTTATTTTTTTTTAAAAAATCAAATTCACAGAAAGAAGTGATTTCTGAAGAAATTGACACTGATGCTCATTTAGCTGAAATAGTTCCTTTAGGCTAAGAAACAAAATAGATGAGGAAAAAAATTATCAATTTGAAACAGACTGCTCCAGCAGTAATGTTATTTGAATGGTTTTTCAGAAAACTGCAAATCCAGCGTAAGGATAACACAGTTTTGTATGCTTAACCTGTGCTAACGTGTCAATTGATTGTCTCCCCAGTCCTTGGCCATTTCTCTGAACAGTTGCAATTTTGTGGATGGCCTTTGGAATGAAAGGCTATGCTGAAGAGTATAGAAACTATGCAAAATGTGTGGACTAAAGTTTTTGTGTGTAGATGGCTAAGCGACCTGATTATCTGATGTCTTTGGCATGTATAAAATGCAATTCAGAGATTGCAGAGTTCAAAGGGAAATTTGCCAAAGAAATATGGGATTATAATAAAGTTCTAAAAAGAAAATAATTCCTTTATATTCATGTCTAAAACGTATTTAGAAGTTCTTTGAACAGACGTTATTAAATGAAATATATTGGTTAGCAACATAACCATATACTTTTTTTTGTTCTGATGCTGTTTCTTAAACCTTAGTAAATGGAATATATATATAGTCCCAACAAGCATAATTTACTAGTTTACACTACTGTCTTGCAACAAAAAAGGGGGTTGCTCATGCAACTCCCCTCTTTGTATTTAAAGTAGAAAAGGGTGACAGTGAATGAGAGAAAAAATACATACTTTCTTTATAGTATTGCTTCCTTTAATGCATGTAAGTATGATATAGCAAAAGCTCTGGCAGATACTTCTTCATGGATTGGCAGTACAAAATTCTACTGAATTCATTCAAGCTTTAAATTTTTCATCATCGGTCTTTTCACCTTTTCAAGTGTTTTCCAATTGAGTAGGTAGTAAAATATATATGCTGAAAGCTCCATAGAGAATAGAATGTGTTCCCACCTGCTACTTTTTTGTTGGTGATTCAGGCTATCCAAATTTTGAAGTGCTGGGTTACTCCTCCACCAAGGTAGAACCAAAGCAGCAAACGGTAAATCAGTTGTTGACCATTTAAGAAAGAAAAATACAGCACATGCAGAAAAAAGGTAATATTGCAGCAGTTATACATAAATGTCATTGCTGTTGCTATGAAGTAATTTCAGGAGCATATTAAACTTTATGGACAGATCTCCTTCAACTTTTGTTTCACTTTAGTTTTAGAATTGATTTGAAGATGTATGTATTTTCAAATTACTTTAAATACAGTATTCTGTTTGCTGAAGTCTGGTTTTAAGCACCTAATGGTGATCAAGAGGAAGCTATAAGTAACCTTTTAAACATGAAAATGTGTAAGCAATAAAAATAAGGAGACATTATCTTTGATTCAAAAGCATAACAACATACTGATTGAAAGCATGAAACAGGTGTTTTCAAACTCTCTTATAGTACCATCGCATATGCAGCTTCCTATAAACACCTTGTTTCTCATTCACAGTCAGATAATCTCTCCATAGCACCTATTGCAATTTCCTACCCAAATAATACTGCTGAAGCAGGTTTGCTGCACGCCACAATGGATTAAGCACGTTCCAGTTGTGGTTCTTCCTTATGTGACTATCTAGAAACGAGGTACATTCAGCCAGGTATATTAAACTCAGGTGCATTTGAGATGTGTAAAGGTTTCTAGTTTCAAATTTTAGGTATTTTGTTTTAAAGTAAGATTTTAGCTTTGTTGATGGGTGAATGAGAGGTGGTGATTTGAGAAATGATGGGATTCTTGCTCACCTGTGCATGAGTGCTGCAAAGAAAAGTTCTCCAGCTTGCCTCTAGAAGCCTGCTGGCATCACCTGCCCAGGCGGTGCAGGGGGCAGATGCCACGCCGGTAGCGGGTTTGGCTCTCCGTGGTCCTGTGCGTGGGCTTGTCCAGCTTTCACCAGGCAGGGAGGTTGACTGAGCATTTTAAACAGAGCAGATTACTTCCACCTGGGCCAAATGGAAAAAAACCCAACATTTTTGACTCAGAATGTCATTTCTTTCCTGAACTAGATGTGGAGTGAGATCTTTATTCATTTCTCCCTGTTACGAACTAGGACAAGAGTTTCCAAATGTTTTTTTCTTGTCTTGCTACCATTCTGCAGTAGAATAATGTAACTGCATGAAGAAAGGTCTGGGGAGGGGAAAAAGAAAGGGGGGGGGATGTGCGTGAATTGTGAGAGCCTCTGGAATCGGAAGGGGTTTTGCAACTGGAAGTTGGCTGGGGCAGGGATGAAGTCAGGTGTTACGGAGGAAGGCGTTGGCAGGGCAGCAAAAAAAAAAAGGGAGCAGGAAAGGAGCCAATTCTGAACTGAAATGCTGCTTTGTCCTGAGTAGCCACGGTGAGGCCAGGAGGAGCCGTGATAGCGGGGGGCTGAGAGAAAACTGACTGGCCTCAGGGGCTCCTGGCAGCCGCAGACGACTTCTCATCCTTTTTCCTTCGTTGCTGGTCGGCCAGAGTCATCTGGCTGCCGCTTCATCAGCCTTTCCCCGACAGATTTTCCTCTAGTTTAAGCAATAACTCCATCTATCTCAAAAGAGTGTATTTCTATTTTATCTGAAGTTGGAAGCAATGTTTTTGTGAAGCCCTCAAACAGTTTCAGAGCCTCTTTAATTGGATAGATTTTGAAAAAGCACTTTTAGTAATCAATTTTTGAAATTCTTTTTCTTGAAACACACCCTTTCACTCTTTCATCTTCCCACCTGTAAGAAAGTGTGTTTTTCTTTCTCCTGCTCATCTTCCCCCCTTTACCTCCTGGGAAGTAGGGATGGGAAAGAAAAGGAGAAAAAGGGAAAGAAGAAAATGGACTGCATTTTCTTCACTTTCTCCTCTCATTTAATTGTGATCTGAAATGAAATAATTTTTTTATGCAAATTGGTTACATTTGAACCCCTTGTTCTTTAGAAACACACAGTTTTGAAAAAAGCTTTTAAGTTCACCATTCTGTAGTTAAAAGTTTCCATATGAAGGCACTTGATAGAGCTATTGAACAGATTCAAAACACTTACAAGCTTTATTTTTTCCTGCAGATTAAAAAAACTGAGCAAGTTTCAAAAATTAACAAAGAGCAAATGCTGCTGAAACAGCATCGGCGAGTGTGGTGGCAAGAGCATAAAAGACTGAGTGAGAACAGGTAAGAGCTGAGGAATATTAATTAGCCATTATTAAAGAAATACTTCAGTAGACAGATTCTGGCGTGCTGTACTTGATTCAGGAGACATTAAGAGGAAAAGATTAAAATACCTGAACTGAAGGCAACGTTTTGTGCACAGCATGAGATCTACATTATGATCTACATTGAAAGGGGCCTGCAGACATGAAGAGAACACATAGAGTGGATGTTGTTCTGCATGTACCTCTCCATGATGATCTCATAGCTGTTTAGCTGACCTCTGAAGAGCATGTATTTGTGGGAGTATCACAAGCTTTCAGATACTTTTTAATGCCTTCAGAGTCTGTCTCTGGATGTGCATATTGAGTTCACACTTGTTAACAGGGAACATTAATATTGTTCTTGGCTATTAGCTTGTGTGTTGTGTATACAGCAGATCAATGAGAGCATTTTTTGCTCAGAGGAGGGTGGCTTCCATACTACCTTCATACCCAAGTCCTGCACTTCATACCTTCCCAGGCAAAGAATCCCCATTTTTACTTAATTATTAGAGTATTTGAGGCTTACCATTCTTGAAAACTTAATGAATAAGAAATTAAAGCATCTGTAAAACTTACATTCATACCTTCCAGGCAAAAAGCAGAAGCAGAAATAAAGACTTTCCTTGATGAAGAAAGCCATAAGCACAACTTTTTTTCAGATATGAGGAACTTGGGTAAGAATTTTTTTTCATTTCTTGATTATTTGTTTGAGTTTTTAAATCCCTGTCTTGACAGGTTTAGATTTAGAAAGCACAGTACTGTATAGTATTTTGTGTTTGAGAAAGCTTTATGTTTCATTTGGATATAGAGCATAAATTATCAAAGGAGCGGGATACATACCAAACAAATACTATAGTTCCTATCTGGCAACTAAAAGAGAATTTGAAATTCAGGCTGTCTGAAATGCAGTATTACCTCTCAGAAGAATCTTGTCTGAAATCTAAGTTCAATCCAGTTGAGATGCTACAGCAGGTTGGTATTTTAACTTTATTTTTACAGTTTATTATCACCATATTTTTAGCATTTTCATTTATTTTTATGTAATACTTTGAGAATATAACTTACATGCAGAGTATCCAGTAACCTCTGTAGTTGCTGTAGTGTAAATCTGCTTCACTAAAATCTGTAAAAGCATAGCAGTGTAGAACTGGAAATCAGGCTCTTTGTTTCTAAATAAGAGCTTTCGTATTATAACAAGATAAAGAAGTAACAGTAACATATTTCATGAAATAGATCAAATTTGTGAAGAAGCAACAGAAGGCAATTTTGGAATTCCTTATCCTTGAAAGTCTGGCTTTGGAAAGAGAGCTTGAAGACCATAAAACAAAAGTAAGATTTTCCTTATAAGTTTAATTAGCAATTTTTTTGAGAGAGAAAATATGATGCAGAGTAGTCTGCTGAGTAGCATTTTTTCATCACAGGCATTAACGCATTCTTTTGAAGAGAAAAATGGTCTTTTCCTTGAAGTTCCTTCAGCACTACTGTCTTTGGAATGCCCCTACCCTGATTTGAAGATCTTAGTTATCAATGAATACCGAAAGCTTGCAAGTGGGTACTGGTCTAAGCTTCAAGAGATTGATCAACAGTTAGAAGTTTTATACAGGTAATGATGTTTGTTTCCGGATTTCTTTTGTTGGGTATAAAATAAATAACTATAATGTATTTTGTAATCTATAGACCCTGCAGTTGTCTTTACCATTAGAGTTGGTTGTATTTTATGCAGAGCAGAGAATAGTTGACGCACTGCCCAGCTCTCTGGGATTAAATTGTCGGTAACTGTTTGCACAGCTGAGAGAATTGAGGCAGCCCTTTCAAAAGCTCTCATCTGAAATAATAAGTGAAATGTTTTGTGGATTAAAGAACCAACAGTATGGTGTGCATCAAATGTCCTCTTCACATGCTTCTGTAAGAATAGAAATTATTCTTTCTGTATGGTAATTACTCTGTCAAATTTATGCCAGAAAAGTAGTCTTTCTGAGAGAGATCTAGAATGTATTTATCTATAAAGCAGATAAATAGGTCCAATCTTTTCACAAATTTTGGATTACTGCAGTAATTCTCATCACAAAGAAATGTAAAAAATGTATGTAGCTCTGATTCAGAATCACTGAAAGGAGGTGAGATTTTTCTGTAAATGAAAAGTTTATAGAAAGAATGTAAATATTCATAATGATCTAGAAGTGTAACATACCTATATATTAATAGTGTAAAGCTTAGCTTTTCTGCTGAGGCTAACTTGAGTCCAGATACTGAGTTGCAGATATTGGACCAGCCTTGACTTCTTTTTGCCTTCTACTGATCTTTCTCTGGCTTAGAATGGCATCAGCTTTTAAGAAGACTGAGAATAGGAAGGTCAGTGGAATTGTTTGAAGCCTGGGCAGAAGAAACTGGGGAGAGCAGGAAAGTCCCTAAGTTTCTTTCGTAAAACAATCACCCACTGCTTCTAAATATCTCTCTTTTTCTAAATATACCTGCAGTGCAGCACTTAAATCTTCTGCCACTGCTGCTGAATTAGTCTGGGGGTGCTGAAACAGGTTTAAGATATTGGATCCCATAGAAAGTCATGTTATAGTCTACTTATCTTTTGTATAAATTGTACAGATATTCTGTAGGTTTATCTTCTGTTACCTGAAACCTGTATATTATTACTGTAATGTCCTAGCTATTATAACATGATACTTATTAAAATTGTTCTGATCTTTCCCATATTTATAGCATTTACTAAGCAGCAACTGGCAAATTTACAGCAGTTCCTTTGCTGCTGTCTCTGATATTTTGTTACAGTTGCTCTTATGGAAGAAGTTTTAACAACCTCTGTGAGAAAATCTATGACAAATACTAAATCATTAAATACGTACAAAGTCCTTCTAGTGGTTTTAATTAAAATTGTGTTAAAGTTTATGATCAACACAATTTTCATGAAAATTCATAAATTTAAATCCCTTGAGCCACACAGCATGTGTGCTACTGAATAATAGACAAACATCAATGTAGACAACAGAATCTATGAAAATGGTTGAAAAATCTGCCATGGCATTTTCATTGATCATGTGCCAGGTTTGAATTTAGGTCTTCAGCTAGCTCATTTTGCACTGATAATTAAGTAACATCAAGACTTAAAGATAAAAAAAACATATTTGTAAGGCAAAGAAATTCAGTTGTAGGCATGAAAATATATGCAGTGGTACTTTGAAGGACTTAAAGTTATGATATCTAGATGGGAAAAAAGAAGTGGATGTAGCTGGAAGAAATGCTGGTTGTAGTGGCAGTGGCAGCAATCTGCAGGTGGGATGTAAGGGTAGGTTGCATAGGACAGTTTACCCAATTAGGATCAGGGTATGCCAGTATTGTTAGCTGGAAGGGTATGAAATCATAAATGAACAATTAGCAATTATTTTAGGCATTTTATTTAGAGCTAGATCTTGGTCTTTTTTTTGTTTGCCTTCTGGTCTCCAAATCTTTAATGTATCGCTCATTTATATTTCTATGGCTTTATCCACAACAATGTTAAAAATGTGTTTTCAATAAAAAAAAAGCAAGACTTTGTTCTTGTAGAATTGCTTACTTCCAAGATCTGGGTTTTGTAAAAGACACAACACTCTTTGTCACTTCTTAGATTTATATTGGCTAATTTGCATGAAAATATTTTATGAGTTTGCAAAGATGCAGCCTTGTGATTTAAGTATTCTATAATTCATCAAGCTAACTTTGATCCAACTAACACAGATAATACTGTCAAAAACTGAGTGACAGATTTTTGACCTT
This sequence comes from Pelecanus crispus, assembly GCF_030463565.1. Classification (NCBI taxonomy): domain Eukaryota; kingdom Metazoa; phylum Chordata; class Aves; order Pelecaniformes; family Pelecanidae; genus Pelecanus; species Pelecanus crispus. Next base: position 631,329 of record NC_134647.1, read on the forward strand.
GGTATGTACCCACTGTACTCTACTGGTTCATATAGCCTTAATGAAGCTTTTGCAATGATTGTTACTGCTTTATACCCGAAGATACCAAACATTCTCCTGCTATACGTTTTTTCTCATTTTTGTAATTTGAGAAGTTGCTCTGTAGAACAATATGATTATATGATATTATATGATAACATGATAACTTAGTCACTTCCTCTGAGGATTACTTCTCTGTCGTTCTTCCTCTCTCATCATATGCTTGAACGTGCAGTAAAGAAGCCTTAAGCTAATACTAGTCTTCTGGCATTACACATCTCATTGTTGAACCGTTCAGACTCTGGAACAGAAAATTTGGACAATGTGCATAGAATTTCTGAAGATGAAAAATCAGAATAAGATAATATTCTGGTCTGCTGTATTCTTTGTGTGCTTTTCAGTCCTACTAGAATGCACGTTACAGTGTTTATTGCTTTTAGAAACTGAAGAATAATTTGGGTTTTTTACAAGCATAATATAGGATTATAATGTCTTATAATCTAAATTCACTTCCTTTAGTGCTGCTAAAACACAAATTTTTGTGTTTGGGAAATACCCAAGTCCTGACTTATCCCACAAATAGTGGACTTGGACCTGATGTGTTTGTTATAGCTGGTGATTCTCTAAGCACTGTTATATTTTTGCCACAATTTCCAAGGATGTCTGAATTATTTAAGTAACTGCAGGATGAATAGAGTATTGCATATTCAGCACTGTATCCTCTGTAGCATCCTTTCAAATGAATGGGATATTAGGACACGACTAAGCCAAGTAAATTTAGTTCCTCTTTTCAGGCCTGTTACCAGGATGTTTCTAGTACAACAATGGGCAATGACATAATTAATAGTCGGGGAGGTTAACATCTCACTTGGTGGTATTGTTGCAGACTGTGTGTCTGCAGATTCAACAAGACAGCAGTGCATCAAGTATACATTGCTATTGTAAAGGATATGTGGGGATTACAGTGTGGAGAGGGTAGCTTCCCTTCCGAGTTGTTTGTATGCTTTAGAATGTGTAAAGCCAGGGATTAATGCTGGGTAAATCTGTTCCAAAGGAAGCAGCTGCCTCAGGGTGTTGAATATAAGACAATTGCTGTGTTTCAGTTCTGAAACAAAATAAAGATTATACTGTTTTCTAGCAGAATGATACATACAAGAAAAGCAAGCACTACATTTAAAATTTGGGTCATACATTCAGCCTTGTAAAAGTTTGTCAATATCTTGGCACTGAAGAAGCCTGATATTAGCTTAAATATTAATGTAAAATGTGTTGGCACTTTTCAGACTCATTTTAGATGAGATCTTCCTTTCTGGAATTTTACAAAAGTTTAAGTGAGGTGACATCTTGAATTCAATCAGGCAGGATATTTTGAAGTTCTCCATGCATCGAATGGTTACGAATACACTGGGCTGGATCATGCTACTTTTTTCTGGGGGGGTGCTGTTTGTCTATGAACAGCTGACAAAATCCCAGCACAGCTGACAAACCAAGGCATTGGCAGTCAGCTTGTCCCTACTTAATAATAAACTACTTGTAGCTCTAGCTGTAGCTCATTGCTCCCCAGAGTATCTTCCACAAACTTTAATTTCTCCATCTTGTTCCTGAGTAGTGTAGAGATTCGTTGTTAGCTGGCCATTAGAAGAATATACAAGTCAGTAGGGAACCTTGAGAGAGACGTGAGATAGAGGAGGCGGAAATTGATGCAGCAACTGGTGCGTCTGCCCTGGTGTGCTGGAGGCGGAGGAGATCACCAGGCTGGCCTTTGGACCACAGAATCTGTGGTTTTCCCTGCTCTCAAGCTCATGGTGTAATGGTTCCTGACCAAGATGCGTCTTACTCTGCTTTACTCTTCCTGTAGGCGGAAGACCTGTATTTGTTCACAACCTGTAGGGTCAGAAGTGTCTAAGGTAGATTGTTACAAAAGAGAATCTCCGCTCTTAGAGCTGTCTTATTACTGTCACTAAAATAACATGTTCCAAACGGCACCATGGCAAGGTGTATCAGGACTCACAGAAGAGGATTACTGATGCCTTTCAGAAATTACAAGAGGTAGTTCAAAAGCCAACCCATAAACTAGTAAACACTCTCTTAGAATGGCTGGTACTCTCTCTGAGTAAAGGCTAGCAGGGTTTTATGGTGGTTCTTCTAATAAATAAATAAAATATTGGGGCTGGAAAGACAAGAATGCTAGGTGTTATCTTAAGAAAAAGAGATTTTTTTCTACTCACTTAGTTCAGCATCAGTAGGAGCAGTTGCAGTGAAAGAGATTTAAATCATAGCAAAGAAAAATTAATTTGTTCATTAAAGTTATTATTCAGAAAGCCTATACCTCAGAATATCAAATTGTGACACAGAGATTCTAAAATTAATAAATGAACTGGTTGCATAGAAAAGCTCCCTCTAGAGAAAAGGGAGGAGTTTAAAACATTAATTTCTGAGGATCAGTTGCAAGACAGTTTTCTCGGAGGCAGTAAACGTTGCAGAAATAGCACATCTTTCCAATACTGCCTCTGTGTCAAAGCTCAGGGACTCTTGTCTTTGGAGAGCTGTGTCTGCTGTTCAAGATGTGCAGCTTGAAGGTTATAAGATGTTGCTGCAACTGTTCCCTCTTCGAAGGATTCCTTAGCCCCATTTCAGTTTCCGGGGCACTATTTCTTCTTTAGACTTAGCATATGAAAAAAACTCAGCTGAGACATCTATATTCATTGTCTGTTACAGGAAACTTAAGCAGTCACCTATAAAGAAACACTTTCATTGCTATTCTGCTTTTGCTAGTGTAATTTCACTTTTTATGTTGTCTCCAACGTTTGCTTGGTAGTTGTCAGTTGCTGCAAATAAACTTTTTACAGGAGCTAGATCTTTTCTCTCCCCTGTTTGAAAGCCACTTCCATTTCTTTTCATGATGGCTGGATTTAATAGCAAATAGTTGGGTCCTAGAAATAGTTTGTCAGATATTTCACACAGTTTATAGGAAGAGAAAGGAAGATACGTGGAAAGTATGAATAATACATATGTATCTCATGTAAGCTTGTAGAGGGAAAGCTGTATCCAGGATTATTACTATAGTATTCCTAGTCCTAAATCTGTATCTGCACAAGTGCTGGGGAGCTTTTCTGTATGAGCTTGCACAGCTGTACTGTAGTACATCCCCATACAGCAAGTGTTTGAAGTCTTGTGTAAATGGGGAAGTCAATGGGCTGCAAGATAAGGTATGACTTAGTGATACTTTATATACCCTGCTCACCGCCTGGGGAGTGCTGTGAGTTGGCTGGTTGGTGTTCTTTTCATGAGAAATTAGGTTGCTGTTCAATTCCAGCTTTTATTGGCTACATTTTGTGAATTATTCTAGAGCGGTCAACAAATGCAGGTTGAGAGCCTTTCTCTTGCATGGAAAAGCAAAGAGTAAAGTGTCAGCATATGCTCTTTGTCCTGTGATGTGATACTGCTACTTGTGGACACTAGTCTTTTTTTTAAAGTCAATTTTCTATGTGTCTCTTTCATTATACTCCATTGATAAAGAGATAAGCTGCTCAAAAGCACTACCACAGAGGGCCAGCTAAGAGTTAGTGCTTTGTATTTTCCTGCAAAAAAACCCTTTCAGGACTTGGAGTCTCTCTGTATGCAAACCAAACAATATTACTGCAGAGCACTCTGTTTTGATGTGTTTGTAGTACTAATGGCCGTGATAATGTTATTGGAGTTTATTGAAGGACGTAGGATGTGATTTCTCCTTACCTGGCCATCTTCATTGTGATGCAGTCTGCATAAAAGACAAGAGTAACTTTTAACATTTATTCAAAGAAAAACAAAATAGAGAAAAAGTAGACATGGAGTGCAAGAAACAAGGTGTTCATTACTAGGGAATAGCAATTTTAATGTTTCCTCATATTTGGTTATCATTAAGTTACCACTGTTCTGATCCTGGAATAATGATTCTGTGCTGAAAGTATTATAGTAAGCTAAGAATCATTTTTGTTTCGTGAAAGTCAGAGGATGAACAATTGAAGCGGGGAGGAAAGAACCTCTGTCACTAACTGTCTCCAGAAAGGTGGGTGAAGGTTAAATCCCTCTTAGGACCATAAGGGTAAAAATAAAGCCTGTTGGTCTGCCTGAAGAAAACTGTAACATAAATGCCTTTAGGTAGGTGAAGGGAACCTCTGTCCAAATTTGTGCCAACTTCACAGCAAAGCATCCAGCAGCAGAAAGTGCTGTGACAGAGGCAAAAAGGTGAAATGCATGTCATCAAAAGATTGGGTTCCCTTGCCTGACAGGATATTACTTTGAAAATGGTTTGTTGAAACAGGATATTGTGTCTTTGCATTCTTGAGATATGTCTGTAGGTGAAGTTTTCCATTTCTTAAAACTAACAGGTCTAGAGATATTTTCTTGTTTCCTTTTTCGGTGTCCCAGAATATTGTACAATGGTGATAATACACTGTGGTTTCACTGTACAATGTTTTTTAAAGCAAAGTTGTGTTACACTGGATTTTAAACACAGAATTTTATTTTTAATGTTTGTGTTCACCGTTCTCTCTTTAGGGGTAATGCTAGATTGTATCATAAAATCTAGTTTAGTATTAATTACATATGAGCACCTCACAAAAATCCTCTTTTTTAAATACCTGATATTTCTTCCTGCTTAAGGATAAAGCTGTTCTAACATCTGACTGAATGCAGTGCTATTAAACACCAAGACACCACTGCTGGCTCAGGAATTCCAAGAGCCGCAAACAGTTGGAGGCTGCAGGAATTTGGTGGGGGGTAGAGTCATATGATTGCCGCCTTTTAATTTTCCCTCGGCTATTAGTCACTTTTGAAAACAGGTCACTGGGATAGAGAGACCTTTTGGTCTGACTCAGTGTTGCTGCTCGTACATTGATGCTGACAACAAAAGCCTGACGTTAATCCCTTCCAGGCCAAGAGTTCAGATTGAGGGTAAAATCTAATCTACTAAATCCAAACCTGTGGTAGTCTGTTTCAGTTTTATGTTACTTCTCGCAACTCTAATTTTCTGAAATGCATTAATGCATACTGATTACTACACCTCCTATTTTAAAAAATTGTGACTCTTAGGCCTTGCTGATGAGTTTATGGCTGTCAGAAGTTTGGTTTTAAACTAGTTCCTCATTTAGCTACATACAGGTGTTATCAATTCATTTCATTTTGATCATTTATTTAGTACTCAGTGGTAAAGACTGATCATCATCTTCCTCTTTCACATTGCATTTTCCGTGTGGTGTGACTATTCATTAATGTAATGTATTTGAGAAACACAGTATCATTCCCAATAAAAAGCCAGGCTAGAAAAGGAACAATTCACTCAAATGATGGCACAATAAACGGTCACATTAGAAAAGCAATATAGGTTTGCTTTGTTTCATTAAAGTAAATTTAAATTTCTCAGCTCTGATCCAACATCCATTTTACAGGTTCAGGATTGTGAGCCTACTGAAAGGTTAGGCCTTTGAAAATAAGCTAGGACCAAACTCCTCCTTTTCAAATGTTAAGTTATACTGGGGCTGACTGTTTTGCACTTCTGTAGGAACATTGAATGGAAGGAAGAAGATCAGTGGGTCTTTCAGACTGTTATCAGTCAGTATCCAAGTGATCTTCAGAGGAGGAGGACTCTCTACCTCGATGTGCTGCAGAGATACCTTCCTCACAAATCTAGGCATGATCTGGTCAGTGTTGTTTTAAATCTTACATCAATTATATAAAATCTTACACAAATCATGTAGTGAACATTTGTATTAAGGAATGTTTATCAAAGTTTTTTGTTTTAAAATTTCTCAATTATAAATTTTATTCTGCACAGTGAAGAAGGGATGTCCCTGTCTTCAAAATGCACGCACTTGAAAACCTATCACGTCTTCAAAATAAGCACTGTGGAGATTTTATAGTTCCATATACTCTTACAGCCAAATTCACAAAATTAGTTTGTTAGCATTGCTTTTGCTGTACAGTTTTATAGTTATGTCATGCTATTCTGCTTCTGTTGGTATTTTTATTTTTTATGAGGATGTATAGCATTGTCGCACTGTCTAGGAATAGTTATTTTAATTGGTCTGTGGCACATATATAGCAGGAAGAGTGGAAACTTATCTCTGCTCTCAGGGAGAGGCTATTTTTATATGCATAATACCTTTCAAATTGATTGCTGATTCCTTTTACACTCCACAGTGAATAAGCACGTAACAGCTAATAGAGAAACCCATTTCAAGGCCAGAGCACTTCAGGATGTCATAAGTAAAGTAGGAGTCTTTTTTTATCTCTGCATGTATTTTTAGACCATCTACTTCCTTGTGTTTGAGGAGTGCCTAGTGCAAAGGAGTGACAGTGAAGTGATACCGATAATTAGCATAGTTTCACCAAAAATAAAGTTCTTGTGGACTTCAAAACTTTTGCCTGTGAGAACTGGGCTAAATAATTACGTGCTTTGTACAATGTAGATGTATTTTAACCATAGCCATTATTAATGGGTCTCCCTAATTCTTTAAAGGTTCATTTAAAATTTAAAAATTCTAAATTTAAAAATCATGATTCTGCATTGAATTGATATCTCGTAGTATGTATGTTAGCATGACAAATACAGAAATGTTAAAACAGTACTACGAATCTATGCTTAAAACAGTCGTGTTACGTTAGAATACTGAATTTAGAGCCTCCTGTGCCACCTTCCCTCTGAAGAAGAATGGATCAGCGGACAAGCGCTGAGTGCTCGAGCCAGTAGCAGCTCATCAGAGAGGTCTATTCTGAGAGTTTGCACCTCTCCATCCCATTTCTGCTTACGAGTGTCTTAGCTTTAGGTGCTTGTTAGCAAGGCTGACCTCAGTTTGTGGCAGCAGCAGTGGCAATGTGAACTTCTGATGCTGCCGCCGATGTGCATTTGACCAAAGAGAAGCTCCAGAGGTAGCGGTACCACTTTATCTTCATCCAGCTATGAGCTGATAGGAATATCTGCGAGCTAGGCACCAGATGAGTCAGCGTCCCCCTGCCCCTGCCAAAAGCCTGGAAATTAGCATCAGGAATGGTCCCCTTGACACTGTGACCAGCCAGCCGTCTCTAGAATCCTCTTCATCCCTGTAACTCGTATTTATTGGGATATAAGACAGGTCCAAGACTCTGCTGCCTCAGTCTATGCAGCCTTACCTATTACTACTTCTGTCAGAGTCTGGAAGCTTGAATGTCCTCTGGAGCCTCGCTGAATAAGGCCAAAGAAGGTGTATTTAAGATTGAACACCATTTTTGTTAGGTGGTGACATTGGTGGTGGCAGTATGCTGCTTGGCAAGCTAAAAACCTATTTCCAAATTTTCTGTTAGGAAAGAAAAAGTGAAGCTAATTCTCATCTGTACTGCATTTGTACAATTGCTTTAATTGGTGTTCTGTTTATCTATAGATCAAAGAGCCTCATCTTGCTAAAAGTGCTCAGTATCTCTGAAGATGCATTGAAAAGACCTGCTTGCATTTTATGTACTTTAGGGCAGGAAGGAACCATTGCATTTAATCTATTCATATTGCAAAAGTGTAGTTCAGAAAAGAACAGTGGGGCATCAGGATATTGAAGTGCCATGTGGTACAGGCAAACAAAGGCTGGAGTGCTGTCACTGCCCACCGACACAGGGAGACTGCAGCGTACCTGGCACCTGGCAGAATACTTTTGGGCCCTAAATTGTGGATTCCATAGGAATATTGGTGTGTCCTGGTTTCGGCTGGGATAGAGTTAATTTTCTTCCTAGCAGCAGGCATAGTGCTGTGTTTTGGATTTAGTAGGAGAAGAATGTTGATAACACACTGATGTTTTTAGTTGTTGCTGAGTACTGCTTATGCTAGTCAAGGACTTTTTCAGCTTCCCATGCTCTGCCAGGTGCACAAGAAACTGGGAGGGGGCACAGCCAGAATAGTTGATCCAAACTGCCCCAAGGGCCATTCCATACCATATGACGTCATGCTCAGTATATAAACTGGGGGGGGGGTTGGCTGGGGAGCAGCGATCGCTGCTCGGGAACTGTCTGGGTATCGGTCGGCGGGTCGTGAGCAATTGCATTGTGCATCACTTGCTTCGTGTATCATTATTATTATTATCATTATTATACTGTTACTATTAGCATTACTATTTTACTTTATTTCAATTATTAAACTGTTCTTATCTCAACCCAGGAGTGTTTCTCACTCTTACTCCTCCAATTCTCTCCCCCATCCCATCGGGGTAGGGGGAGTGAGCGAGCGGCTGCGTGGTGCTTAGTTGCTGGCTGGGGCTAAACCACGACATGGTGATAGAATAATTAAATCAATTATATTCAAGGTTTGCAACAATGTCTAGAATTATTTTATTTTATTAATGCACAGCTTTTATACCTTTCTGGAATGCTTTACTTTTTTAGGTTGCTCATGAGAAAGCTTGGGATCGTTACCATTTCATTAGGAATCAGCGCAGAGTCTTGATATTAAATTGGGCTCAAGCTAGGAAAGCCTTTTTACTTAAGGCAGTGACAACTGTTGCTGAAGCCTCTGCTGCTCATGAGACAGAAGTAGTGTTGGCTGATACCAGACAAAAGCAACAGGAGATTTGTGCTGATCTGAAAGCAAAGGTAGGTTCAGCTGTAAATCTACCGCATGAAAATCTGTTTTTTACTGGTAAATTCAAAATGAAGTTACAGTGTTTAAGTGAAGAAAAACTAACTGAAGCTAGATGTCATAATCCTCTTTTTACTGGCCTGATTGAATTGTTTTGGGCAGGTAGGGGGGGAAAAAAAGCAAACTATAATCTGTTGGCAGAGATCAGTATGTTTGTGAAGCCTGACTTGCAAATGGTTTTGAAGATGCTCTGTTTCATTATCAATATGGATTTTTGTTAGAGTTTCAACCAGCTCTTGAACTTAGTTTGTCTTTTTTTTGATCAAGAGTTTGATTGCCTAGCACACTTTAGGCCTTACTATGAGTTGCATACGGTGGGTATAATCTCTGTATACACTGCGATCACACTTATTTTGATGGATTTTGAGCACCACTGAAGAGTTTGAACTGTATTTCAGTATTGGAAGAACAAGATTTGTTCTGCAGTTTACAATATGAGAGACTGTAAGCAAGCTACAGGACTAAAGGTCTGGCATCATGTTCCTTGGGTTCCTTTGTAACATTGGCAAATCACAAAACATTTGTGTGTTTCTGGTTCTTCCTCAGTAAAGTGGGATTGATATCTACACTGGCTGAGGCTTAGTTCATAAGTGCTTTTAACACTAGAACCCTCAGAAGTGGAAGCAAAACATTCCATTCATCATCACTACCACCGATTTTTTAGATGAATGCTAGTCTGTTTTCAGAGAAATTATGAATATCTGTCTTCCCTTCTGTTTATTTTTAAGAATGCTTTCGAAGACCTGAAAAAATGGATCCCATAACTTGTTTGTTATGGAGTTTTCACAATATTCTGAAAGGTGATTTACTGTGTTAAGAAGTGAAAAAAAGTAAAAATACAGGGTTGGTTTTGGTAAGAGAATAGAATAAAATGGGAGGAGCCTGGACACAAGAGGAAAGCATTATGACATTGATGCCTAAGGCATTTGTAAGGGGAATCATGTTTCTGGGCATGAAAGGCATGTTAAGATTTGTTTAAACTGCTCTCTGATGTTTCCACTTGCACAGAAATTAGCATCTGAAAGCATACACAGTGTATTATTCTCGCTTTACCAACGTTATCTCTGTTGAACCCTTACTTTTCAGCGAAATACTAAACACTAGATTTTGGTTTTCTGCAAGTAGAAAAACACAGTAAAACCTGTACTGTGATTAAGCATTTTGATGTTGATGCTAGTTTTTCACTACAGTACTAATACAAAAAACCTGCTGTCTCTTGTTCCTGGAGCCATGTGTCATAGGAAGGTTTGAATCTAAACACTTTAGGATTAGAAACTGTCTGGGCTTCACTAAGTGGGGAGTGCTCCATTTTAACTCCTGTGGCAGTGTTCCCTGCAGCCCAGTGGAGTAAGGAGCAAGTCTCCGGAGTTGGTTTGGGTTTTTTTCTTTTTCTTTTTCTTTTTTTTTTTTTTACCTAGGCCTCCCTTTCTGGAATTATTGTGTGCCTCTTATGTGCGCATTAGAGGTGGAAAGGCCATTTATTCCAGAACTGTGAATTTGAGTCAGTATTTTTTTTTCTTTTTTTTCTTTTTTTTTTCCCCACAAAAAGTAACAAGCAAGTGTTGGAGTACTTATGTTGTCTCCATGTAGCTTAAGATTGTCACTGATGCATTGAACGTTGCCTGAAAGTTTTTGGATTCTGACCTCCCGTTTCCAGGAACGTGGAACTGTTTGAAACTTAAACCTATTAGGCCTACACTTTTCAAGGGTTGCTTTCAAAGGTGGCTTTGTTAAAATGTTGAACGTTTGAACAAAAACAATTCAACTGTTTCTCAGAAAAGAGGAGTGAAAAGGTACATTTTCTTCATTAAAGAAGGATATCACTGTGACCTTGTTTTGATCAGCTCTGCAGCTGAAAGGGCTAGAGGACGGAAGCTGGAATTGGGCAAGGAGCTAGCTGTTTTTCAAAGAAATTATTCTGAATGTATCCATGGTTTTTGTTTGGATTCGATGGGTATGTGCATTTGAAAACTCATACTTTACCCAGTTATAGTTCATTTTACAGACTTGTCTTTCTACACTTCTGAAGCGTACAACTACAGAATGACATACTGTGGAAAGATGCTGTTGGCAGCTATCAGGTAGAAAGTGACTCTCAGTCTAGTGAGCTAATTTACACTGATAAAAACCCATCCTGATGAGGATCCATCAGATAGGGTAAAAAGGGAATCTGTCTCTAAGGGAATGAGTGTAGAGCTGGAAATCAGGGTTTAGGGCTGTTCTCTCCCTTTTTCTTTTTGGCCATTAACTGACTTATTTTTTTAGCATTTCAGTAAGTTTAGCATAAGGAAATCTTACTTGTATCACTTTGCCAGAGGGGAAAATGTAGTTGCTATAATGAATTAGCTGTGTAGTAAACTCTAGGTATGCTTGTGAAGAGTTTGTATCTGAATGTGAGGCATATAGATCTCCTTCGTTACTCTGGCAGTTGCAGAGAAAGCCGTAGCATTTATATGCCTATTTACATCAGCTGTAAAATGAAGTTATGACACACACATGCTGTAAGATAGGTAAGAAGTTCTAGAAATGCAAAGGATCGTTAGATCCATTTTGCAGACAGAATATGCAGAAATACATTCAAATCAAAATGGATTGTTTCAGCAGCTGTTAATGACAGAGTGGGAGAAGACTAGATTCTGGATATGACATTTTTCCTTTAACTTCCAGTCAGTAAACCATCTAGTCTGGTTTACTTACTTGGTTTAAAAGGGATATCTTCCTGTAAATGTCTATGCTGCTTTGAGTTCATGGGGTTTTTCAAAGGTTTTTTTTCTCTCTGTGTGTGAAAATCAGTTTGTTCCTAGTTGTTGTACAGATTGAGCAATGTAAAAGAGAAAGAAATTACTCCTATGTGACAGGCTATGCGTTTTTTTTAATTACTGCAATAACCACATGATATCACCTAACTTATATATAGTTCTTTTCATCTGTCAACAACAAACCAAAGGCATAGCAAACAGACTAAAGAATACATCATTTAAAGCTGTTTTAAATGCACTAGAAGCAACTATGCCATCAGTGAGACTCTAGGCCTTGTGGCTGACAAGAGGTTATAACAATTAAAAAGTAAAGCAGCAGAGAAGTTAAATTAATGTTTCTGGCAGTTTTTACTTGGGGAAAGGACTTTCAAATTCTTATTCCATGTTCCATCTCACAGAAGATCAATGTGTGTCCTTAACAGAAATCAGAGTCTCTAAGGAGGAATTTTGAAACAACTCAAGAAGCTCAGGTGAAATAAATCACGAGGGCCATGTGGTAGTCATCTGAATGAAATAAAGTGTGAAATGGATAATACTAGTGAGGATATACTGCACATTCTTAAAGGGGAAATGTTTCTGGTACATATCTTTAACACCCCTGTTTGCTGTGGGAAAACAAACAAAACCATGGGGGGTTACACTTTCAATGAGCGATCAAGAATCGCTCGTACTTGGTATGCTTTACACTGTGTGCATTTATCCACTTTCAGGGTTCTGTAGCAGATGCTGGGTAAAAAATTTCTCTTTCTGTGTAAAATTCCTCTTTCTAAACAACGCAGAGAAGCAAATTCTTCTATGTCACAAGGCAGTTAAGTAATGAAGTGAGAGAGCAATCTTTTAAGAGGGTTAGTAGGGTGCTGCTTCACAGTCGGTGTTTGAAGGATTGAAGTACTTGCTGTTATACATTTAGAAATTCAGTCAAGGTACCTGCATGCATTAAAAACATGATTTTTCTATTAAATTTATCTTAAAATATTTAGAACCCAGTACTTTCTATCTTCATATAAAACAATTTTAAAAGGACACTCAAGAGAAGACCTACAACAGTGGACAAAAGGACAGTTGAATCTCCTGTGTATGATGCATAGGGTGGGCTTTTTCTTCCTTAGCATAAAGCTATGTGCCTGCCTTCCTTTACATCTTTTCTCTTTCTGTGTTCCAGGATTAATCCCCACTCCAGCGCTAAAATCTCTTGCAACAAATTGTGAATTTTTGGAGAGCAACTCTTGCATTCCTTATCCCGGCAGAAACGAAGATAAATTAATTTCAAAAGAAAAAGAGTTAGGTGGAATTAACTAGGATATTGCAAATCGTATAAAGCATGTTCCACATTGCCCTCCTTCTCCCATCCTGTATAATGAGAAGAAAGGATGTGTCAGTAAACTCGGGGGAAAAAGTTGTATCTCCCTATTCAGTATATAGGCAAGTCACCGATTTGAATGATTTGACTGCCATAGGAGATCAAGATCAAAATATTACAGCTGAATGTTTAAAAAAAACCCCAAACAACCTGGATAGGTATCAAATCTAGTACTTGGACTATAATGTGATCATTTTGCAGGAAACTTTAAAAAATAACTATTTAAATAGTGGGCTATTTAAAAGAAGGGTTTTCTTTTTCAGAAGCACTGTCAGCTCACCACTGAGGTGACCCACTCATTTGTTGGATATGAGAAATACAAGGGCGTTTAAATAACCTACATTTTAAATACGATACACATTCAGGAAGTTATGTGGTGAACTTAAGAGTTGTAGGATGCCATAGTATTTCTCCAAAGTGGATGTGAGCAAATATCTAAGATTTTAAAATTCACCAAAGACTCTGACTCAGTAGTATGTTTTTAATCCAGAGCTAATAAACCTGGATTTATTAGTTTGAGGTCAGCACAGCACTGATGAATTACATGGCTTTTGGGTCAGATAAATCTCGTACACAGTAAGCTCTAAGCACATGCAGATCTGCAAATTTTCCTTGCTTTGCTTTTTGTCCCTCCCTTTCCCCCCCTGTTTTCCTATACCACATATGTTCTATCCCGTGATGTTATTTCGGAATCTATCAACCTCTCTGTTGAAATCTTCTCACAATGTATTACCTAATATTTTGTCCGAGGACACAGCAGATTTAAGGGGTTACCATCCCAAATGTTTTTTCTTACCTCCTGGTGCAGTTCACAGCTCTTTGTTATGGTAATGCAACTGTAAGGCCACAGTAAAGAGGTGGAAATGTTCTTATAGCTTCACTCTCTTTCACTACATGCACAACAGAAGTAGCTGATGAACCAACCTATGGAGTGTGTAAAAAGCAGACATTCTCTATGTTTTTAAGCTACAAATGAAAAAATAATTGTCCTTTTTGCTAATTAAGAAAAAGTCATTAGCAGAATACAAAGATAAATAACCAGATGATCATTGTTGACCAGATCCTTACATTGTATTTCCGAGGGGTTTGGTAAATACTAATCTGAGAGAAATAGAAGTTCAGACTTTAGCTATTGCCTGTCTCATAAACTGTGTTTGCAGTGTAATTTATAACCACACATTCTTTCTACTTCCAGGGGTTTAGTTATGTTGCTAGCTGCACACAGCACACTGTAGGTGAGGCAATGCCCAGGTGATTGCGAGTGACCAGCTTAACGTAGCTATGGAGTTACCAGCTGAGCCACAGCCAGGGACGCCCTGCACTGTGCCAGTTGTGTGGAAAGCCTGTTAGTGTAAACTGCCTTCCTGGTTTGCTCCAGCATTGTAATCAGAATTTATGCTCTATGAGACAGCATAAAAATTTGAAAATGCTTTCTTCATTATTTGACCATAACAGATTTGGGAAGGGCTCGGAGCACACACAGAGCCACCACACACGCCAGTGAAGTTGACAAGGGGCAGTTTGTTAAACCGCGATAACTCCGTTATGCGTGGGGTTTTTTTATTCTTCTGAGGACGCTGTCACGACTGCGTGCTTGATCGTATGTACTGGGCATAAATTGCAGGGTTTTGGTAACAGGGGGCTGCAGGGATACCCTGCATGGGAGGAGACTGTGGACTGACTTGTCAGCTCTGAGATCCATTTAAACAACCCATTGCACCCCAAAACTTCAGCCAGAGGAGCACGTAGTGCCTCAGCCCGAGACATATCTTGTTCATTTACCTGGCTGCTAGGTTTATCAAAGCTTGTAGGATCTTAAATAAGTTTGACACACACACTTAGCTGTCAAATTTAGTCGAAATTGTCCAGTGATCTCCAAAATTACTTGAGGATGGATAGCTGGACAAGCAGACAGCTCACACTAACCTTATTTTCTTAGGAGAATTATCTTCCTTTTTCAACTAGGAAAGTGGCACCTCAGGCAAGCAAAAGAATTTGCATTAAAATTTTGCAAAAGTAGCAAAGGATCAAAGGAGCTCTTCGTATGACTGCGGAAGGAACTAGAAGAGATAGTACTGTATATAAAAGGACAGCTAAGTCCTAACTGTTTAGCTAAGTAGTTGTAAATAGAAATGCGGCTTACTTAAGGTTATGTATGTGTGAATGTTTAAGCCTACATAATATTTAAACATGTTAATAAAATGTTGACGCTCCTGTTGTCAAGAACGGAAGGAAGTTCTGAATGATGCTGACTGAAAAGAGAGAAGGGAATACAAGGACAACCTGTGCAAAGTAAACTTCACACACTGTCTGGAGCAAAGGTGTTGTGACGTGCTTTCAGCTCCTGGGAACTAAAACTGGTCGTATATTGGATCACAAGTTTTATAGGTACCAATCTTAGCCCTTGTGACTGAAATTCCTAACTGAAAGCAATGTATCTTTTTACTCTTCAGGTTATGACTGAGGATTATGTTCAAATGCTTTTCTCTCATATCCCTTTTTCAGATTTAAACACTTTTATAGCTGAAGAAAATGTCTACAGTTCTGTTAATGATCAAAACAGTTACATTTAACCACTTTCTGATTTTCGAATTAAAATTTTTCTAGATGCGTATATGGATTTTTTTATGTAACATAATTAATCCTAGTGCTAGTAGCCTCCATTATCTCTTGCAGACCTCTTAGAGGTAGCCTGTGGAGCACAAGCTGCTCAAGAGTACCAGTCAAAAATCCACTAGGGATGTGAACTTTCATTGGTTTTCTAATCACAGCCAGAACGAGATTATCTTCCGAGATTAAAAAGCAAATTTACAAGTGTGTTATTTCTTAATTACCCTGTTGCTAAGTGCTCTCATACTGGACTCTCATAGGTCTTGCGTAAGTCAGTCAGAAGCAGAGTACCGTTAGCTTCTGCCGTTTGCTGTTCTGCCATTCAAGACCTTGTGGAGTCTGGTCGCGATTCCAGGTGCTCTTCAGAAGTTTTCAGGGTAGAAGAATCCCCAGTCTAGAGAAGAAGGAACAGGTTTTTAGAGTTGAAAGTTATTGGAGTCTTCAGACCACCGTCTGTTAATATCACAGTAGTTGATGTTGTTGACGTACCTGTTGATGTCATAAGTAACTTCCTGTATTAACTGTGTGGTCTCAGGAGGTGCTGCACTCTGTAATACAGACGAGCTCTTCGCCGTGACAGTAGAGCTAAGTCTTGTCCCCAAGGACGGCGAGCATCGCTCTCACTGCTGGGCTGCCGAGTGACCCGCTGTTTCAGAGCCTTTGCTGCCCTATAACCTCTGTCGCAGGAGGGGTTGGGTTTTTGTGTTTAGGATTGGATGTTAGCATGGATTTCGAATGCTTAGTGCTTGTCGTGAAGCTAACGGCCGGCAGAATCTCAAGGATTGTATCGCAGAGCACAAACAGCAGGATGTCTGCTCAGCGTGTTGCTTAACCTGCTGTCAGGAGACAGTAACTCGCCCCTGCAGCTCTCTGGGCTGCTACCACCAGCATGTGAACCGAAACACGTAAGCAGCAATGATTCGTGCTAAATATTTCTGCTTGATTGTGACACTTAAGAGGGAGCCCCCCTTGTAAATCTGAGCTTCCTTCCACAGTAAACTAGTAATTGACACATTTGCTATTTTAAACATTCATGTCAGTTCATAAGGTTACTGACATACAAGAAAAAGAAAACACTATGTATGATGCTTATAAAAAAGGACTTTCTAGGACTTTCTAAATTTTAAAAATGATGGCTTTTTCACATTGTTTTGACAACCCTCCCCACCCCTTAATATTTTAGACTCCAGGGAACTGTTCTTAATATACATTTTAATTTTTTCCCTTTTATAAGCTCTAGTATTCACACCCTGAGGCACCTGTCTCATTATCTTTCCATTTAGGAATATATGCATACACTTTCTATTCTTATTTTATTTCCAAGAATAACACTTATTTTATAGTTGAATGTGTGGTGGGTTTGATTAGTGCAAGTTTTTTTTTTTATTTTTGGTTGATAGAATTATACATCAGTAGCAGGTCTATTATACATCACAGTTTCCTTGGAGATGTCAGTGTTGTTGGGGCAAAATTTGCCTGTGACTTCCAAAGTCTTGGCAAACAAGTCATTAACTGGAAATCTAGAAACTTATGAGATGCCCACTGCACAAGCTTAAATCTACTCTCCAGTACCTGTGCTGTGAGTTCTGTATGTCTGAGAGCTGTTGAAACTACTGCACATTGGCATATGTTACCGGTAGGTCCAGTGTTTCCTAAATTTCATACTTTGCATGCATGCCCAAGCCATCTCTAGAGTGTATCCAGCCGTGGCTTCCTGTGAGTGTCGGGGCTGCTGTGCAAATACTGTGGAGGCTCACATGTTTGCCTGGGAAAAGCTGTAGCAATTCTGTCCTGAAGATGCAATTGTTTTACAACATGCATTTGTTTCCTTCTTCCTAATCCCTAGCAGAAAGGCTTAAAACTTTGAGTAGTCAAAGCAGGGTTTGTAATGAGAAATTGTGGGTGAATGCAAGTAAGTTTGAAAACACTTTTTTTTTTTTTTAAATGAAATGAACTACTTTTTGGTAGTCATTGAATGGATATTACAGTATAATTAGTGACTTTAAAAAATTGTTTTAGTTTTGTAACACAGACTTCTATTGTCCTGTTCCATTTATAAAGTATTTAAGTTGAAGGGATTTATTATCCCATTAACCCAAATGGAATTTATGTGCTTAACTTCTGTTAACCTTAATAGAAATTATCTGGGTGAATCTTTGTTCTTCTATGGGAGACTAGGTCTTTAATTTTTTATTTTCCTCTACATTTCCTTCCCCCTTTTCTTAAAAATCTTTCCTTTTTTTCCCACCTTAAAATGGAAGGGAGTTGCTCAGGCAAGAGACATAGATCAGCATGCACTACTTTTATCTGAAGTATTAACGACTAAGCTATATTGCAAGTGAAGAGGCTACACTGCTGGTAATGAAAGTCACCTTTTAATGAGTTTTCCATGTTAATCTTCTAGTGAACTCAGTTTGACTGTGCTCTTTGGCCAGTTCTATAGTAGATAAAAAGTAATGACCTTCTCTTGTGTGGGGAAATAAGAAGTTTGCCAAATTTATTAAATCATCTTCATTGATTGGATGATGTTTCCATTAGGAACTGAACTGAGAAGAATATCCTTACTGAAGACCTGATGTTGCAATTCTGTAATACGTTTAGCCCATAACTTTTTATCACTTAATCACCTTTTAAATCTGTTTTGCTTAATTCTGTCTTTCAGGACACACTAGAAATGCATAGCTCTAAAATGGCCTTTTCTCTGTAAACAGAATTCCTTAGGTGACCAACTTGTTCTGAGACTGCAGTCCTTATCTTAAAAACTTGAAGGAAAAATGTCATGGTTGACGTGGTTTGAATCCAAACTTCAAATTAAGAGGCTTCCCCCCCCCGCCCCCCGTGCCTTGTGGCTTCCGTCTGGAAAAATGCAGAGGTATCTCTGGTTTACCATAAATGGGGTAACTCTAAAATCCATATTCAGCAAGAAACAGGGCAGAAAAGCTGGGCAGAGAAGATGACAATGACACAATGACGTTGGGAAGGAGGGTGAGAAAGGAGAGGAGCTAGTCCTGGCAATAGAAGTAGATCAGTCTGGTTATCTGAACTGTGGATATTTCTTGTTGTGCTTTTGGACTCTGTTGATTCCAGGCTTCTGCGTTCTTTTGAGCTTTGTGTGAGTGCAGTGTTAAGTAGCTGTAGGAAAGCCTTAGGTGACCTAGAGGACGAGCCTGAATGATCCTATGGAAAGGGACTGGATGCGGGTTCCCATGCAATTTGGTGATCATCCTTTCCAGAGCTTATTTTGTGGTTCTGAGTGACTACTTGGGCTCTATCTGGACAAGCCAAAAAGCTGTTGAACTTGTTCTCTGTTTTCAAGGGTACCTTCGGTAGAGTAACATGGAGCTTTGCCACACAATAGGAATTTCATTGCTACTTATACCAGTTTTTGGCACAGATGACATGCACAGTGTAACACTAAGCCCAGGTAGTCTGTGCTGTCCCAGCTGTGAAACATAAAATAACACTTCATGGCTGTTACTTGTTGGGATTTCCTGCACACTTTGCAGAACCACCAGTGAGAACTGTGGGACAAACGTATGTAGATGCATTCTGTGATTCCTTGTTTTATGCTTAGGATTTTTTTAAGATTGAATTCCTTTAAAAGTATTTGAATCTCTAGTCATCTTGTAATCACATTTCAACATTTCTGACCATGCAACCCTGATTGCTGCAGCTGCTGTTGCTTTCAGTTGCACGGTGACACCACCATGAAAATGCTGGTTCTTTCACCAGTGCTGGAATAGCATTCCGTTGCATGCTTCCTCAACTTACTCATTCAAATTTTGCAGTACTTTTTTGCTATGTAACATCTTCATTTGTAAAATCATTTTTCTTGAAGAGACCCTCAAATTTTTTTTTTTCCCCAGGCATTCTTAGAATCAGTTGTGAACAGTGTGAAGAAGAACAAAACCTACAAACCATAATAAAATTAAGGAAAGGTGTGCAGAAGTGTTTCAGAGACCAATAAAGCTCTGAGAGATTCTGAAAGCGTATTGGGATTGGGTTGTTTTATAAGGTTGAAAGGGTGAGCTAGAGAGAATCAGGGTGGGGATATCAGGATTTTCTTTTTATGCCTTTAGTTATGACAAACAGTACTGACTTTATCACACAGTTATTGGGAATTCTTGCTTAGAATTTGAATTCTAGCAGCTTATTATATCTGTGTAGCACAGTGTAGCCTGCAAGAACACTGATCTGGAGTTCTGTGTAGTCATTTTGCAACGCCGTTCCTCCCGGTCACTTTATGTCCTTTTAGTTTGTAGTGTATTTTTGCCTCAGTTTTCAAAGGCCAGTTGTACTCCTTGCATGGTCTTTACCGTGCACACCCTCTCTACACCAGTCAGTTGTCCTGCGTTCCTATTTACCTAGCTGTGCAGTTTAGCTGCTAGAAGGAGCTTGATGCCAACTCTCTTGTGTCACCCTAGGCAGCTTCCAGACCTGTTTATAATGTAAGTCAGTGTTGCTTAAGGAGAAAACCTTACATGGCGCTGTGTTACCATGTACTAATTTAATGGGAATACCCAAGGAAAGTCTCTCAAAAATTGTTTTGTCATTAAAAGAGATGTATCTGTAGCATTAAGTACATGGTAAATACATTATTACTATTCAGATGTTAGAGTGAAAGAACTAATTTATTACTTTAATTAGTTTGTAGTGTACTTTACATTATTGTAATATGCAATATTGAAATAATGAACTGAAAATAGGTATGTACGCATTCTGTTCAGCACAGCAATTTAATAATTCACTTGGCAAAAGTTCCTCTAATAATACATGAACTGTGAAATGTACTTGAAATGCCGGTTGTAATTAAAAACTTTCAGAACTTAGTGTTGGCAGTGCTTGTACTGCTAAAGCGTAAGCTTCTTTGTGAAACAGGCAATAGGGGATCCAGTTTTCAGTGTATTTCAATATTAGCTTAACTACTAGGGTTTTTTTAATATTTAAACAGAACATTTACTGTTGACACAGAAAACTCTACCCTTCTGATTTTGCACTCATAGGAATGAAAGAATGCAATCAAGAACACATTAATTTTTTTTTGTGCTTTCTGTGGTCCCAAATTACTGCCTTAGCGAATCAGAATTATTGTTCAGGATTTTTTTTTGTTCTTCAGATCTGCACAATACTACCTCTGGAGGAAAAACCTGATGAATACAGTGGGTCTTCTTGAAAAGCTTGTAGGAATGCTGGAAATTCAGCATCAGGTAGTCACTTTTAAACAGCAAAATATTAAAAGCATGGAAATGCATGCCACAGAGATTCCTCAGCTGTTGTGCTCCATTTCACTGCCTGCTCTTTGTTGTTGTTGTTTGTTTTGCAGCAGTGCCCAGAGGCTCACAGATGGGATTGGGCTGCCACAGTGCCATGCGTTGTACAAACTCTCAGTAAAATGTAGTTTGCAAGGTAAATACAGATGCAGGCTGGGTTTCCAAAAGAGGCAGTCCGCTATATCTTTTGTTATCATGAGTTAAGATAGTCTAGCTCCTAATTTTTGAACCTGTGACAATATAGACAGGGGACTGGTTTGGGAACCTCTTCATTCCGGCCCCTGTCATCTTCTGTGGAGGGTACTCCCTTGAGAAGTTCCCCTTCACAGGCAGGCTGGCCCACAAAAGAAGTTGAGGCTCTGGGACTAGAACTGCTCTCTTGCAGGGAGACGTTTTAATGTTCGAATGTGGTTTAGAAAGTGAAATATATTGACATTTGAATCGGCTGTTGAATTCCTAATTTTTGGTATTTCTTACCTAGTAAAACACTTTTAAGTTAGCTCAGCTCTGTTAAGAACATTTTATCCTATATGACTGTAACTCTTCATGTGGGGAAGACATGGTATAATGCCAACCTACTGAATCACATTTTATAAATATTTTGCAAACAGTGCTTTTCTTTTTTTTGCCTATTTTCCTTTTTTGTTGCAATTATGAATAATTTTTTAAAGGAAGTGACTCTTCTTTTGCCTTAATGAAAAGGCGTGGATTAGATAAACGTGGGGGGGCGAGGATAATATAAAGTAACTTCATATGCTGCCTACAGAAAAGAATAAATGGGTATTGTGGGAAAGTATAATACACTGGAACTTTCCTTCCTTCTGTCATTCTTATTACCCATTTTCTTGATTGGTAATGGGCTCATGCATTCAAAAAAACTAGCTAGATAAAAATGGAAAGCAGATTCTGCCCACTGAGTAAATAGGTGTGTTTAGTAGTGATTTAGGGCAGCGTAGATAGCATTGTAGAAGGTAGTGCAGATATGCCCTGAATTACCGGCATTATCTGGGGAACCTCATTGCATGATTAACATTTTGTCAGCTGAGTGACGTTATATATTTGTTGCTTGGTTATAGAATCGTTTAGGTTGGAAAAGGCCTTTAAGATCATCCAGTCCAACCATGAACCTAGTTATGCTCACTTGTTTGTATGAAACCTGTTGAAAATCTCGATTGTGCCCCAACATTTATTTCTGACTTGAATCAAAAGGCTTAAACAGAAAAGCTATGTGAAAATAACTAGGGAAAGTGATTATGGCCTGTCATGGGATTGGTGCATGTGTTACAACATATGCAAACAACTGCTAATCAAAATGAATGAATAAGGAGACTTGAGATGATTATAGACTAGAATTAGTATCTGTATCTGCTTACTGCTTTATTGCTGTTTGCCTTCCTTGGATCAGTTGTCATCTTGACAGACTCTCTGCTGGGCCAATTCTATTCTCAGCATCCATTTCCAGTCAATAGTTCCCCAAAGTATCAGTTAACTGCAACTTTTATTGAGACCAATTTAATGGGCTCGCCATGCTAACTAATGGCTGCAATCAAACAACTAAAAAAGATCCCTGGTTAATAGGTCAATTAATATCTAGTGAAGACCAGTAAAAGATCAAGAGGGTTCTCAGCCTTGGAGGAAACTGAAGCAGCATCATGCTATGAGCCCACTTACATTGGCATATATCTCATTTTTGAAGAGAGTTTGAAAGGAACATGAAGCAGGATGTAGGAAAATGCAAGCTTAAAAAAAAGCAATTTTTTTGTTACGTACTTTGACTGTTACCTCATTTCAGTTCAGAAAAGCTCAATGATGTTATTACAGAAATCTAAAGTTCCTTTGAATGCTTCTGCAGTTTATTCTAGCTCCGATCTGAGTAGACTTTAGCAGATTTCATTCATTTTTGTTTGTTGTTAGATTTTAAAGCTTCATGTATATGTTTTTGCTTCAGTCTGTTTCAAAAGTGAGGTAGAAATGATTGCATGTTCTTCCACATTCATTTTCAAAACATTCCTTTTTAAGTTTATTAGTGTAGCAAGTGAAGGGTAACTGAAACAATTTAGCATTTTATTTTAGAGTCTTAAACTGCTAAAATGCATGAGCAGACTGCTGTTGAAACTGCTAAATAAAAATTTCTGTTTAGACGAAGACCTTGTGTTACGAGTTTCACAGTGTGCAGGAGGTTTCATTTGGGTATTATGGCTAAGCTCCAGAAAATAGGGTCTTATGAAAATTTATATCTTCCCTCCAGAAGTCTTTTAGCTGCTAGTATGGTCATCTCACGTAATCCTCATTCTATGTTTATTATTGTTCCATATTTCTGTTTAGATGGATGGTTTGAAATTGCAATTGGCTGTTTTCGTTAAGAGTGATACACATTCTTCTTCTGCTGACGCTTCCCTTGGAACTTGTTTGCTCTGGGGTGTGGAGCTGCCATGGATTTCTTTGCCCACCTGATGGTGTTCTTATTCTTGTGTGGCTTAGAACCAATCAGTTTGTCATTCCCTCTGCATGAGACAGGCCCAAACTTGCTGGCTTCCTCTGTAGGATCCATCTAATAAACCTCTGCTACATAGCAATTTTTTGCTTAAGTCCTCATTTATCCATTTTCACTCTTGCCAAGCTAAGCAAGCTGTTTAGACCCCATCTACTAGTGCTGAATTTGTTATCAGTGTCAGAACTACAGAAAACCCTGAAATAAAGGTCTGAATACATCTTGCTCCTTATACTTGGCTGTTCCTCACCTTCAGTGGCTCTCTTCAGAACTTGGGAGAGTTAAGACAACTCTTCCAGGAAAATATGTTAGATCCTCTTACCTGCTTCTTTCCTGCCTTTTTTGTAGTGCCCCTACGCTGAAATGTATCACAAGAATCCTTGCTTTGTATATCCCTCAAGAAAATGCATTTCTGTTATGCCTAAAACATAGCTAAATGCCTGATTCTTTTTCTTGGAACTTGCTTAAATCTTACAGCATCTGCTTGATTGACTTGATGTTTTTAACTTATGAACAAACTTATGGAAATAAGATCTCAGATGATAGGAGAGAAAGAATTGAGTCCCAGAACTGAGTATGGGAACTGGTATGGGCGAATGGTGTGAAGACTGAACTATAAAGAAAACGTGTTCCTCTCTACACCAGAGTAATTATTTGACATTAAAGAAAAGACTGGACAGCAGAGAAGACATTCCCAAGTGAATGTCTGGACACTGGAAGAGAGACACTCTTCTGCTGCTTGGTGATTTACAACTGGAATGGCTACAGTGTCAGGGGATGAGAAGACCCTGGTTCAAGCTAGTCTAGAAATGAGGATGTTCTTTTTAATTTTGAGGACAGCTGGGTACAGGTCCCTGCCTCAAAAAGTGTTTCATTATTTCTTTCTTACTGGAGCGAGTCCAGCGAAGGACCATTAAGATGAAGGGTCTGGAGCACCTCTCCTGTGAGGAAGGGCAGAGAGAGCTGGGACTGCTCCGCCTGGAGTAGAGAAGGACCAGGGGGATCTCATCAATGAAAATACCCGAAGGGAGGGCGCAAAGAGGACAGAGCCAGGCTCTTTTTCAGAGGTGCCCAGTGACAGGACAAGAAGCAACGGGCACAAACTGAAATGCTTGAAACTCCATTCTGTCCATTACTTTTCTGCTGAGAGGGGGGATGAACACTAGAACGTGCTGGCCAGAGAAATTGTGGAGCCTCCACCCTTTGGAGATATTTAAACCTCGTTTCGACATGGTCCTAGGTAACCACCTCTAGCTGACCCTCCTTGAGCAGGGGGGGTGGCCTAGGCGGTCGTGAGATGTCCCTTCCAACCTCAGCTGCTCTAATTCCATTTTCTGCAACCTGGAGTAATTTTAACCATAAACATGGCTTCATATTCCCTTTTACGGAATAAAGAATTGAATGTGAATCTCCCACAGCCTGGGTAAGAGGGGCCAAGGTATTTATGCTGTGATATGGCAGTCTTGATTAATCAAGTCATTAAATAAAAATTTGGAAACTATTGGGAACATACTGCTTGAATTCATTAATGTATTTGGGATGACCAAAAGCATGATGTTACTGGGGGGGAAACGTACTACTTAGCAAAGATTTTTGCCCAGTACTTCTTTCAATAATCTCTTTTGAGGAAATTAAGGTAAATGATTCATATGCAGTATATATTCAAGTGGGACCAGTCATATCGAGTTCTCTTTTCTGAAAAAAATGAAATGATTTAATGCAGATGCTTAGAGCTATTTATATTACAGTACTTATGTCTGAGGGTTATTTATGTTAATATGTCACTTCTAATTAACAGAAAATTGGGGGTTGGGGGGAGAACAGGTGTTCTGTGTGTCCCACAAGTGCTCAGTGTGCTCCCCAGTTCCTATAAAACTTAACATACCTGCGACTGGCAGGTTAAAGGATTTGGGGGGGTGGCAGGGGTGGTGCTTTTTTCTTCTTAGGAATGAAAGGATGGTTTTACCACTGCCAAAGAAGCTCTACCAAATATGTCTTCCATTAACAATTTTTGATTATTATTATTATATACATGAGATCCAGTGAAGGGAACAATTTCAAAATTCTGAGGAGAAAGATCATATATGAAGAGTAACATCTGTGCTAAGGAACACTGCAGTAACATTTTTAATTTTTCTTTCCATACTGTGCTGTAGTTTGAATTCCAGTTTGAAATAATTTTGAAAGCATAGCTAAAAGAAAAATAGCTGTTTGTGTGCTGTCTGCCATTACATTACTGCACACTCAAACATATTGGACAAGTGCAGTTTGCACATATGTATCCTATAAGGTGGAGAGGGAGGGAAGTAGAGAGGTTTGGGTTTTCAGGGTCTTGTGCCTTTTTTCTCCTAGCTGCCTACATTTTTCTGGCCACAAGGGCCTTTGCTCTCTTCCTGTAAAACATTTAATTTATGAAGATGGCTGTTTCCTAGCTTTTTTTTTTTCCCTAGAAAGGAGAGAAAGGAGATTTCAGAAGGTGAAACACAGTTATGAACAGGCCTCCACTGAGAATTAGTGACAAAAATGAAAGAAAAAAAGTTAAGAAGAGTTTAATGCTCAGCTAAATCATAATTCCTAACTTTGGGGATGGAGTTGAAGCTGGGAACAGTTGTATGTACTCTGAGAGAGTAACAGTGTAAATGAAAGTTGCTTGCAGAACTCTAAAACTCAGCAGTCTTATTAAAACAGGAAAACACACCAGTTAATGCTTATGCTTGGGTATGGCAGCACACCACCGTGCACTTTTAAAGACAAACTCAGGTTGCAGGAGACAAAAGTAGCCATTGGTTAGTCTGCGTACACATGGCATTCATGGCAGGCAGAGGATCTCTTTAACAACCTACCTTTAAATCTTTCAATGGAGAGCTTAATTTTACAACCACTGTAAAATTGCATGTTATTTTCATGTTATTACTTTGCCTGCTCTACATGAGGAGTCACAGCAGTGTTTAGTCTATTGGGACACTTTGCAAAGAACAAAATATAATTGTTAGTAAAGCAAAGAAGTGGGGCAAACATGGCATCACTCGGAGATGCAACTCGCTGAGAATCTCGGACCACAGGGAGCACTGGATTTGTGAACAAAAATGTTTCACAAGTACAGAACAGAAGAATTAATAGAGTCTGTGAACACAGCTAGCAGCAAAGGTGGGGGAAAAAAAAAAAGTATTTTAATATTTTAGTATTAAAGGACTTCTGTTGGATAGAAAACCAGATGAAAAATGGCTGAAATGCTTGTTCCTTTGAGGAATACAGAGTTCTGCTAGCACTTGACAAATCCATTGCAAAAAGAAGACATTATTAATGCTATTGAAACCAGTGCGAAACAGAAGAGCATACAACTGCTCGACAACACCGAGGTAAATCGGGGGTCCATGCTGACCGAGAACGGCGTGCTCGAGGACGCTGGAGATAAGTCACTACCCATGGCCAGCTGCTGAGGACGTGCCGTCTTGTTTAACCAATATGGTGCGTCAGGTGCGCGTCAGGGATGGATTTTTGGCGTGCTGAGCTAAGCGATCCATCCCGTCCCTGACACGATTTGTTAAGAGGTGCGCCAGGCCCTGTAGCGAGAGGGGCCATGGAGCAGGTCCCTGCCACGCTTCTGCGTGCGCGTAACCAGCGGCCTGGGAAGCCGCAGCCGATGCCTCCCTTCCCTCGGGAGAGCGGGGTGTCACGTGTGCAAGACCACTGCAGGCACCGGTCATGGCCCTCGACCAGGTGCAGGGATCCTAGCCGAGTTTTGCAGTGTTTGAAAGCTGACAGAAGTGAAGTCTCTGTCACCGGAGCCCATTGATTCCCAGAGTCCTGGTTGGAGGTGAAGTGCTGTTACAAATGCCCGAGTTGAGGGATGTTGGGCCCCTCAATATTGGGCCCCTCAGCACAAGGAGGACATTGGGGTGCTGGAGCGTGTCCAGAGCAGGGCAGCGGAGCTGGGGCAGGGTGTGGAGCACAGGGCTGGTGGGGAGCGGCTGAGGGAGCTGGGGGTGTTCAGCCTGGAGAAGAGGAGGCTGAGGGGAGACCTGATCGCTCTGCAGCTCCTGGCAGGAGGGGGCAGGGAGGGGGTGTTGGTCTCTGCTCCCAAGGAACAGCGATGGGACGGGAGGAGATGGCCTCAAGCTGCACCAGGGGAGGTTTAGGTTGGAAATTAGGGAAAATTTCTTCACGGAAAGGGTTGTCAAGCATTGGAACAGGCTGCCCAGAGAGGTGGGGGAGTCCCCATCCCTGGAGGGGTTCAAAAAACGGGCAGAGGTGGCACTTGGGGACATGGTTCAGTCTGGTCTACCCTTGATTGGTTTAGTGTGGACTTGGCAGTGTAGGTTAATGGTTGGACTGGGTGATCTTAAAGGTCTTTTCCAACCTCAACGATTCGATGATTCTATGTGAGCGGACTCTGATCTGTTAGCGTTGGTCTCCATTCGTTCATAGGTTCGTTAGGAAACGTACATGTTACTGAAAGTCTAAGGGCTGAAGGGGAATTCAAGATCTGACGTTACTGAGATGGTTTGGGCAATTTTGCCTAAAATCTTCTCACAGGTGATTTTATCGCATATTATGCCAGTCAGTTGCGAATTGCACATTAACGTGAGAAAAGGTGGTGCTTGCTAAATGATCATGTATTGCTGATAAGATTATAAATCTTAGTTTGTAAATGGATTACGTGGGTTTCCTTGCCAGTGTCGTTCTGGCAGGATCTCAGCATTACGTGAGTCTGCTACAGGACTGTCCTTTCACCCGTTTCTTCCAGGTTCTGCAGTGGAAAGCACAGCAGGAAGAGGCTGCCAAGCTCGAAGCTGCTGTAGCTGCCAGAAGAAAAGAAAAGAAAGATGAGAGAGAAAGGCTACAGAAAGAACAGGAAATGATTCGTAGAGCTCAGGAGAAAGAGAAAGTATGAGAAACTTTTATACATTTTTGCATATGGTAATGAGTACAACTGCCTTTAAAATCTTTAACCGATCTCACTACCTTGTATTCTCATAAAGTATTAAGTATTAGTGTAGAGATAAACGGTTAGTTGCATCTTGCTGCTGTCCATTTTAGCTTTAAAGCTGCCTGCTTTTACACACCAGTTATGTTACTTCATTATGTTTCTTAAAAAAAAAAAGCGTGCACAAATGGGTGTATGTGATCTCCACGTCACAAAGAATCAGCGCAGAGGCACTACTGGATTTGTAACTCTTACAGATCTGTGCTTTTTAGCAATGTGGCAAGGACTGAAAGCTTCCAGTGCTGCAGTTAAGTGTGCTGCAATGCAGCAATGAGCCTTGCAGTATATTGGCTGCAAGATAGCGCACCGCGCTTTGCAGCACAAGCACCTTAAAAGTGGGCCTGAAGCACGATGGTGACATTAACCATTTCAGGATGTCAGAAGTCTGTGTTACGTTATTCTAAGTACTTCTGTGGTGACTGCTTGGGAAATGGCTTTGATGCATAAGTCTAAACTTCAACTTAATAGAAAATCAGAAATCCCCTGTAGTGAATGTAATTCTTTTAGAAAATCGAGCTGTGTCACATATGTATTTGTGTTGACCTTTTAATTTAAATGATATGGCAAAAATCCAGGAGGCTGTTTTATTAGAACTTGACCTCTTTTTCTGATTATTTTTTACACTGAAATCTGGTGTGCTTAGAGTCCAACTCACCTGTGGTGTATTTGTTAAGACTGCATAATTATTTCTGGAAAAAATAAGTTGGAGAATGTCATAGGTTCTTACTGCTTTGTCTTTCAAATGCTGATGAGGATTATTATTTTTTTATTTTTATTTATTATTATTTGTGGGACTACTCATGCTAACATGTTTGCAAGAAGGGTCACTAAAAGCTGTGCTCTTGTGACATGCCAGTTAGAAGCAGAGTTAAGAAAACAAGGCTAAACTGTTCCAAACGGAGCATTTTCATGATGCATATGAAGGCTTTAGTGACATCAGTGTGTGTCACACTACAGAAAGCTTGTGCAAAAGAAAGAAGAAAACCAAATCTTTATATATATCGTCATATTTTCTCTTTAGATTTTGCCGCCTTGTCTTTATCTGCCATGCTTCTGTGTAACATATCCTACTAGGAGCAAACGTTTACTGATGGGACTGCAACACGGCCAGTTAGATGCCCTAGAATTTGATGGATTCTCATGTCAGTAGAGGTGTCTATTGCAGTGATATTCCTTGCAGGGGAAAAAAACCAAACACAAAACTATCCATACTTACAGTAATTTGATTAAGTTGTTACTAGAACAGTTTACAACACTTACTAAAAGCAGAAAGGAAATTATAGCAAAATAAATGACTTGGAGGTGGGTGAAACTGAATGCCGTAGCAGAAGAATGAAAATAAAGTCCTACACTACTTGGAATTTCTCTATCTGTTTTTATAGCACTCAAATATCTTTTCCTTGCTTTGTCCGAAGAAATATGTCTTCATGCCATGCCAAACAGGTCAAGAGCAGAAGCTCTTGCGGCTTATTGTATTCCTGGTGGTGGTTTGCATAACCGTTGAATTTGGTTATACCAACAATTCTGCAAAGCAGCACTTGACTGAAAGTGCTACTCGGAGGAAAGAAGCTGAGCTGCGGAAGCCTCCTTGCCTCCAGATACAGACTGTTATCTCCTCTTTATTTCTCATTGCTGCAATTCCCCAGAGCCAACATTTGAAAAGCTGCCTAATTTCCAATTGATTTTATTTTATTTGTGAGTTCATTCTTCTTGGTCATGACCGTGTGTGCATATTGCATGGATCCAGTTTCTTCTCTAGCTAGGCCTCTACTTACATTGGTCATCTCATTTTATTCTTTTTCTGCAGTTTATCTTAAAGATGAAGTACACATTCTTGACAGAGCACAATCTTTCTGTTAAACTATGCTGTCATACAGTTAGCAAAATTGCAACTAATTGTCCAAAAGTCAGTTTCAAGAGAAGTTTCTCTTCCCTTCAAAAAACACAGAATACTCTCACTTTTCATAGGAATCAGAAAAGTTCAGATTGAAAGGGACCTGAAGAGGTCTCTAGTCCAGTCTCCTGCTCAGTTATGAGGTCTGACCAGGTAACTCATGATTTTCTCCTTATTTAAGTTTGTTTTATTTATCCTTAAATTTATCTCTAATATTTGAGAACGTCATTTTGGGTTCAAAAGTTGAGAAAGCTGTATTTATGTGTTTGCAAACCATGCACTTTCAGAGAAAACCTGGCTCAGTTTAAATCAGTATTGGTTTTACCTTTACCTTTAATTGGCTTATTGTAGATACTGTTGGTGAACTTTTTAGACATAAACCTCTATAAAAAGACACAGGGGAATTTTTCAAGATTATGTGTATGTGCATTGTGTTACAAAACTTCATTGTATATGTGATTTTTTTTTTTTCCCCCACACTGACATATGTTTCCTGTTATTTGTTCTTGGTTGATGTGTTGTTACTGTTCTTACATGCTGGATTTAAAGTTATAAAACAACAAATTAAGGCAGAACTACATTTGGTGTTTGCATTCGTCTTGTGAGAGTTTTCAGGGCGAGATGTGATGAAGTTTTGACTGGTATGGGTAATGCATAAGTTGTCTCAGTTGGAGCGTGTGATTGTGGGATTTTGTGCTTTCTGCACCAGCACCGGAACCAGAGGTGCAAAGAGAGGGGCAGCCCATATTTAGTGCTGGCTTGCTGCTTACGTTATGAGAAACTTCGCTGCTGCTTTTCTTTTTGTTACAGCTTGTTCTGCTTACTTGTCTTTACTCATACCGTGTTTATGGTGGCGGGTGGCTCTGAAACCACAAGGAAGGGAAGAGGCTTGGTGAGGCTGTGTTGACCTAACCACCAGCAATGTTCATTTGATGTGTAAATATTTTGGTTGTGCAAACTTTCCACTTTTCTCTGGCCTATGTGTAATGTCTATGTGCGACAGTCCTCTGCATGTGCCCAGATGGAATAGCAGCTGTTTGAGGTCAGCAGTCGTATGTTCCACTTGAGTGTCTTACATCTTAGAGCCTTAAAAAGGGCTGCTAACCTTATCCTGCAGCTGCTTTTCTGCCGAATGCTCTGTGGCAGTGGGAAGAATATGTAAAATATCCGTGACCAGTGTAGAAGAAATGCCCACACTCTGCCTAGTTTGTAACCGAAGCAGGGTATCTCAAGTACTTCCAAACCTGAGAATGGGTAAAGTGACATTAAATCTTAAATACCAGTGCTACGTTTGCTCTATTGGACTGCAGATCAGA
Source organism: Pelecanus crispus (assembly GCF_030463565.1). Taxonomy (NCBI): domain Eukaryota; kingdom Metazoa; phylum Chordata; class Aves; order Pelecaniformes; family Pelecanidae; genus Pelecanus; species Pelecanus crispus. Next base: position 662,669 of record NC_134647.1, read on the forward strand.
CTTTTTCCTATATATTTAAATCTGGAATTTCAGAAATATCCACTGGCCCCTAATTAGAGTTTATGAGAAAGCCTTCAGGCAATGTGGAATACAGAAAGGGAATAATTGCAAAAGAGAGTTTTATTTCATTAATATAAGTATTCCAAACACTACTAAATAAAAGCATTCTAAGAAATATGGTTATAGCATCCTTGTTTTCATGTTCTTCATGTGTAAAAAATGGCCTATATAAAGAAATGATTGGTTTATAGGTTGGGAATTCTGAAATATAAGCACTCTTTGGAAGACCTGTTTTATTCTGAATCATGCTAGTTAAAGGTTTTTCTGCACAAAGTCAATCATAGAAAGAGAATGGTATTTTGACTGCCATTTCATCTGAAATCTCCAAAAGAGGCTTAAATTCAGTATAGTTCAGTGGATGATACAGAAGTTATTTTGCCATTTTCTGAACCTTTTTCTATGTGAGATGATTCTGTAAGTAAATTTCATTGTAAGAAATTACCTGTATTTTGGGAGGTAGGATAGGGTATCAGACCTTCACAGGAACTTTATGCATTTAATTGTAATATCAACAGATTATTGAGGTATAATTTCTGTTGCTTTTATTATTAAATTTATAATTAACATTTTCTTACATTATTAAAAGTCTCAAGATTTTCTTAGATTTTTGCATCTTTTTGTAAAGCTTCTATTCTCTATTTTTCCAGCTGTATTTTAAATTTTAGAAACATAACACTGTTTTGTCAGGGAATTACAACTGGCAGCATTGTCATACGCTTCTGTCATCACAAATAGCCTTTTCAAAAACTCAATCTTGATTTTCAAGGTAAACTCTATCTTTGTTTTGCTGGAAGCAAATACTTTTTAGTGAATTTTGTAGCTTTTCTCTTTCTATTTGTCGTAGCAATTGCCAAGAAGTCTGTTAGGCCTAAGGAATTAAGGGGTTTCTCAGTCAGCCCTGAGGCGGTATGAAGCACCATGCCATTCTCAGCCATTCTTTTGGTTTCTGATTTGGAAGTACATCAGGGTATGTCATTATTTCTGAGTCCCAGCTTGCATTTCTCTTCTGGTACCTGCACATGGAATGGGGGCGGGGGAGGCGGGGAAGGTGGAAATGAAAGAGTGAGAAGTACAACAAAGAGAAATTGAAGAGTGCTAACCCTTGTAGATCTACCCTGTCATCCTAACTCTTCTTGCTGGGACAGCAGAGTACTTAGTATAATGCAGAAAAGAGAATATATGATATCTGTTGGAGATGACGTGGAATGAGAGTTGTATTATTACGTGGTGGTGTTATTATTATGTGTTGATAACTGGAACAGGCAGGATAGGTCAGCGTAGCTTCAGTTAGGGCAAGAGGCTGCAAGATCAGGAAATACGGGAAGTCTTATACCAAGGTGTGCTGGGGTTTTCCGTAGGCAAAAGGATACAAGAAATGGCTGGAGCATCATGTTGCCAGTAAGCATAATTGATATCTTTCATAGACTGAGTTGAGGAATGATGATCATATCCAATCACCTTATGTAGGTTGAACTGGTTTATATTATTAACATAAAAGACATTGAGGTGCTGGAGCGTGTCCAGAGCAGGGCAGCGGAGCTGGGGCAGGGTGTGGAGCACAGGGCTGGTGGGGAGCGGCTGAGGGAGCTGGGGGTGTTCAGCCTGGAGAAGAGGAGGCTGAGGGGAGACCTGATCGCTCTGCAGCTCCTGGCAGGAGGGGGCAGGGAGGGGGTGCTGGGCTCTGCTCCCAAGGAACCAGCGACAGGACGAGAGGAAACGGGCTCAAGCTGTGCCAGGGGAGGTTAGGTTGGAAATTAGGAAAAATTTCTTCACGGAAAGGGTGGCCAAGCATTGGAACAGGCTGCCCAGAGAGGTGGTGGAGTCCCCATCCCTGGAGGGGTTCAAAAAACGGGCAGAGGTGGCACCTGGGGACATGGTTTAGTCTGGTCTACCCTTGATTGGTTTAGTGTGGGCTTGGCAGTGTAGGTTAATGGTTGGACTGGATGATCTTAAAGGGCTTTTCCAACCTAAACGAATCTATGATTCTATAATAAGGAGCGTAGTGCCCTGAATACATTCCTCTGTCTTTGAACTTAGTTCATATGCAGGTTCCTATCTCTAGATGTCTAAACCCTTCCTGAAAATCAGTTGCTGAAATTAAGTAAAGGGGTTTTTGTCCTCATACAATTTGTCTGTTAGTGCTTACTTAAAAATCTTACCTGTGATTTTATGTGTCTTCTCCTTCTCTTTGTTTTTTCTATTCTGTATTAACGGTCATCATTTGCATGCATTTTTTTATCGCTGTTAATCCTCCAAAGAATACATGGTTTTCACCAACCCATGAGATGAAGTTAGCCCTAGCCCCTAGCAGTGAGTTTTGCAGCAAGCAGCTGAGGTCCCGAGGGTGGTGGGGAGAAGGGCTGCGCTGGCGCGGGCCAGGAGCTCTGTCTTCTGTCTCCAGCAGTGGCCATAACAATGGAGGAAACACATACGATAATTTCCCTCCCTCCCTCCTGGCTGCTTTCCCTGTCTCCAGCTGCTCCCTGATGCTGATGTGGTTTGTCAATTTAGTAACCCCTCCCCAGGGGCTCTCTCCTTGGGCAGTTGCCCGGTCTGTCCTGAAACGTGTGAAATTCCTGCATCCATCAGCAAGGAGCCCCACCAGCCTTCCACCCGCTGCATGGAGAGCCGTCTCTTTGTTCCAAATCTGGCTCTTGCTCTTGTCAGCCGAAGCCTCCTAGTTCTCACGCTGGAGAGGCAGAATTGATCTCTATCCAGAACTGATCTCTTCGTGACACTCGTGAATTTGACGCTCTCCCATAAATTGTCACTCGTCCATCTGAGTAGCCCCGTCCTGTTCCTTCAGTGCCTGTATGAAAACTTGTGTGAACACAACGAACCTTTGATCGTTACTGTTTCTCTTCTCTTCGCGTATGAAAAGGTTCCTTCCAGAGAGGGAGGGATCAGAACTGCACGTGGGACTATAAACGTATTTTCTGGTTTTTCCTATTCTTTTGGTGCCGTGTCCTGACACTAGACACGTTTGCTTTGCCTTTCAGCTGCTGCTGTGCACTGAGCTGATGCGTCGCAGGCGGGGCGGAGGTGCCCTCTCGGGCGGCGGCACTCAAATTCGGGGCGGAGTGCTTGTTCAGCTGTGCCGTTCATGGCACTCGGCGCTTTCTGTTCCCCAGAGGAGGGTTTCTTGGCCTTTGTGAAAGTTGCTGCGTGCCGTCATCAGCTGTACTACGGCCTGCAGCCACTGGTTCCCGGAAGCCTTGCTTGCTGTCAGCCACGGGCCCTCATTCGCGTGTAGCATCATCAGGAGATGTTGCCGTGCTGCTGTTGGACTGCGGAGCACGACTCACAGGAGGACATTCCCTGCATTTTGCTCTGCAAGCAAAATGGCTTTTTTCTGACACAGGAGAGGAATTTGAAGTTCTGTGCCCCTACCAGGTGTCTGAAGTGAGAGAGGTTTATCTCTGTGAAAGTTGGCAGGCAACAGCTTCTTATAAACGTAGCTGGAAAATAAAAGGGCTGGAGAGTTGTCTGTGCTGCAGTCGCTGCTGACCTTGTACCTCATTACAGATACTCCACTTTACAGCTAGCTGATTGCTTATTAGGAGCAGTACTGCTGGCAGTCCAGCTATGGCAGTTGGGACTCGGTGAAAATTAATAGCAATAGTTATCTCGGAAGCAAAGTAAATACATCTGTATTTCACGGATGTCTTACCTAGACGGGAATGATTTAATTGATGCTGATCATACTGCGTGGGTTAGATGACCTCCCGAGATCCCTCCAAAACCCAGTGTTGTAGCGGCTTCAGCATTCGTGACCAGTACCTGAGCGGGTCCACCTAACACTAGGTTAGGAATGCAGTGTTGGAGTCATGCTCCTGAATTTCAGTGTAATTCAGATGTTCTTGAAAATTGTATTTAAAAAAAAAAAAACGGAAGTCAGCACTTCAAAGATGAGAAAGTGATTCTTGTTCCTGTGTCTAAGAAAACCTGCTCTATCAGCTTTCCGAGCTGGTTGGTGGCTTGTGAGGTTAGCTCGAGTTACCATTTGGAACTTTGGGAAGTGCACTGCTGCAGCAGTTCTCTTCTTAAAGTAGCATTAACGTGTTGGTCGACAGCAGCTGGACATGAGCCAGCAGTGTGCCCAGGTGGCCAAGAAGGCCAACAGCATCCTGGCTTGTGTCAGGAATAGCGTGGCCAGCAGGAGCAGGGAGGTGATTGTCCCCCTGTGCTCGGCGCTGGTGAGGCCGCACCTGGAATGCTGTGTCCAGTTTTGGGCCCCTCGGCACAAGGAGGACATTGGGGTGCTGGAGCGTGTCCAGAGAAGGGCAGCGGAGCTGGGGCAGGGTCTGGAGCACAGGGCTGGTGGGGAGCGGCTGAGGGAGCTGGGGGTGTTCAGCCTGGAGAAGAGGAGGTTGAGGGGAGACCTGATCGCTCTGCAGCTCCTGGCAGGAGGGGGCAGGGAGGGGGTGCTGGGCTCTGCTCCCAAGGAACAGCGATAGGATGAGAGGAAATGGGCTCAAGCTGCGCCAGGGGAGGTTTAGGTTGGAAATTAGGAAAAAATTCATGGAAAGGGTTGTCAAGTATTGGAGCAGGCTGCCCAGGGAAGTGGTTGAGTCCCCATCCCTGGAGGTGTTTAAAAGCCGTGTAGATGTGGTGCTTGGGGACATGGTTTAGTGGTGGACTCGGCAGTGCTGGGTTAATGGTTGGACTCTATGATCTTCAGGGTCCTTTCCAACCTAAATGATTCTATGGTTTGTAACATATGTCATGGTGGGAATTAGAAGCTTGCTGCAAATTCCACCAGTTGTCTTTGAAGAATTGCCCTGGTTTTAGGAACAGAATCCTGTAGAATTTATTCAAATGAAGAATTCAGTGTTTTGGCAATATTTACTTTAAATCCCAATTCCTCGTTTTGCATCCAAAAGCCCTCATCCTTCCAGATAAGCTTCCCTGCTCAGGTTTCACTGCCTTGCTTGAAGCCTTTCTTTCTCACTCAGCTTTGGAAAAGCTTCATGCTTACATGAGGACCACTCATACACTGCTTCCTGTTCCTCAGCAGGCTCTCCATGTCAGCCAAAATGACCTGGGCTGGCACAGACCCAGCCATTTAAGCTAACCTAGGACATCTTAACTCAAGGAGCAATCACTCGCTTGAGCAGCATCGTTGAAGGTTTTGATGGCAGAGTAGGAAAGCAAGGAGCAATGAAAGTGGTAGTCTTCAACCTGCAGTTGAAAGTTATATTCAAATTAGTGTCCGCAGTCTGATTTTTACTATTTCTGTTGTGGGGGCTCCACACCCTCTTGTTCTCCTAGTAAATCTTTCGTTAGCCCATACTGTTCTACAATGTAAATTTTATTCTAAAAAGATCAAAATTGGATTTTCTTTAACTTAATGCTTTTCTTCCTTTATTTGTTCTCACTACCTTGGTTTATGAATGATTGTTATTTTGTTTACTGTATTTGCTCAAACTCTAGGTGAAAAAGTACTGGGCTGAGAAACAGCTCAAGTGGCAAGAACAGGAAGAGAAAGATCTACAACGTCTGGAGGAATTAAGAAAATTAATGGCTGAACAAGCAGCTAAAGACAGAGAAAGGTAAAAGAAGTTAAATGTGAATAGCTGTAGTATCAATAGGAACTTCTTAAAATCTAATTTGCTTTGATCTCCCCTTTCTAAACTAGGATAAATTGAGATAAGTAATTTTTTTTTCTTCCTGTTTGGCAGTTACCCCAGTCTATACACCAAGGTTGCATCATGATTGTATCCTGGATGCAATTTATTTGTTAGTTTGAATTAATTCATATCCATCAAAGTTTTAAACCTCTGTAAGCACTAAACTGTTGTAATCATGATAGGGTACAGACATTAAAACCAGCTTGTTTTGTGATTTTTTTTAATTGTACCTGGGCAATAAGACCTTCTACATTCCCACTTTGCAAAATTATAAATAATCAGGTTTGTTTTGTTTGAGAGGCAAGCGAGAGGAGCACATTAAGCACTTAACAGCCTCCAAGATATTTATTTTTCTTTTAGAGGGTCTTAAACTGCACATCTAGTTTTAGATGCTCTTCACCCGTTTGATGTAATTAAGGACTTCAGCCTGTTAACATTTGAATCCTTGCCAAGTCTTCGTTGCAGAATATGGCCTCTAATGACCTGTTGAAGAAGCATTTGATTTCATAGAGGAATTTCTCTGTCATAGAGGAGCTTTAAAAAACCTGTATGTAGTCTAGTTATAATTGCTCTCAAATGACAGGCTTACTTTTTTTACATAGAGGGAGCCGCCAAATTGCATGGACCAGAAATGTAATTAAAATAGGGTTAAAGTACCGTTGGCATTAGAATATTAAACTCGGTCTTAAGCATTCTGTGGGAATCACTACTTCGATCTTATTTTGTTACAATACCTTGCTGACAGCTACATTTAAATGCCTGTATCCTTATGCTACAAATACATCTATACCTTTCCTTAAACATACCTGCAATGATTTTAGCTCATAGCAAAAGAAACACACATACTTGAATTACTGAGTTTTCAGCAGAACTGATCAGGAAAAAATGATTTTTCTTTAAACCTGTGTACTGCACTATGCCACACAGCTGGGGATGGTCTTTTCTTATGCTAATGAACATTGCAGAATAAAATATAAGGAAATGGCATGGTTCATTGAGGAATGCAGGAAGGAAATAATCACACCTTTGGGCTATTATGAATCAGAAGTCAGTAAATGCTTAGCATTAAGTTTCCTAGAATTGGCGTACTGTACAGAATAAAACAGTTTAAAGAAAAATGCTTACTGTTTGTGGAGATTAATAATTCTTTGAAATTACTTAATGCTTTTCATCTTCAAAGCCTTCAGAAACATTAATCAAAGAAGGGCAGAGAGATGTGACTGTTATTAGGTACTGTAGTGCTACAAGTACGGTATAAGGCATCTTAAAACATGTATTGTACTGAGCTAAGGTAGACACACTGGCATAACGATTTCACTGTGCAGAACTGCAGTCCTGTACAAACTAGTAGTATTCCTACGTTTCACCTGTTGCAGTACATAAATTACTTTTGAGTCTTTGCAGAACTGATCGTGAAAGATGGCACAGGCAGTACCACAGTTCTGACCTGACATGTTTTCAGGCTTTTTGGGGAGAGGAAAAGATTTTTGGATTGTGAGCTGACTGACTATTCCGAGTACAAGGTGTGGCCTGATAGCGCATAGAGTTTCTAATAGGTACAATAAGATCCTAAAAAATAAGTTGCTGTTATCCTGAATTGCTTTTAAAATTAATTTAAAATTAAGTAATCGGGCTTATTAGAAAAAAAAATAATATTATCACAGAGTCACTGTGGTGCTCTGTTTATTCAGCTCTTGCTTTGTAATTGCAAGATGCTGAATAGCCAGAGCTATGACCAGATCAAAGAAAAGGATTAAAGGCACCCGAAACTGGATGTACAATTTCAAGTGACCAAGTCCAAATTTGCTGTCTACAACTCCTCCGCTTGGTGACTGTCTGACAGTGGAGACATTTAACTGGTTGGACATTTCATTTTTTGGCCTGGAAGTTCCTAGGTAGCTGCAGTTTTACGTTGCATGTGTGTCTTAGAACTGTGGTCTTCAGAGCAGCTGGCTACCCCGCACTTGCCTAAGCCCTGGTGGGTTTAAGTTTATGTAAGTTCCCATAGATGTTGATCGAGTAAAAGACGGCGAGGGCAGTGGGTTCAACACAAAGTAAGCAATGCTTTCTGCATTCAGAAACATGGCAGAGGGGAAAAGGATTGTGCTGTGATTCTGCTCCAAGCACAATATCTGTTCTGTATTAATTTTTTTTTCCAACAGTCATTTCATACAAAATTTGTAAAATGGTGTTTAAAAAAATCACAGGGGCTGGGGTAAGAACCTAGGTCTGCCCAGATTCTGTCAACTGCTGCAACTTTTTTGCTTTTTTCTACTCCCATTCATTTTGTATTGTTTGCTGATAGTGGTCCAGCTATTAAAACAGGGGTGGAGGTGCCCTTACCTAGACTATTGAATATTCTCGCTGGGTGTGATGCTTGCTGATAATGCAGAAAATGCAGATTTGAACTCGTTCAGGCTAAGAACCTGAGTCTAAAACTGCCTGGACAAGAGCTCTGATTACTGGTGTGTATCATAAAAGGTCTGGGCTGGCCACATTTGAAAAGGAAAGGAGAGAGTTCTGATCTTTTTTTTTTTTTTTTTTTTAAATAAAAATTAAAGGTTTAGTAGATGACAGCTCCAGAGAGGGAAATACTCCAGAAACACAGCAGGTACTAGATAAATGGTGTGCGTACTCCTTACTGGCATTCAGCAGGACTTAACCCCATTAAGCTGGGGTAGCTGGTGGGACTACTTCGCGGGTAAGAAGTTAGTGCTGGCAAGATACGTTTGCAGGTGGCCCATTGAAAGTAGAGATGTAAGCATGGATGTGCATCTACTGCAGTTGGTCCTTTATACCTACATAGGATCACACATTCAGCTCTTCTGAATGTCCTGAGTTAGGTCTGCATGCCTATGTCTTTAGGACGCTGAATTATAAGCTCTCTTTTAATGTGGTATCAAGAACTACAAACTGCATTTAAGTCTTACTGTGCTTCAAGAATTAGCATCTAAAAGGGCAGATGTCTGTCTGCTAACAGTCCACTTCTCCCTTTTTTTAATCTATGCAGAGAATTTCAGTCAGGTCCTCCATCGAGTCCCTTAGGTATGGAATGGATTGAACATACACAAAATATTCTAAAAGAACATTCCCCTCCCAAAGCAATAGAATTTGCATTAATGTTGCAGGGTGAGAATTAAATTGGCATGAAATTGTGCAAATATTTTCACTCGCTACCTATGAGAAATAGATTGGCACAGTTCTGTTCTCCTGTAAGTGGGAAACATTTGCAAGCGTTTTAACCCAGCACCTGCACTGCTGCCAGTCCTGGCCCTGAATTCAAAGGGCAGGGAGGGGAGAGTCGGGAGGAAAGGATTGCTCTGTGCAAGAATTTTATCTGACTAACCGTCAGAAAGAGCAGTGGCAGCTGTTTGCCATGCATCTCTGTTTATCGCATGCCAGGGGTGAAGGTGCTTACGTATCGCATCTCTCCCTTCCCTTGTGCTCTTTGCAGCAGCTCCTTGCTGGGCATGCGTGCAAATAGCCCTTCCTCTCTCCCCTCTTGCCCCACCCCAGCGTTTTCCCCTTCCTGAAGCGCAGCTCTCGCCAACTGCCCCAGAACTCTCCCACGCTCTCCAGTTGGTGCTCCACGTTGAAGGGACGCAGAACAGAAAGAATCCGGAAAAACTGGACAAATGTTTGGGTGTTAAAGCATTCACAAGGCTGGGCGAGCGAGAGGGCTCTTGGTGGAGCCGATGCGCACAGCAGCTTTGCTTCCAGCTTGTGCTGTTACGTTTACGAATGTCTTAGGGCTGAGGCTGGGTAGGCTGTGCACCTCGACGGAGCCGCAGCGCTTTGACTGCAGTGTAAATCAGCAAAGGATCTGGCCCGTCAGCTTTGCCATGGGAACCGGTGGCTGCTTCTGAAATGCTCAAGTCAGTGTGTAAAACACTTTCTGTCCCAGCTGCCTCGTGCCGTGGTGACATGGTGCATCGATTCAGCCTGTCACGGGTGGAAGCGCAAGCAGACCTTCTCAGCCATGTAGGTCATGCTTTCTACTTTTCACATGAGGTTTATTCAGCTGGCAACAGTGAACAGGATAAGTTGGTGATACAGGGCAAAAACCCTATCTATATTATAACCCAATTTTTAAAAAGTTTTGCTAAAGCTGTCATAATAAACATAGTAGTTCATTATTTCCTATTGAATATTTATGAGACGGTGTCTGAAAGCAGAGTTTTAATGAAATTATGCTTATCAAAAATTACGTAAGTGGGTACCCACAATACTTCAAAAAGGTAGCTTTACTGAAACTAATCAGCTAAGCTCATTTTTCAGCTGGTGATTTATTAAAATTGTTACTTACTGTGGTACTTAGTCAAAATTGAGTATTAAGACATTTTAATTTTAAGCTTTTCTATAAAATTAAGTTTACTTTGAAGAAATAGTAGCTGAAATATTACTAAGTATAATAGAGTGAAAGAGAGTTAACAACTTTATTTGGATGTGGACACTGTGAAATCGAAGCTCAAGTAAACATTTAAAGCCAAGTATAAAAAGTATTGGAAGAATGTTCCAAATAGGAACACAATGTACAGTTGAATATGTATTTACAAGGTTCTCTGCCTTCCCTGAGTGTAGATTTCATAGCTCTGCCATTGCCCTCTGACAATGAAATTTAATCTTTGTTAATTCTGGCCTTGGTCTCTCCAGCATGAGCAAGATGATGATCTCCTTAGGAAAACAGAGTCATGAAAACATGAACCTTCTTCTTAGGAGCAACAAATGCTGCATCGAGATGCTAAGTCTTTGCTCTGCCTTGGTCTTCCTGGCAGTTACTTGGGCAATCAGTTGCAATCCCTTACGCCTACTCAAACTGTGTATGGAAATGCCATAAGGTGTTTCCACTTAGCAGTGATTTACATTCCGATGTACATGAAAACTTCTGCAGTAGAGACAAAGTATTTGAAATCAGGCCTGGGTGAGTGCCCCTCAGTTTTCCTTCTTGGTAATTTACAGAAGTTTCCAGGGTACTGAATTTAATATTTGATAACACTGGAGTATTTTAGAACTTGTATTATAGTAGTCAGCTCAAGCAGAGTGAGAGGTTTTCAATATAATATAATTTTTGTCATTTTTTGAGAAAAATATGAATATCTGCTTTTTATTAAGTTTTCTTCATATAAGAGGAAGATTAGGCTTTCTCCCTGGGACAAAATTACCTCTGAAGATTACTGTTGTAAGCATTCATCTGCCTAAACTACAATGGCTACAGTAAGAAACGGAAAGCCTCCCTGGGGCATCCTTTGTACCCCTCTCTTGGGACAAATTTGTTTGTCCTGATAATTGTTATTGGATTACTGATGCAGTGGTCTTTTCTAGCTACCAGCATAACTATATGATTAGTTCTGATTTTTGCAGTTGATAGCACGTTATAGACTCCTTTGAGCTTACTAAAATTTTGAGGGTAAGAAGGTAAAAATACATGTTTTATTATAGTTGAAGCAGCTCTTTCTTCTCTGTTTCTCTAAAGGCAAGTTAAAATTTGAAGGGCAAAAGAAGGATAATTCTCTGAATGCAAAGCATGGCAATGGCAACTCCTACATAAGGACTGAAAGTGACAAACCAAAGAATACCTTACAGCTCCATAAGAAACAGTTTGGCAGTGGACTGAGGGTTATTAGGAAATATGGTCGTGGTAGTGCTATCGGGGCTATACAAACCTATTGCAAAAAGTTGACCAGCAAAAATAATGCTGTAAGTAAAGTTTCAGGATTATTTGTGCTAACCTCCAGTTTTTTCCTTTTGAAGAAGGATGTAATTCTCAAGTTTTCTTGCTTCTTCCAGTAACAAGGTTGGGAGTCATGTATTTCTTTTAATGGAAAGGGGTACAGGAAAGAGTTGTTCTGCCATACACAGATGTCAGAGAACATTTCTCCTTGGCAAAGAAAATGGGTAAAAAAAAGAGTAACAGGGCTATATAAAGCATGCTAGAGAAAATCTGTGTTCTGGAAATGAAATCTGAAAGGCTAGCCAAGTTGTTTAAAAAAAAACAAAACAAAACAAAAAAACCCAAAATAAATTAAAAAATATAATTCCCCAAACTCTCCTTCCCCAAAGACCCCAAACCAAAAAACTCCAACAAAAATAACACATGCAAATGAAAAAGCCTCTTTTGCATTTTTCAGGTGTTTTGATGAATGACTATATTATTATTAGGTGGATATAGAAAACATCAGACTAGCTTTCAAAGTGAAGTATCATAACGGAGATTTAAAATTACACTTGGCCAATGTTTTTTCCATTTGTATGTATGCTGTTTTGCAGAGTAAAGTTTAGACAAGCATTACTAGAAAAACGGTTGCTGGAGAAAAAGGAACTGGCCCTTCAAGCAGCACGTGAAAAAAAGGAAAAAGAGAAATGCCTTGAAGCACTCCAACAACAGGTGGCTTTATTTCCTGTATATAGTATTTTCATATACAGTAATGATACCAACACATACTGTCATATTACATGAAAGATAAAGAGAACAATCTATCAAAAGCAAATAAATGAAGAAGTTAAAATGTACTTTTGGTCTGACTTTAACAGTAGTTCTGTCATGTTAGAAATCCTGTGTGCTTTGTAACTCTGACAACAGGAACATTATGATGTTAAATTGTGCTGTAGAAGCTGTTGATGTCTGAAAATAGATAGATACAATTTTTTCTGCGTTGGATGTGGTTTCTCGTTTTCTTTGATTTTTTTGGTTTTGTTTTTTTAATAATCTTAAGTCTGCCTTGAGTCTTAAGCAAGATTTAAGAGTAATTTAAATTCTGAAAACTTACAGACCTTGGGCAACTTTTCCTCAGAGAGAGATTTAACTCTCTGTGAAACTTTTGCACATTATTTTAAAAAGGACATCTCAGAAAATGCCTTGGTTTTTTTTTTTTTCCCTACTGCTGACTTTTGAAGGAGTAATTTTACCTTCATTTATATTTTTGTATCTGATCTCCCTGTTTTTTTCTCCAAAGATTAAAAGGAAAAATCTGGGGTTCACATTGTTTACACTCCAGGCACTGCAGCCTAAATGTGCAGCCAAAGGAAAATAAGGGAGAGAGAAAAGGTGCTCTTCAAACCCTTTTGATTTTGGATAATTTAAACAGCACTAATACAGCAGCTCTCTCCGCGGGACTACCCGTGCTTGAAAACACGGTATTTGATGCAGCCTTGACCTCACCTTCAGCATGTCCTTTGGCTTCAGGATGAACCATCCCCGTACAGTATGCATGCCAGTGAAATCCTTCCTTAGTCTCTTGCGGACTCTTTGTGGCCTTGTAAGTGCTTTCACTTCAGCATTTGGGTGTACAAAGTCAAGAAGAAAGGAAAATATGACAGAGGTCAAATACTCCAAGCCATCTTCTGTGGGAGAGCTGAGCATAACAGGAATAAATCAACCTAAGGGATCATTGGGCTGTTATTTCAGTCATTTTTTTTTAAACTGTTGAACTCAGGCTCATTTCCAGTCAATAATGCTTTATTTTTAATAATCTGATTCAATTCAATATTTTGCAGTATTAACAGTGTTATTTTAGGTTGTCAATGCATTTTTAATAATAACTCTATTTTGTCTCTTCTAAGTTATTGGTTGAATTGCATTGTCTTTTGCATCAGATTTTACAAGAGGCTGGTTGAGAGTCATGATCTGCTGGTCTCTTCTGACCCAATTCTCTTACCAAAGTAGAAAATGCTTCTAGAACGGCCTTTGACCAGGATGGTAGAGTTCCCACTTCATTACATTTTTCTAACCAATATTTATTCTCTGTGTTTCACACTAGCAACATACTACTTCATGGTTGTATGTGGGGGGAAAAAAAAAAAATTTAGTAAAGTCATCCAGTCTGTATATTTTGACAGCCTGTGAATACAAAGATGACATTTTATTAAAGAGTTGGGGGAAAAAAAAAAAGCATACACAATTTTTTTTTGGTTTCAGCCATTCAGATGGCGTCCTGACATTGATTATTTTGCTTATACAACTGTCTGTCTTTTCCAAAGTATTATTAACCTATATCTGAATATTTTAACACAAAGAAGCAATGAAAAAAGGTTGACTCTTGCACAATATAGTGTCTGAGAGAATCTTTGATACTGATACACAGGAAATTACATAGTTAAAACAGACGCACTTAAGTAAAAAACACAAAGAATTATGTTATTTGTGGCATATCACTCAATGTTATTGCCCATGACTCTGTAGAAATTGTGAACTACCGATCTGAACACTTTTGTTTCCATCAGAAGATAAAGGAGAAAGTGTTTGGATTTCCATGAATTGTGGGTATTGCTAAATTACGAGTCTGCTGGTTCCTTTTGGTGACTGGTTTTGAACATCAGAGCTGATGCCGATCTCTGCTGGAGAGCTGAGGATGCTATTGCTTCTCTCACAGTATCCTTGCCGAGGGTGAGCGCTGACATCCTTCACGGCCAGGACTACACGCCACTGCTAGGGTGCAAAGATCTGCAGTGCAGATATTTGGGAAGTGCTGTTTTCTGGTAGCCTAAAGCTTAGCGTGAGCTTATTTCTTACCAGGGGTATGATGAGGTGGCAACATAAGCTCTCCCTTCATGGAAATGCTGTCCAGCTTTCACGTTTATGTTTTCAAGGACTGACAATTGGTATTGCCAATATGCAGGTTATTCTGTGTTACGCCTGCCCACATAGCAGGCAGTTGTCCACTTTACAGCAGTTCTGGGCACGCACAGTGCTGTATTGAGTCCGGCCAATTAAATTGTCTCCATTGGTAAACACGGAAAAAATCTCCCAGGTTGTTATTCTCTGTCAAAGTGGTTTACTCTGGATTCAAGTTTTAAGGTTTACAGCTTTTATGGATACAAGGTGGTTTAAGACAACTTTTGAAATTTTTAAACCGGGTAAATGATTGTGTTCTCAAAGGATGTGTTATTGATGATAACCTTTTCTCACCGTAGGCCTACATAGATAGGGTAACCGTTATTTTCATATCATGTATTTTAGGTTGCCGTTGTTGCCAAGTTAGATCCAGCTAGAGTAGTGGCTGATACGGTGTCATCTAAAGCTCGGATGGGCATTGGAACCAAAGAAGAGTTTGATCTTCAGAAGCCACTGTTTAAGTTGCATACATACAGTGAACAGCAGGTAATTGTCTGTAATCATGCCACATAGGTTATTACACGCACATGCATCTTAACAGCGACATATGATAGTAATATTAATAATATAGCCTAAATAGCAATATTAACAGTAGAACATAGAATATAATGCCTGTAAAAATAAAAACAATAGGTGTACTAGGTGAGGTAATCTCTCTGACCCACTGTAGGTGCTGGAGGAGCACAGGAGTGGGCCACAACGGTCCATTCAGGCGCAGCGCAGGTGTGCCGGGCTCTCCCCGGACAGCATCTCCCCGTGCCAGCGCTGGAGAGGGGCCGCTGGGCCGTTCCGGGGCTTGCCGGGCGCTTTGGCCCATCTGTTTGCTTTTTGTTCATTGCAAAGCTCACCCCTTTCACATTTATTTAAGAGAGTGCCTCCTTTTCACCTGCTCCAGTTAGTGTTGTACTAAGTATTTGAAGTGAATTGACTCAGCATAAAAGTCCTCCTGACTGTATACAAACCAGCTATGTCACAGGTAACTTAATTAGGGGTATTCTTTTTTCTGGGAAGATGAGGCACAGCACAAATCTCTTCATAAGCTGAAAATTAGTATCTTGACTGTCTTTACACTATTGCTGGATTGAAGATCAGTTCGGATGTGACATGCAAGGGCTAAAGGAGAAGAAACCAGTGAGGTGTAAATAAAGTAGGAAACTGAAGTAACTATACTCCTTGTGGTCAGGTCACTCAGATTGCTGAGGATGGTGCTAGCTCAGTTTCAAATGGAATTAAGCAACATAGGGGAGGATTTTTTTGATTACCTTACTGTTCCCCATCTGCTCAATCTATGCACTTGAAATTATTCTCTCTCTGAAAATAATGTTTACAGAAAGAGAAGTGCTATGATATAATTTGATGGCATCAAAGCTTTCTTTTAGCACTGAATAAGCTGAAATTTAATGATGTCTGTAACTAAGCTTGTCCAGCACTTCCCATTTTAAGACATTTTAAAGCTTCTCAGTTTGGTAAAGGAGAGATGTGGTACAAGAGATGTAGTTATTGTTTGGCTATTAAAATTTACCCAAATCTGACCAATGTGTAATGTTCTGAGAAGCCTTAACTTAAAAATGCTCTGAACATGTGTATTTGGGATTGGTACCTGAATTCTCAGAATATTCCTCCTGTTTGGACTCCAAACAGGTTTTAGTACTGCTCAGACTGCAATAAGTGATTCTGGCCAAGCATATGAGCATGCTCCATCCCAGAGCTGCTGTGGTTACGGATAATGTTCCAGTGCTGCTCTTCCCAGCAGCTCTGGGCACTGTGGTAGGTGCTGCTGGAACTGAAGGCAACGTGACACTCTGGGACTTTCACTGCTCCCCCACTGTAGCCCATGGAAGAAGGATTTGAAAGACGCTTACAAATTTTGTCAAATAACCTTTTGACAAATTTTAGAAGTAATTTCCTTGGGCACCAATTGTTGTTATGTAAAATGGAAGTGGTTCTGCCATGTAGTCACAAGGCAACGCTGTGAGAAAAAACATGAATGTGTTTGAAGCACTCGGATTCCATAGAAACAAACAGGAAGGGATTAAAAGTCTTGTGCTGAAAGCAGGGCTGTGTTGATGTGGAGCATTAGAGAAGTCAGCCACTCTTCAAGGAGCAGACCGAATTAAAAGTCACTCGGTTTCTCACCTACCCTTTGAGTTTTGCAGAGGAATGACAACCAGGGCTCTTTGTTAAAATAGTTTGTGATCATTAATATTACAAAGGATAATATCAAGATATGTGCAGTGAGATAAGGCTTGTTCACTGTAGAGTTTCTCAGCTTTTGAAGGCTTTATTTTATGACCATAATTTTCTAACCGTCTTTTAAAACTTTTTAAATATATACATCCACAGGTAACCTGTAAGATACACTGTGTGTGTGAGGAAAGTATTGCTTTCTTTCTGTTTATCATTGCTGTCATTTATTTTAACAGATCATTTCTGACCCTAGACTTCGTGTTGAGCTAGCTCTTCGAGAAGCTGGACTTCATAAAACACTTTATGCAAGAGAGATTTTACCAAAAATTCCTCCACTGAAGCTTCCAAGAAGAGATATGGAATCTACAGCTTTTAAAATGTAGAGCCCCTCTCATATCAGGAGTAGAGAAGCTTCAGGGGTGTTGGCTGGCCTATAATGTGAAAACCTTAAATAAATTTCCCTTAGGCTGACTTAGTGTATGCAGTCATTCAAAAAACCAACATGCCTTTCTCATGCATTGCTATGCCATTTTACACCTGCCTTGGTGCAGGTTTTACAGAGGTTTGGTGGGCTGTTGTAGTATAATTTCCCATGTCCCTTTCTACTGGGAGGTAGGACACCTGTACATGAAAGACTCCTACAGACATTACAGGCCAATCTGATACATAGCATCTGGAGTAGGAACTCTGGTTTTTAATTGGCAGCATAAATCCAAACTAGCTTTGCAGAACAGCCACTTTAGATTATATTATGATACAGGAATACATCCCACAACTTTCATTCCAGGCTTCCTGAGAATTTGATTCTTTTAATTATAAAATCTGCATTATCATGAATGTTTCTATTATTCCTTGATTATAATAAGGAGAAATGTAACCTTTGTCTATATTTAGAAACCAATTTGCTGCATCATGTTTACTGCAAACCGGTCATGCAATTTCATATTGCAGATTAGTCTTTCAGTATAAATTATAAATTAGAAATAATGTTTCAGATCTGGGATCTTTATTTTGGAGCTGAAACTGCTGAATATGATTCTATTATATGAAAGGGAAATTGATGTAATTTCAATTTGTAACTGATGATGTTTTCAAGCCTTACAGCAGATGAGTGTAAAATGCATGTAAACAAGTTACAATTAGCAGTTTAATCAAAAATTTCGAAGGATGACGAATATCAGAAAGATCCGAACATTCATAGTTGTGTATCTAGATAATTATGGGAACTTCATTAATGCAATATTGTAATGCCTTATAGGTGTTAATGGATCACATACCTACAATGCCTTGTGAAACAGTAATTCCTCACTGCCGAAATGAGAAATTGAGGATCAGGGTAGATGAGAGCCCTGTCTGTGTTCTCCCAGCAGAGCCCACGGTGCAGGTCCAGCAAACACCGAGAGCGCGGCTTTACTGCCGGGCGCTATGCAGCGCCTCCTTACCTGGCACAGACAACAGGCTCTCTTCTCTTGACATATTCAGTGACTCTACACCAAATGTTTTGCAATCAGAGACGAGCAATGTTAAGTTTTCATGTCTCAAACTGATAGTAACGTTGGCAAAATCTTGAAGCGTAAGCCTGATCTCAGCGGGTGCCTCTGAGCACCTGGGGGAGGGAGGTTTGCTCCGGCCTGGGCGTTCAAGGGTGCAAAGTCAGAAGAGGTGGAGACTCTAAGAAGGGTGCCAGAAAGGCGGGGGAAGAGTTGGTCCAACAGACTCCCAAGAGCAAGAAAAGTTTAAGACCAGGAGCAACATAATCTGAGTATTGAAGCTGAGTTATTTTAATGGGGGGAGAAATGCTACAGAGACTGCCCAAGAGCCGTGGGAGCTGCATGTCTTCTGGATTTAGCTTTGGCATGTTTGTGCTAAAATTACAATTCCTTGTATATTTCTGCATTTTATTTTGGTCTCTCATTTGGGGTAACTCATTATTTTTAAAACACACTTGGCCAGCTTCACAACTTGTTGGATGTTCCTGCAGGGGAGACCAGCATTGCTTTACTTCTCTTTTGGAGACCAGATTGGCTGCTAGACTGCTTCCCAGAAGCGGAAGATCCCAAACTTAAGGCAGTTGATTTTTTTTTTTTTTTTCCCTTGCCTTGAAAAGCAGATCTACAAGATAATTTCAGTGGTACAAAATCTTTTCAGATTATTGTTGTCTTGTCATCTTTTATAAATACCAAGACATTAATGAAAAAAGAAAGTTTAAATGAAGCAGACACTTGTTTTTGAAATAAAGGGCACTGATTTTTAGGCAGTGTCTTCCGGTTGTCTTCGCATCTGTTGTTTCCCAGGGAATAGACCAAGTAGAAGTCTGCTTACATTGATGAGTCTGTACCAGCTCACTGCAACCATGAATCGGGGCTTGTTATTGACATGGTGGGGCCAGAATGAGGATTTTTAGAGGGATTTTCATGTACAATGGAGCATGGAAAACGTGCAGGTCAGTGAGACTGGCTTCGGGTATTTCGCTCAGCACAACCAGAGGCTGTTCTTGCCAGGAGAGCTCCTGCAGACCGCCTCAGCCACTCTGCCTGGCCTGGCCAAGCGCCTCTCTCCTGCGCTCCTGCGGGAAGGGGGTGGATGTTCCGCCCTACTCCATCATCCTTACCTTAGCACTGTTCATGAGAGGTGACCAAAACCCTTCAGGAAATGCAGATGCTTATAAGGACATTTGTTTTCATGATAAATGCTTTCTATTCATTTTTTAAAAAATTGAAATTTCGCAAGTTATTTTTGTACAAAGGTGTATCAAATTACTTGCACATAAAAATAGTAATTTAGAAAATGTTAATGGGAAATAGACTTCTCAACCAGCATCTCTTGCAGCCCTACTTTGTTAGTTTTGACCTGGCAAGGGTAACAGCTCAGAATTCAGCTATCCTTTATGCCGAAGTATGAAGTGTACAGTTTGCCAATGTACGAAGTGCAGTTTGACTAACAATCTGATTTTTTTAAAGCCTGAGAAAAACTTCTTTGTGAAAATGAAGTTATTAGGTTTCAAGATATACTACTGATCTGTGAATTTTGGTAGTCAGAAAAGTGGCTTAAATGTTAAATAGTGCCTGAAAGTCAAGTACCCAACTGGTGCAAGATCAGCTGGTGCGGTATCCAGCTCTGCAAAACACTTTAAGTTTGTGCCAACTTATGTGCACATAAGCTTATATGCGCATTTCTGTGTGTATTTATAGAAAAAGAGAAATGTAAGTGATTGCGATGCCAGTTGTGACCCCTCTGAGAAGAGAGGGGGCTTTGCAGTAATGGTCAATATTTTGAAAAGGAACTCGCCAAGGACACGCATTCTGAGCTCTGAACTGCTGACCCATCTGAAACCCTTGAAGAGCGTCAAACTTAGAACGTGCAGCAGCAAAGCCATTTAACAACACAATCATTAAACTAAAAGCAAAATAAGAAAAACAAGAGTCTTTTGACCGGACAATGTTCTAGAAAATACTGAGTTCACTGTCTCCTGCAAAGTTAATGCCCAGGACTGTGTTTCTGTAAGCTACAGCAGAGCAAACCTCACCTACCAAATTAGGCAAAATGTTGAAGTATCATATTTCTTTTCCTGGAGCAATTTTAAATTGTTTTCACAAAGGACTTGAAGGCCATTTCTATTAGCATAGAAGTTTCTTAAGTGGATTTTGGACTTAGCAGAACTGAGATCGAATGGTAGGTTAGATTGCATGTTAGATGCACTGGAGGGATTTTGTTTCCCTTCTGGGAGGACACTGGCTCCTGTCCTGGGATTCCTCCCCCATCAGATTAATACTTGAGCCTGAAAAGTGCAGCATCGGAATGGAAACTAGGAACCAACCTCCTTTTCTTGTAAAACGAGGAGCATTTTCATGGCAGCAAACTGAGCGTATCCCAGATCCAGGCGCTGGTAAGTTGCTGGAGTAGCTCAGGGGACCGTGAAGGTGGGTGCCGGCACCGGGGAGCACCCGGATGGCCCCGCTCTGCCAGCGTCCCCGCACCCCAGGGAGGGGCCCCTGCGGACGGGAGGAGGCAGCGTGACAACGTGCAGTGGGGTGACCAGAGGGGCGGCAAGAGAAACCCGCACATTGTGGAAGCATTTCTGAGACTAGAGGGGCCCCAGGGTTGCTGATGAAGCAGATTTTAGGATACTGACTGGAGAACGAGTGCCTTGGGGACAGCCCCTCGGCATGTCTCTAAGTATCTTTAGACTTACACGTTTCATGCTCTTAATATCGTTAATATCTTAAGATCCCCTCCCGTGTTCTTTGGTATGTTAAAATTTTGTTTACCAGAACTCTTAAATCCTGTAAGTTATTGTTCCAAAGGTATCAAAATTCATTTGGAAACAAGCTTGTTAGTGAACCTTAACAACTGGAAGTGATTTCAGTGAGAAATTCTTCAGGCTGTAGATGACCCTCCACAAAAAACCCCTCCACTCAACCCGGGCATGGTTTGGTCTCTACAGCTCGTGGAGACACTGAAAGGTGATTTTACGGATCGTTGGTGGGTGTTGATTAGCAGATGAATGTGGAAGATGCGGTCCCTGGCAGTTACCTGAAATCAGGTCACGGTTATATCAGTAAGGCGTGCTCCCCGTCCCTTGCCCTCTCAGGGGTCCCCGTGTGCCCCGCGCCCAAACCTGCCGAGCGTCCGACGGGGGCAAGGCTGCTCCAGCACGGCTGGGACGCGCGAGGCGCGCTGCCTGCACGCCGACCTCGTGTGCCCAGGCACTCTGCTGCGCGTCAGGTTCTGACAGATCTTTAAACATTGCACGAATGAAAGTCTGAAGGGCCTTCGTAATAGCAATGGGTAACAGTAACGGTCACAAAGGCGGATTAATTTTGCATGTCATTTACTTTGGTTCTGGCTTTATGCCAAATGCAAAGGGCTCTCCTTCCTAGAAGGTTGCTGTGGGCAGGAGCGACCCCAGCGGGTCAGTCCTTTGCGACCGCTGAAGATGGGAGCGAGGAGCGTGCAGTTCAGTAACACAGTCTTAATTTCTGTGCAGATTTTGCCGGGAGCTCTCCGTGGGTGTGCAGGTGCGTGGGTGCAATTCAAGCTGTGTTGGAGCTCCGCAGCTCCTGCGCGGTGCTGTTCGCTGGATCTGGCCGCCCTGCTCGGCCGTGGAGGGCGCCTGCCCGTGGGAGCCCATCGTGACCAAGTCTGCCTTTTCCGTTTCCCATAAAAAGCGTCCGTGGTGTGCCGGCGTGGGTGGGTCCTGCACACCCGCTCCTGGTGTGGCAGCACGGGGGCACAAACACGCGCTGCGCCGGCTGCCGCGTCGCCCGTGCTGCGTCGCCCGTCAGTTGCTGGAGAAAAGTGCGTTTCCCACCGGAGAGCACGGCCCCCGGCGCTTTCGGGTGAAGGCCCCGAGCAGGCGCTGGGGCTGCTGCTGGTGCTCCCGCAGCACCTCGCGGGGCGCCCGGTCCGCTCCCCGCCCAGGCGTGCCACGCAGACGATGGCGGCTGCAGGACGATGGCCAAAGCGCTGTTACCTCGCGTGTGGCGGCAGGCACCCGCCACCCTAAAACATTGCCCCGTGGGGAAGGAGAGGAGGCCCTGCTCCCGCTGCCCTCGCCGGGGGACGCACCCCGATGCGCCGGAGGGTCCGACGCGCAGGCCCCCGGGGTGGCTGCGGGCCACAGCACCGCTCCGCGGCGCTCGCCCTGTTCTCTTCCAGCAAAACGGGGAGAGGCAGCTGCGGTGGTACAGCCAGGACCTGGTTTAAGGCTGGGAGAGGGATGAGTGGGGATTCAGTTTTGTTTTGTCCAACACACTCTCAGGCCTTTTAAAACAAACCTGGTTTGTATTGAGCCACAAAATTTGTTTCGGTGTACTTTAGTGAAAATCATTCGGAATGTGTTTTTGCCCTTCAGGTTGTCCAAATCTCGCACCAAAGCGATCCCTGGGGCCGGGTTAAGCTGGGGAGTGTCGGGGCGTGGGAAGGGCGCGGAGGCGGCTGCGGGAGGACTCGCCTTGCAGGGCACGCAGCCCACGCAGGCCAGCGGACGCCACGGGCTCCACGTCGGTGTTCCCCACACTGGTGCCATAAGATCTTTTTAAGTAACTTTTTTTCACTGGAAAAAGAGCACAATGCTCCATCTAATCTCCCCCGACCTTGAAGGGAAGCGGAGAAGTGTCACTGCTGGCCCTGCGTGGGTCTGCGGTCACGGTGGTCAGGGTGTAGCTTCAAATGGAGAGCCCAGCAGTGCCTACGTTTTGTCTGAAGCTGACAAGTTTTCCTTTGAATCGCTACTTAACTCATATTAACTTCAGTGTTTAAAGCCAGTGTGCTACGTCTCTGTATAGAGGGGAAAATTACACAGGTTTTAACGTTAGTAAAGAGGACGAGTAAGCCCGCAGGTGTTAAGCACGGGAGGCGTATTGCACTCTGCAGGGGCCATCATTGCAGCTCCTCTGAGGCCCATCAGCGGTGAAGGTCTGCCAGGTTAAATCCCAAAAATGCCAAATTACTGTGGATAGCAAGTTGTGCAGAACTGGAAAACTGGGGAGAGGAAAGCCCACTTAATTTAGGTTTAATTTTTCTTAAGGGGCTGCAGTGGGTGGCCGGCAGCTGGAGCTGCTTGCGAGTGGGGTTCCCTGCTCGGGTGGCGTCGGTGCTGGCCGGGGAGCGGGCTCCTGGGGCACCGGCACCAGCGCTGCCGCTCCCTCCGGCTCCCACCGCAGCCCTGGGCATCGCCGCAGGCAGGAGCCGGCACCGTGCTCGGTGTGTCCGGCTGCAGGCACCCCTCCCGACCCTCTCCTCTAACTCTGCTGGCGGTTTTGGCAATCCTGCAGCCGCACCTGGGTCCACGGAGCAGACCCACGCCTGGTGCAGCTTCTCCTCTCGCACAGTGTGTAAACACCTTTGTGCAAGCAAATTGTGTACCTGTGGCTGTGCTAACCTGAGCAGAGTGCTTCATTTTATTGCTGTTCCTACTGTTAATCCTCTCAAACGGCTTTTTGTTTAAATAAAACATGTTCTCGAGCAATACACAGATGGTTGCATTTGCAAGTGGATCCAAAGGTTTATAAATAGTCCTCAGATTATTAATTCTTCATTTATTGCTTTTCATCTACTCTGCAATCAGCATTTAATTTTGCAAAGGAAATGGTTCCAGAGTAACCAAAGTTTGTTTACATAAATGTCACATGCTTCCTGACAATTTTCTAATGTTTGGTAGTTCTGAAGTTAGAACCTTGTTGTAGGAAACAACTCAGCGTGACCCATCTGCTAGGCTCGCTACGGGACTGTGGACAGGGGACTGTTTTCTTTGCCGGGGTGAGCCTACTGACCTGCTTTTGGAGGGTCCGTGGCAGTGCATGGCTCCCCTGTAACGGCTGGACTGGGGGGCAGCAGATGTCCCCCTGGGCACCCACACTGTCCCAGGGAGCAACCGCGGCTGGGTGGGTCTTCACTCTTGATCCACCGCCAGCTATAGAAGCGCTAGCCTTGCAGGTGACAGTGCAAAATTTAACTGTCAGATGCACGAGAGACCAATTAGCAGAGTAGGTCTCGCCCTGGCAAAGTGCCGAAATTGGTACTGCGTGTTCTGAAGGTGTACCCTGCTCCGACCGCCTAACGTCTCAGGTAGGTCAGCTCCGGCAGCTGCCCTTAGGCTTTGGTAGCATGGATAATTTTGCCTACGTAAGAACATAAACACTTGGCATTATGTTTGGGGGGAGGAAGGACAGTCAAAGATCATTTTGCTTCCATAGAAGTCATAGGTGCACATGGTATGGCCGATGGGCGTGGGAAAGTCAGGAATCTCCTTGCTGCAGGCGAGTGGTTCCTCTGCAAGGTCCTTGTCCAGCCCAGTGCTCCGCACCACCACGTCATCCGGCACCACCGGCCCAAACCGTGGCTTGAAGGAGTCATCCACTGCCGTGTCCATGATCACAACAGGCCCGGGCTCCATCCCTGTGGAAACAAAGGCTGAGGCTGATCCAGAGCTCATAGCAATTGTGACCTGCTGCAAAACTCCAGCATGACAGAAAAATTGCTATAGATGTGTGTGTGACGGGGCTTGTTCTTTTTAGTGAGTAAAACAGATGTGAGAGAATAATTGAAATTCATGCAGTAGCACAGATGTGGGAGTAAAATGTACAGAATCAGCACACGATGAGTGACTGTGGAAACATGCTGAGCGAGAGCATTTTAGTTGCCTCTGGCTTGCAGGGGTCATGCCTCACCACCAGCTTGGGCAGGTGCGAGCAGCACCACTGCCCCAGCCGGGCGTCCCACCACTGCGGAGGACTACAGGCACCGGGACAGCCGGGAGGATCTCGGAGCACGAGCGTGACTTCCAGTCAAGCGTTTTCTGTTTGAAAAGTGATACCCAATGGTGAATTGAAGGCCTTTGTTCGTTATGAAAATGTGCAGTGTGCTAAGCCAGTTGCTAGAAGTTTGCTGGGTTTTAATCCAAAACAAAATAGCATGTTGTTTGATATTTGGGGACCTGACAAAATCCTACAGCTCGTAATTACATGACCTATTGCTGAGAATGTTTTTTTATTAATATCCTTTTTGCCTAGAAGAAAGACCGTGGATAGCTTATCTAAGCCTCCGGAAGTACCGATGCGTGTAATAGTAACGTCTCGGCGTTTTGCATGGCGCAGCGGTTTGATTAGTTGATGAAACATGATAGAAATGGAAGGGATGCCCATCCCGTGCTGTTGGGAGGAGAGAAAAGAAAAATGTCATTTCCCGTGATGCTGCGGCAGGTGACAGGTATGAGACTGCAACAAGCCCAGGGTTACCCTGTGGCCTCTTTCCGCTGATGAGGCCAACAGTGATTTTTGAGGGGGGTAGAGGCATCGCAGGGTCTGTGCAGCCTGTCCGGGTGAAGCATCTAACCCTCTTCTCCTCCCCTTGATGCTTTTAAGGCTTTTAGCAATAGAGCTGGCGTTCATCCCTGGGGACCGGTATGTCAGGTACACAGGTGAAGCTTCTCCTTCAAGAAAGGTCTCTCCACAAATGCACCCTGACAGCTGAATGTTCCAAGACTTTCCCCTTGTGTTGCCTGTCCTGACGCCACGTGCTGACTTCCATTCTTTGTCGTGTCCTGCTCGTGCTCTTGGAGCGGTGAATTGCAGTGAGGACAACCCGAGCCTCTGCTTCTCCGGCTGCCTCCCAGCCCATCCTTGCCCCGTGCCGGAGCACCTCCACCCGCGTCGCTGGGCACGAAGGGTGGCGGATGGGTTTGTGCACCTTGGTGAGGACTGGTTTCAGGGTCAGGTGTTTGCTGCATGACGCCTCACGCCTTGCAGGCCTCCTGTCCTGCTTCCTGGCTGGCATCACCCGCCCCGGTGTCCCTCCGTCCCAGCGCCTGCCTGGCTGCCTGCAGGCTCTCCCCTCTGCTGCCACCAGCCCCTTCCCCGTCCTCTGCCACGGCCCGGGCGGCCCCACTGCCCCATCTCCGCTGCTGCTCCTCTGGGCCGGCAGATGTTTGCAAATCTCCAGCTCTTGAGGCTGCAGCCGCTTTCTGCCCAGCGCTCCCTCGTGTGATCATCTTAGTTTTCTGCTCCATTGCTCAGCCGCCATCCTTTTCTCAGCTTTACCTTTAAAAACAAAAGGTGTTTGGTGGTGTGGGGCTTGGTTTTTCCCCCTGGAAAATGCCTCACATTGTTCGTTTTTGCTATCGTGTTCGAAAACCTGAAGGAAGCATATGTAAAGAAGCACAGCTAATTTAACATATGCAGTTTTCGTATTGCTTTGTCTCTTTTCATTTGGCTGTGAGACTGATGGTCTATTAGGTTTGTATCATGTTTTAAATATGAAAACGTTTTGCATGTTGTTATTCTGGAACATCAGTCTGACTTATTTGCCAATGCCTAAAAAATTTATTCTCATTGTAAATATTCAAAGCAGGAAACTGTGTTCCTGCCTCCGGTATGTTTGAGTTCATTTGTGTTTCTAAGCAACTTACAAAAATGTGATGTTGGCAGCTGCTCTGCGCAGTGTTTTGGGGGAGGCTCACTGCGTGCTCTGCCCTGCGTCCCTTCGCAGGGACGAGCCCGGGGGTCGGTGGCTTCTGCATTGGCACAAACCTGGTGCGTGGCCAAGAGCTCAGCGTTGGCTTTTCTTCTAGCTGTGTCACAACTGCTGCCAGCTTGGGGAATAGCAAAACTTGTGGGTTTTTTTCCCCTTGGATCCTGTCAGATTGATTCCCTCAGGCTTTTCTGTCAGTCAGGTTTGGTTTGGTTTTGTCAGAGGGACTAAACGTGAGCTCCGCTGTGTGAATGACACCGTCTCCTGTGAATCAGATTTAAGACAAATCTTGTGCCTGAAGACATGATGGCAGGACCGAGCCTTGGGGTGTGAGCACCCACCAGCACAGGCCCACATTTGCTTTTTCCTCTGTGCAGTGCTAAAAATTCCACTGCTTTTAAAGAATAATTAATAACAAAACAAGATTTTTACTTCAGAGCTCATGTCAGTGTAACACTTCCAGCAATATTTTATAGTTCATGCGTGGTGGGAAGTGGTCTTTGCCTCTTGAATTGCCAGACTGCTGAGCTGAGCAAAATACACGCGTGTTCATTTTTTAATATGATGGTTTTTAAACTGAACATGTAAGGTGCCGAGAAATGTCATCCAAACGAAGAAGCTTTACCATGGCTGAATGGTTGTACTGGTGGTAATGGTGGAAAACTGAAAAGAGGGAAAAAAATCTGCTGGTGGGTGTTGCGGGAAGCGGAGGCATGGGAGGCAGAGGTCGTGCCGGCCACCCTCCCTGCCGCCGGGGGAGACAGGGCTCCTGCACCAGCCCGCTGCGGGACCACGCCGGCAGCAGCAGACCCCGGGGCAGGGGCTGCGGTGAATGCCCAAGATGGAGAACGCGTGCGGTGCGGCATGGCGCGGTACTTACGCTGATGGAGAGCGCCAGCCCGGTGCGTGGCATACCGGGCCATCCCCACGCAGATGTCTGCCAGGTCCTGCCCGCGCCCATCAGTCCCAGCTCCTTGTGCATGAACTGGCCAAATGCCCTCATCCTGTTTGGGCTGCCACTAATGCAGACAAACTGGATGTAAAATACCAACGTGTTAGTACATTTTAGCTAAAATAGGTACCAAGGCTCAGTCGTAATGTGGCAGTGGCGGGCTGCACCAGACATCTCCCCAGAGAGTGCAGCGGGATGCCGCTTCCTTGCAGGCAATCAGGGGACATCAGAACAACTGAGGGTCTCAAAACCAGAAATTAGCATTAAAACCAAACTGTTACTCCTTTAGGGTAGTGCCTCTGCTAGGTTCAGACAGCTGTACAGCTGCACATACAGTCCCAGGCCAAGAAAATGTAAAATAATTCAGCAAATTTAAGCTGATAGTATTCCTACTGAGAGCAAAGCAAAACCAGATGTTAGAGTAGCTCGTCATTTAATTTATTCTATCAACAGTGTTGACTGCAATTAGTGAGCACTGCTGATGACACGGAGGCCGTAAAGTCAGGGAGAAAAAGGACAAATTTTACATATTAAAAGAAAAAATGCTCCCTGAAGGTAGGAGGAGGACCAGCATGAGGCTGCAAGGGCAGCGCTGCTGATCCGGCTGCCAGCGGCACAGGGGAGCTGGAGCCCGCGTGCGGCAGCGGCTGTGCCGGGCTGCTCCAGCCCTGTGGCACCGCGGCTCGTCCCCCATGCCACCGGGGAACAGCTCTGATTTAAAATGGAAGAGGAATGCAGTCATGACGGGCTGGTTTT